>NC_086445.1:146850276-147153609 GCF_028390025.1 Pseudophryne corroboree
AATGTCATACACTACGCAGCCACATCATGCACTCACAACCAGGGCCGGCCTGAGCCTAATTTTTTTTTGTAAGCGAATACAGATTTTGGTGGTCCTTGGTGGATAAACTGTCATTTACTCGGTATGAGATATCGGGAGTATTGGTCATAATGTAACGATGACACAAAACCAAGATCACAAAAATAAAACACATATGATTCATAGAAAAAAAAAAACACACTCATAGGCAGGGGCGGATCCAGAAGAAAATGAAAGGGGGGGGGCATCATGATAGGGGAACGGTAAAATTTATATTTACATGCACCTAAGGCACGCGTACTCCCAGATAGGGGTGGTGGTATCACAGGGGGCGTGGCCTCACCGAATACGCCATCAGGTAATGATTGGCTGTAGAAGGAAAACACTAAGCGCTCTGGTGAGTAGTAATGTAATATGATTGTCAGCAGCCTCTTGTAAAGAGAATTGCCAATCCCTTAAGACACAGAAATAGCAAACAAAACCAAGTGGCGCTTAGCAATCAAGCAATCAGAGACATTTATTTTAGCAAAAATTAAATACAACAACCTCCGGCGGTATATTACAATGTTAAAACATCACAATAATGTTAATATATAATATATAACTAAGCGTCCAAAATGTGGCTTGGACACTGATTAAGACAAATGTTAAAAGTTCAATTACTGATAACCCCAAAGGGGACGTGAGCGGTGCAGAGTTCAGTATATGCACATGAATGGAAACCTGGAATATGGTTGTCAATAATTGAAAAATGACTCACGGCTGTGTACTTGAAGAATACTACATGAAGCCCAAGATGAACAGCGTTATTCAGCCAGTACAAGATCAATGATGTGGCAAATAGATGTATGAGCACATGTATCGCTGGGCAGGAGCTTTCAATGCCTGCTCCCTGGTGCTATCCAGTTGGCAAGGGAAGTATGGTACACCAGAGCCTCAGCGATAGGCAGGAGCCGTGCCGCACCGTGCAGGGAGCCCTAGTTGGTCGCCGTCACCCGGTCAGTGCAGCGTCAAGCGGCTCCGTGTCTCCCAGGCAGGGACAGGTGAGTAGTGGAGCCGGACCTGCAGCTGTCGTCGGGACAGATGCGCTGGTTAACAGCCGGCCTCTCTGAGCAGCAGTGTGTAGTAATTGAAAAAGCACCTGGTGCAATCTCCGTCCATAAACCCGTACCGAACCTGTTGTGGGACGGAAATGACAGCTCCTGCCGCCGGATCAGAATGTAAGTGGCTGGAACTGTGCGGGTGTGAAGATAAGATGCTGCAAGCTAGATTCTCCAGGCTGCAGTAATGAACTGGGCTCCTACACACGACTCCAAGTAGAAATGAAGGTGTACAGCAGTGCTGGTCCTCAAGGTGGAACACCTATGATTGGCTGTAGGCGTGCATCCTGGTTTATTGCCAATGTTTCACCCTGATGAAAAGGCTGATTGGGCCTTGAAATGTTGGTCACCTGTTCCATTAGTTATGGGATCCTGGAAGGCACCCCAGCAGAATATAATTATTATAGTTTTTAGTTGGTGGTGGCAGGTGCAGCATACCTTATTTTGGGCACTGCACTGAGACTCAGACTGTCCCATCTGGCCATCGGCCCTTCTGGCAAGAGAAAAGAGGTGTGTGTGTGGGGGGGGGGGGGGGGGGTGAGTACAAAAGAGAGAGAGACGGTGAGAACAAAAAGAAAGTGGGTTAGTTTTTGACACTCCTGGGGAGGGATACAGTTAGGTAGCGGGGATGGAGGTTAGGTTTAGGTACCACTGGGAGATTTAGGGTTAGGCTGTGTGGGTGGGGGATGAAGTTTAGGTTTAGGCAGCTAAAAGGGAGGGTTTTGGGGCCCATTGGGGGAAGGTAAGTATACTCACCTTCCCCTATCGACATTATCAACATCAGGATGCTGCAGTTGGTATTCTGACCACTGGCAACCCGAACTCCGGCATATCAATCCCAACCCATTCCAGTTATGGTGGGTGAACAGGGGTTGGTTATGAAATGTAGACAGTTATAATGCTGACATTCATTATGACAACATGGTCACAATGTCGAAATGCTAGAATGTCCACATTTCGCCCTGGAGTTCCAGTGGTGTCTTATCTTGTGGTAGCTCCAGCGGCATCTTCCAGGACCCAATGGTCATGCAAGCGTCTCTTCTGGGTAAGATCTTCAATCCTCTGGCCTTCCAGTAAGTATTTGAGCCCTACCACTATTGTCTAAATCTAGCCCATCCTCTAGTGCCTAACCCTGTCCCCCTCCCGTCCGCAGCCTAACCCTAAGGTCGACATTCTGAGACATTCTGAGACATGACTGTCAACATTGTCATGTTGAGATGAATGTTGGCAGTATTATTGTCGACCTTTTGACTCCATCCCAGCTGAACGAAGTGAGCTAAAAATTGACATAAAGATAATTAATCCTGGTTACAAATGCAAGTGCTGCGCACAAAAAAAGATAGAGAAGACAATTGTAATTTAGTTTGGCATGAGGCCTAGACCCCTCTACAACCACAGGGGTCAAATGGTTCTACCTTCATTACATTATAATGTGTTTTGTTCCTTTCTTGGAGAGAATTATTTCCTGAGTACCGTTCCTGTGTTATTGTTATTATAATTATTATTATCATTATCATTATTTATACGGCACCACAAAGTGTATTTAGCGCTGTACCAGTGTTAATTATGTAGATGAAAATTTAGACTAAAACTATCCACTGACAAAGGCTTTTTTGTGATTAAATTGTAACAATAACAAAAACAGGAAATTCTTAATAACGGAAATGATGACGAAATATTAGTTCATGATGTCCTAATATTGACAAAATGAAAAAGCTGTATCAATTTCGTTTGGACGCCGCTTGCTCGCAGGTCTCGTGATAGTTAGGTAATGTACCCAGAAAGGGGTTCACTACCGCTGGCCGGCGGTCGGGCTCCCGGCGACCAGCATACCGGCGCCGGGAGCCCGACCTCCGGCTTACCGACAGCGTGGCGAGCGCAAATGAGCCCCTTGCGGGCTCGCTGCGCTCGCCGCGCTACGGGCACGGTGGCGTGCTACGCGCGCCACACTATTTTATTCTCCCTCTATGGGGGTCGTGGACCCCCACGAGGGAAAATAAGTGTCGGTATGCCGGCTGTCGGGCTCCTGGCGCCGGTATACTGAGCGCCGGGAGCCCGACCGCCGGCATACAGAAGACCACCCCCCAGAAAGCACTGCAGGATGCTGCCAGACGTAGGATATGGAACTCGTGGAGTCGTAGCATGTGTGACTGGACTCGGGGTGGGGCCTGTGAGAGTGAGTCACTCTGTGTGGTGGTGGTGGTCAGTGGTCACACAGTCACTGTGACCAGACAGGCGAGAGCTTTCACAATTCAGGGGCCAGGGCCAGGCAGCTTTATCAAGTAGCACAACATGATTCATTATAGAACAATTGTATTCTTGAATAGATATTTGCAGAAAATAAATGACCTCCTGTGAATGACATCATTGGGGGTAATTCCAAGTTGATCGCAGCAGGACATTTTTTTTAGCAGTTGGGCAAAACCATGTGCACTGCATGGGGGGGGGGGCAGATATAACATTTGCAGAGAGAGTTAGATTTGGGTGGGTTATTTTGTTTCTGTGCAGGGTAAATACTGGCTGCTTTATTTTTACACTTCAATTTAGATTGCAGATTGAACTCACCACACCCAAATCTAACTCTCTCTGCAAATGTTATATCTGCCCCCCCTGCAGTGCACATGGTTTTGCCCAACTGCTAAAAAATTTCCTGCTGCGATCAACTTGGAATTACCCCCATTGTGTTGCACTTTTTTGTTACCTAGAATACTAAACACATAGGCCCTCATTCCGAGTTGATCGCTAGCTGCTTTCGTTCGCAGTGCGGCGATTAGTTGGAAAGGCGGCACTTCTGCGCATGCGTATGGTGCGCACTGTGCACGCGCATCGTACTTTCACACAAAACTGCAGTTTCACACAAGGTCTAGCGACGCTTTTCAATCGCACTGCTGATCGGTGAGTGATTGACAGGAATTGGGTGTTTCTGGGCGGAAACTGAGCATTTTCAGGGGGTGTGTGTAAAAACGCAGGCATGCCCGATAAAAACGCAGAAGTGGCTTGGGAAATGGGGGAGTGGCTGGCCGAACGCAGGGCGTGTTTGTGACGTCAAATCAGGAACTAAACAGTCTGAAGTGATCACTAGCTAGGAGTAAGTTTCGAGCTGCTCAGAAACTGCACAATCTTTTTTTGTAGCCGCTCTGCGATCCTTTCGGTCGCACTTCTGCTAAGCTAAGATACACTCCCAGAGGGCAGCGGCTTAGCGTTTGCACTGCTGCTAAACGCAGCTAGCGAGCGATCAACTCGGGATGAGGGCCATAGTAAAAGGTATACAAAGTATTCAAGGGAATGATAGAGAAATGTTCTTCAGCAAAATCCATTACACTATCATTAAACTGCAAAGTTGACTAAAATGTAACTAAAATGTTATTTGAAATCCACTGACTAAGGACCTTATTCAGTAAGGATTGTAAAATTTGCGATTCGCAATCTGAGCGATTATCTAATGACTGCACATGTGCATCATTTGCATTGCACTTGTGTGAGCAGAAAACGTGCCAGAAATTGCGTACAGCTTGTAATCGCAATGCAGCCGCTGTTTGACAGGAAGCCGGCGTTTCTGGATGGAAACCTGACATTTTCTAGGTGTGTCTGAAAAAACGCAGGTGTGCCCAGGTGATTTTAAGGAGAGCCTTTGACGTCAGCGATGACCACTTCCAGCCTCTTGTGTCGCAAGAATTGTGGACGACCTTGCCTGCCGCAGATAAGAAAAATCTTCGCTGTTTGGTAATTGCGTATGTTTTTGCGATAAGCCCGCATATTGCGATGCATTCGCAATTTCTGCAATGGGTGTTTTCTTTCTCTATTTCTCTTATGTCCTAGAGGATGCTGGGGTCCATATTAGTACCATGGGGTATAGACGGTTCCACCAGTAGCCATGGGCACTTTAAGACTTTGATAGTGTGGGCTGGCTCCTATCTCTATGCCCCTCCTACCAGACTCAGTTTAGAAAATGCGCCCGGAGGAGCCGGTCAAAGCTAGGGGAGCTCTTAGAGTTTTATTATTTTTTTTAAAGCTGTTAGGCACAGGGAGGCTGCAGGCAACAGCCTCCCTGCTTCGTGGGACTTAGCGGGGGAGTAGTGTCCAACCCTCAGAGGTTAATGGCCACTATCTCCGCTGACAGGACATTAAGCTCCTGAGGGTGATGATCGTTAGCCCTCGAGGCGACCGCTCACTCCCGCAGCTTGCCGCCACCCCCTAACAGAGCCAGAAGATTGCGGTGGTGTGTCACCTGTGACCCGACAAGCGGGGAGTCGGTGTAAATGGCGGCATGAGGGTGGGAGCACAGTACTGACACTGCGCTCTGGACGGCTCAGCGGTACATCAGGTGCGGCGCTGTAAGGGGCGCCCTGGGCCAGCGTATATACCCTAAAAACTGGTCACCTCTCCTATCAGGGACGTTAGTTCTACTGCTAGAATGCATTACCTCAGGCCAGTATAATCCTGTAAAGTGCGGGAAGCTGCGCCATATTTGGGGGCAGAGCTTCTCAGCAGCTCACCAGCGCCATTTTCTTCCTGCAGTTCATCACTAAGAGACGCAGAAAGGGAGCGCTGCCCTTCACACGACTCCAGCTATCCTGTGCGGTACCGGGGGGTTGTAGAAGGGGGGAAGGCTGTACTTTACTGTGTAATCTATTAAGGTACACAGTCAGCGCCAGGCAATTACTCTATAACTGTCGACTGGGGCGCTGTGTGGGTGCTGGCTCCAATCTCTGTGTTTCTCTGAAGGTACTTGGGGGAAACTGTGTTTGACATTTTCGTGTGTGTGTGTGTGTGTGTGTGTGTGTGTGTGTGTGTGTGTGTGTGTGTGTGTGTGTGTGCAAATTATCACATAACCAGTCCAGGGACTGTGGTGGTCATTCCGAGTTGTTCGCTCGCTAGCAGTTTTTAGCAGCCAAGCAAACGCTATGCCGCCTCCCACTGGGAGTGGATTTTAGCTTAGCAGAAGTGCGAATGAAAGGATTGCAGAGCTGTCAATCACTCTGCGGCCAGCAGTGCGACTGAAAAGCTTCGCTAGACCTTGTGTGAAACTACATCGTTTGTGGCAATAGTACGACGCGCGTACGCATTGCGCTGCATACGCATGCGCAGAATTGCCATTTTTTGCCTCATCGCTGCAGAGTGAACGAAAGCAGCTAGCGATCAACTCGGAATGACCCCTTCTGTGTCTTGTTCGGCAGAATATGTATCTTCTCCAGAGGAATTCATTCCATGTACTCAGGAATGTAATGTTTTGTCTCAGCCTTCCAAAGCCGAGCCCCAGTGGGTGGCTTGGTGGCTTCTATTAAGGGATTGCACATTATGAGACTGAATCACAGATTTTAAAACAATCTGTGGAGGTTTTGTCTGGCTCTGTCCCCACTACCTCAAAATCCCCTGGTGTGTCCAAGAAACGTGTGCTTGCTCAAATTATGCAGGTCAACACGTACACTGACTCTGACACGGAAGAGGGTGATGCGGATTTTTTTTTTTTGGGGGGGGGGGGGTGAGGCTTCCCCGGCAAGAGGGGTGCAACTCATGATTAAGGCTATTAGGGATGTGTTACACATTACTGACAAACCACCTGAACAGGTAGGGGAGGCGTACTTTACAGACAACAAGAAAGTTTCCCAGACCTTGCCTGCTCTAAGGAATTAAGTGCATTCGGGTAGATGTATTAACCTGGAGATGGCATAAGGAAGTGATAGACCAGTGATAAATGCAAGGTGATACACGCACCAGCCAATCACCTCCTAACTGTTAATTTACATATTGGAGCTGATTGGCTGGTGAGTATATCACCTTGTATTTATCACTGGTTTATCACTTCCTTATGCCTTCTCCAGGTTAATACATCTGCCCCATTCTTTGAAAAATCCTGGGAAAATCCAGAGAAAAAATTCCAGATCCCAAAGAGGGTTCTTGTGGCTTTTTCTTTCCCTGAGGATGATAGGAAAAAGTGGGACAACCCACCTATAGTAGACATTTCTGTATCTAGACTGTCTAAAAAGGAGGTTTTACTTGTCCCGGGGTCTACCGCTTTGAATGAACCGGCTGACCGCATGATTGAAACTACGCTCAAATCCATATACACTGCTTCAGGAGTGGCGTTAAGGCCCACTATTGCCTGTGCATGGATTTCTAAAGCCATAGTAAAGTGGTCAGGCACATTACTGGAGGACTTGGATTCTATAGATAGAAGTGACATTGAATTGTTTTTACATAACATACAGGAATCTGCGGGTTTCATGGTGGAGGCCATGAAAGACCTGAGTAATCTGACTGCGAGGACGCCAATGGTCTGCAGACGCAGAATCCAGGAGAAGGGTGGAGAACCTACCCTACACAGGTCAGGCTCTCTTTGGGGAAGCATTGGATGAATGGATCTCCCCGGCAACAGCTGGTAAGTCAACCTTTCTTCCCTCAGCTTCTCAGATGACGAAGAAACCCTTTTCTACGTCTTCGGTGCAGTCCTTTCGGTCTGCAAAAGCTAAGAAGTCCAAGACTCCTACCACGTTCTTCAGGGGTGGCCGAGCTAAATAAAAAAACCTGCACCTGCAGGATCCCAAGACCAGAAACCTGCCTCTGTGTCTCTCAAAATCCTCAGCATGACGGTGGACCTCCCTGCCGGGAGAACGGGCAGGTAGGGGTGAGGCTCAGACGTTTCAGTCACATCTGGGTGTCGTCCAGTCTGGATCCCTGGGTACAGGATATTGTGTCCCAGGGGTACAAACTGGAGTTTCAAGAGCTCCCACCCCACAGGTTCTTCAAATCAGGTCTGCCAGCTTTGCTGTCAGACAGAGCTATCCTTCAGGAAGCCATTCACAAATTGGAAAGGGCAGATGTCATTGTTCCACTTCCACCTCATCTGGTAAACCAGAGTTACTATTCAAACCTCTTTGTGGTACTGAAACCAAATGGTTCGGTCAGGCCAATTTTGAATCTGAAGTCGCTAAACCCTTATCTACAGGAATTCAGGTTCAAAATGGAGTCTGTGAGAGCGGTGATCTCAGGGCTGGAAGAGAGAGAGTTTCTGGTATCCTTGGACATCAAGGATGCATACCTCCACATTCCGATTTGGCCGCCACACCAGGCTTATCTCAGATTTGCGCTGTTGGACTGTTACTTTCAGTTCCAGGAACTGCCATTCGGCCTCTCCACAGCACCGAGGGTGTTCACCAAGGTGATGGCAGAGATGATGATCCTCCTCCACAGGCAGGGGGTGAATATAATTCCTTATCTGGATGATCTGCTGATAAAGACATCTTCCAGGGAGAGGTTGTTGCAGTCCAATGCTCTCACGACTCGACTGCTCAGGGAACTTGGATGGATCCTGAATCTTCCAAAATCACATTTGGAGCCGACAAGGAGATTGTCTTTTCTGGGGATGGTCCTCGACACGGAAGTGCAGAGGGTATTTCTACTGGTGGAAAAGGCGTTGGTGATTCAAAGTATGGCTCGAGATCTCTTGAAGCCTACCCGGGTATCGGTTTATCAGTGCATTCGCCTTCAGGGGAAGATGTTTGCCTCTTACGAGGCTCTTCAGTACGGAAGATTTTATGCACGGTCCTTCCAACTGGACCTCCTGGACAAGTGGTCGGGATCTTATCTGCACATGCACCAGAGGATACGTCTGTCGCCAAAAGCCAGGATTTCACTCCTGTGGTGGCTACAATTACCTCACCTTCTAGAGGGCTGAAGGTTCAGGATTCAGAACTGGATCCTTCTAACCACGGATGCAAATCTCAGAGGTTGGAGCGCAGTCACCCAAGGGGAAACCTTCCAAGGAAGTTGGTCAAGTCCGGAATCCATTCTTCCAAAACATTCTAGAACTAAGGGCCCTGTACAACGGTCTTCTGCAAGTGGCACATCTACAAGATCGGGTCATTCAGGTGCAGTCGGACAATGTAACGACGGTGGCCTACATAAACCGACAGGGCGGAACGAAGAGCAGATCTGCAATGTCAGAGGTAACAAGAATCATCCTCTGGGCAGAAAGGCACACGTTGGCACTGTCAGCAATCTTTATTCCGGAAGTGGACAACTGGGAAGCAGACTTCCTCAGCAGACACGATCTCCATCCAGGAGAGTGGGGCCTCCATCCGGAGGTGTTCACAGAGGTGACAAATCTTTGGGGTTTACCTCAAATAGACATGATGGCCTCCCGTCTCAACAAGAAGCTTCGGAGGTACTGTTCCAGGTCAAGAGACCCGCAAGCAGTGGCGGTGGACGCCCTGGTGACTCCGTGGGTGTTTCAGTCAGTGAATGTGTTTCCTCCACTTCGACTCATTCCCAGGATTCTAAAGCTCATAAAGAGAATGAGAGTTCAGGCAATCCTCATTGCTCCGGACTGGCCAAGAAAGGCTTGGAATGCGGATCTTCTGGATCTACTGCTGGAAGATCCGAGGCCTCTTCCTCTTCGGGAGGACCTGCTGCAACAGGGGCCGTTCGCTTATCAAGACTTACCGCGGTTATGTTTGATGGCATGGAGGTTATTTGCCAGATATTAGTTTGGAAGGGCATTCCGAACAAGGTTATTCCTACCCTGATATAGGCTAGGAAAGGAGTAACGTCTAAACATTACCATCGCATCTGGAAAAAGTATGTATCTTGGTGTGAATCCTCTTCCTGCAAGCAGGTGTGAATATGAGCCTGATGTTGGGATCCGTGAAGGTCCAGATTTCAGCCTTACCCATTTCCTTCCAGAAACAACTGGCTTCCCTCCCTGAGGTTTAGACTTTCCTGAAAGGGGTTCTGCCCATCCAGCCTCCCTTTGTGCCGCCTGGGATCTTAACGTGGTGTTACAGTTCCTCCAATTGGATTGGTTCGAGCCTCTACAGGAGGTTGAGGTCAAGTTTCTCACGTGGAAGGCTGTCACTTTGTTGGCCTTAGCTTCTGCTAGATGAGTGTCGGAGTTGCGGCCTTTGTCTTATACAAGCCCCTACTTGATCTTCCATGAAGATAGAGCTGAGCTACGGACACGTCAGCAATTCCTTCCAAAGGTTGTGTCGGCTTTTTATATCCACCAACCTATTGTGGTGCCAGTTGCTACTGACTCCTCATTTCCGTTAAAGTCCTTGGATGTTGTAAGGGCTCTGAAAATCTTTGTGAAGAGGACTGCTCGTCACAGAAAATCGGATGCTCTGTTTGTCCTGTATGATCCCAAGAAAATTGGGTGTCCTGCTTCTAAGGAGACAATCTCTCGCTGGATCAGGGTCACTATCCAGCATGCATATTCTATGGCAGGATTGCCGTGTCCAAAATCTGTTAAGGCCCACTCTACTCGTAAGGTGGGTTCTTCCTGGGCGGCTGCCTGGGGTGTCTCGGATTTACAGCTTTGCCGAGCGGCTACTTGGTCTGGGTCGAACACGCAGGGCCGAAACTAGGATTTCTGTCACCCGGGGCAAGGCAGTAATTCGCCCCCCCCCCCCCCCCAAAAATAAATAAATAAAATATATATATACAAATATACATATATATATATATATATATATATATATATATAGATATAGATAGATAGATAGATAGAATAAAAAATAAATAGATTTAAAAAAAAAATTAAACAAATACAAATTAAACAATAATAACATACATATATATATATATATATATATATATACACACACACACACACACACACACACACACACACACACACACATAAAATTGATTTAAATAAAAAGAATTACAAAAAAATAAAAACACCACAACTGTAGGCTCTGCCCTTTCAGATATCTCTTAACCAGTAGTAGCAACGGCCCCGGTGCCCTCTGTACTGAATAGAGATGAGCGCCTGAAATTTTTCGGGTTTTGTGTTTTGGTTTTGGGTTCGGTTCCGCGGCCGTGTTTTGGGTTCGACCGCGTTTTGGCAAAACCTCACCGAATTTTTTTTGTCGGATTCGGGTGTGTTTTGGATTCGGGTGGTTTTTTCAAAAAACCCTAAAAAACATCTTAAAACATTGAATTTGGGGGTCATTTTGATCCCATAGTATTATTAACCTCAATAACCATAATTAACACTCATTTTCAGTCTATTCTGAACACCTTACACCTCACAATATTATTTTTAGTCCTAAAATTTGCACCGAGGTCGCTGGATGACTAAGCTCAGCGACCCTAGTGGCCGACACAAACACCGGGCCCATCTAGGAGTGGCACTGCAGTGTCACGCAGGATGTCCCTTCCAAAAAACCCTCCCCAAACAGCACATGACGCAAAGAAAAAAAGAGGCGCAATGAGGTAGCTGTGTGAGTAAGATTAGCGACCCTAGTGGCCGACACAAACACCGGGCCCATCTAGGAGTGGCACTGCAGTGTCACGCAGGATGTCCCTTCCAAAAAACCCTCCCCAAACAGCACATGACGCAAAGAAAAAAAGAGGCGCAATGAGGTAGCTGACTGTGTGAGAAAGATAAGCGACCCTAGTGGCCGACACAAACACCGGGCCCATCTAGGAGTGGCACTGCAGTGTCACGCAGGATGTCCCTTCCAAAAAACCCTCCCCAAACAGCACATGACGCAAAGAAAAAAAGAGGCGCAATGAGGTAGCTGTGTGAGTAAGATTAGCGACCCTAGTGGCCGACACAAACACCTGGCCCATCTAGGAGTGGCACTGCAGTGTCACGCAGGATGTCCCTTCCAAAAAACCCTCCCCAAACAGCACATGACGCAAAGAAAAAAAGAGGCGCAATGAGGTAGCTGACTGTGTGAGAAAGATAAGCGACCCTAGTGGCCGACACAAACACCGGGCCCATCTAGGAGTGGCACTGCAGTGTCACGCAGGATGTCCCTTCCAAAAAACCCTCCCCAAACAGCACATGACGCAAAGAAAAAAAGAGGCGCAATGAGGTAGCTGACTGTGTGAGAAAGATAAGCGACCCTAGTGGCCGACACAAACACCGGGCCCATCTAGGAGTGGCACTGCAGTGTCACGCAGGATGTCCCTTCCAAAAAACCCTCCCCAAACAGCACATGACGCAAAGAAAAATAAAAGAAAAAAGAGGTGCAAGATGGAATTGTCCTTGGGCCCTTCCCACCCACCCTTATGTTGTATAAACAAAACAGGACATGCACACTTTAACCAACCCATCATTTCAGTGACAGGGTCTGCCACACGACTGTGACTGAAATGACGGGTTGGTTTGGACCCCCACCAAAAAAGAAGCAATTAATCTCTCCTTGCACAAACTGGCTCTACAGAGGCAAGATGTCCACCTCATCATCATCCTCCGATATATCACCGTGTACATCCCCCTCCTCACAGATTATCAATTCGTCCCCACTGGAATCCACCATGTCAGCTCCCTGTGTACTTTGTGGAGGCAATTGCTGCTGGTCAATGTCTCCGCGGAGGAATTGATTATAATTCATTTTAATGAACATCATCTTCTCCACATTTTCTGGATGTAACCTCGTACGCCGATTGCTGACAAGGTGAGCGGCGGCACTAAACACTCTTTCGGAGTACACACTTGTGGGAGGGCAACTTAGGTAGAATAAAGCCAGTTTGTGCAAGGGCCTCCAAATTGCCTCTTTTTCCTGCCAGTATAAGTACGGACTGTGTGACGTGCCTACTTGGATGCGGTCACTCATATAATCCTCCACCATTCTATCAATGGTGAGAGAATCATATGCAGTGACAGTAGACGACATGTCCGTAATGGTTGTCAGGTCCTTCAGTCCGGACCAGATGTCAGCATCAGCAGTCGCTCCAGACTGCCCTGCATCACCGCCAGCGGGTGGGCTCGGAATTCGGATTTGGGATTTCGAAGAATGCACAGTTCTTTGCTGTGCTGCTTTTGCCAGCTTGAGTCTTTTCATTTTTCTAGCGAGAGGCTGAGTGCTTCCATCCTCATGTGAAGCTGAACCACTAGCCATGAACATAGGCCAGGGCCTCAGCCGTTCCTTGCCACTCCGTGTGGTAAATGGCATATTGGCAAGTTTACGCTTCTCCTCCGACAATTTTATTTTAGGTTTTGGAGTCCTTTTTTTTCTGATATTTGGTGTTTTGGATTTGACATGCTCTGTACTATGACATTGGGCATCGGCCTTGGCAGACGACGTTGCTGGCATTTCATCGTCTCGGCCATGACTAGTGGCAGCAGCTTCAGCACGAGGTGGAAGTGGATCTTGATCTTTCCCTAATTTTGGAACCTCAACTTTTTTGTTCTCCATATTTTATAGGCAGAACTAAAAGGCACCTCAGGTAAACAATGGAGATGGATGGATTGGATACTAGTATACAATTATGGACGGACTGCCACGGTTAGGTGGTATAAAAAAACCACGGTTAGGTGGTATATAATACAATTATGGATGGACGGACTGCCTGCCGAGTTCCGACACAGAGGTAGCCACAGCCGTGAACTACCGCACTGTACACTGGTTGATAAAGAGATAGTAGTATACTCGTAACAACTAGTATGACACTATGACGACGGTATAAAGAATGAAAAAAAAACCACGGTTAGGTGGTATATATTATAATAATAATACAATTATGGATGGACGGACTGCCTGCCGACTGCCGACACAGAGGTAGCCACAGCCGTGAACTACCGCACTGTACACTGGTTGATAAAGAGATAGTAGTATACTCGTAACAACTAGTATGACACTATGACGACGGTATAAAGAATGAAAAAAAACCCACGGTTAGGTGGTATATATTATAATAATAATACAATTATGGATGGACGGACTGCCTGCCGACTGCCGACACAGAGGTAGCCACAGCCGTGAACTACCGCACTGTACACTGGTTGATAAAGAGATAGTAGTATACTCGTAACAACTAGTATGACACTATGACGACGGTATAAAGAATGAAAAAAAAACCACGGTTAGGTGGTATATATTATAATAATAATACAATTATGGATGGACGGACTGCCTGCCGACTGCCGACACAGAGGTAGCCACAGCCGTGAACTACCGCACTGTACACTGGTTGATAAAGAGATAGTAGTATACTCGTAACAACTAGTATGACACTATGACGACGGTATAAAGAAAGAAAAAAAAATACCACGGTTAGGTGGTATATATTGTAATACAATTATGGATGGACGGACTGCCTGCCGAGTTCCGACTGCCGACACAGAGGTAGCCACAGCCGTGAACTACCGCACTGTACTGTGTCTGCTGCTAATATAGACTGGTTGATAAAGAGATAGTATACAATACATACAACAATATACTACTATACTGGTGGTCAGGCACTGGTCACCACTAGTCACACTGGCAGTGGCACTCCTGCAGCAAAAGTGTGCACTGTTTAATTTTAAATTAATATAATATTATGTACTCCTGGGGGCTCCTGCTATAACAACCTGCAGTGCTCCCCAGTCTCCCCCACAATTATTATAAGCTTTGCCTTTTATACATTGATGTGCAGCACACTGGGCTGAGCTGAGTGCACACAGACTGAGTCACACTGTGTGACTGGCTGCTGCTGTGTATCGTTTTTTTTCAGGCAGAGAACGGATATAGCAGAGAACGGATATATTATATTAAAATAAATAAAAGTTAACTAACAACAACTGCACTGGTCACTGTGGTAAACTCTGTCTGACTCTGCACAATCTCTCTCTCTCTTCTAATCTAATTTCTAATGGAGAGGACGCCAGCCACGTCCTCTCCCTATCAATCTCAATGCACGTGTGAAAATGGCGGCGACGCGCGGCTCCTTATATAGAATCCGAGTCTCGCGAGAATCCGACAGCGTCATGATGACGTTCGGGCGCGCTCGGGTTAACCGAGCAAGGCGGGAGGATCCGAGTCTGCTCGGACCCGTGAAAAAAACATGAAGTTCGTGCGGGTTCGGTTTCAGAGAAACCGAACCCGCTCATCTCTAGTACTGAATGGATGCCAGGTGAAAAAAGAAGGCAGCAGAACTCACGATGTGATCCAAAGGATCCAGCACTCACTCTCCAAATAAACATTAACCGCGGTGCCCTCCAACAGGGATAATGTAAAGTTTGAGCAATATAGGCTGCATTCAGCAGATTTTGAATAACAGACTACTGCAGAGTAGATTCTAACATTTCGGATCTTTTAATCCATGATCAGAGAACAATAAATACAAAAAAAGTGATGTTTCATCTCAGGCATGTGCGCATTTCATGCAAATTCATTATCCATTAAAGATCAATGCAAATAATATATACTCAAAAGGCAGACCATAAAGGTCATTGCCCATACTAATATAAGACACAGGGAGTACAGCTTGTTACTATGGGGGGGATACTGCTATACTGGGGATACTGGTTTCCAGGAGTGCACATTTATTGGGCAAAAGGCAGCGCAGTGTTCACTTACCCCTCTCCCCACCTCCTCAGTGCAGCGTGCAGGCTTAAAATAGTGATGCCCCAGCACGCAGCTTCCTTTATTGTTGGGTGCGCTGGGGTTCGCTCCCGGCCGCCGGACTCCCGCCTCCATCCTCTCTTCAAGCGTCTCAATGCGTGCGTGTGATGTCACACGCACATAGCTTCAGCCGCAACCCGGAAGCGCCAGAAGCCTCTGCTGCCGGCACCTGACAGGAGATAGCGGAAGCCAGCAGGTGTATCGTGTGCACCACAACTGGCCTCCTTAGCGCCCCCTACAGCCCAGCACCCGGGGCACATGCCCCCCTAGCCCCCCCCTAGTTTCGGCCCTGGAACACGTTTGCTAAGTTCTACAAGTTCGATACTTTGGCCACTGAGGACCTAAAGTTTGGTTGACCAGTTTTGCAGGAGCCTCCGCGCTCTCCCTCCCGTTCTGGGAGCTTTGGTACATCCCCATTGTACTAATATAAACTCCAGCATCCTCTAGGACGTAAGAGAAAATAGGATTTTAATTACCTACCGGTAAATCGTTTTCTCGTAGTCCGTAGAGGATGCTGCACGCACGCCCAGCGCTTCGTGATACTGCAGTGGTTACTTAGTTCAGTACAGCATTGTTCTGGGTTAAGTGCTGTTTTTCTTACTTGGTTAAGTAATATTGTTCAGCTGTTGCTTGGTTTGCCTTGTATGTGTGAGCTGGTGTGAATCTCACCACTATCTGTGTAAAGTCCTTCTCTCGAAGTTGTCCGTCTCCTCGGGCACAGTTTCTAGACTGGGTCTGGTAGGAGGGGCATAGAGGGAGGAGCCAGCCCACACTATCAAAGTCTTAAAGTGCACATGGCTCCTGGTGGACCCGTCTATACCCCATGGTACTAATGTGTAACCCAGAATCCTCTACGGACTACGAGAAAAGGATTTACCGGTAGGTAATTAAAATCCTATTTTCAGTTTAATCGCAGCAACTGCTTTTTAGCAGAAATTGTAATCCTTGCTAAATAAGGTCCTAACTCTTGACTAAGACGAGAAAAAAATAAAAATAAAATGTGACTTTGTTTTAATTTAGTCAAATTTTAAGAAATTGACTAAAGCCCCGTACACATAGGGAAGATGTGAGCTAAGCAATCTAGCACAGACCGCTCAGCACACATCTCTTTCCCCCGCTCAGCACACAGCGCGATGAAATGAGCGATCTCACTAGATCTGGCATGCATGCCAAATCTAGAGCCAGCGATAGCTTCGCGCTGGACAGCGCATGGCTGTCGCTGGCACCCTACACACAGAGAGGTCTGTGCTTAATATCTAAGCAATCTAGTCAGATTACTTAGAATTTAAGCACGGCTCTCTCCCTGTGTACCCCCCTTTAGACTAAAGGCGCATACACACGGTGTGACGGGGTGTTGCGGCCGATACTGACTATATTGTGCCCGGAGCCATGTAGTCAGTATCAGCCCTGCCTGCACCCACTATATTTTTATTGCGATGCTGATCCCTTGGGACCATACATCGACATTGGAAGCTTATACACATGCTGTGTGGGCGAAACGGCGGCGTTTGGCCACCGTTTCGTGGGCGCGGTCTGGCCAACGCAGGCGTGGCTGGACCATGCGAGGAGTGGCCCGCAGCGGCTGCGCGACGTCACACGCAGGCACTGCGGCCCGAGGAGCGAAGAGTAGCTCCCGGCCAGCACGCAAAAGCTGCGCTGGCCGGGAGCTACTCTTGAAGTGCAAAGGCATCGCTGCTGTGCGATGGGGGGGACGGAACTGACATGCGGGGCGGACTAGCCCTGTGCTGGGCGTCCCCCCGCATGTCTGAGTTCATGATCGTAGCTGTGCTAAATTTAGCACAGCTACGATCAACTCGGAAAATCGCACCGTGTGTATGCACCTTAAAACTAAATTGAAAGTTCTTGACAAAATTAACACTGCGCCGTACAAGAGTTGCAATAAGATAAATAACAATCCAAATTAATATAAATATGAAAAGGGACAGAAAATAGACATAACTGGGGGCAAAAAGCAAAATGAGAAAATATACAACAAACAGAGATACAATTCTTAGGAGGAGCAGTCTGTGATCACGTGCCATTTTGTTCCCCTACTGTGCAGGGAGTACAATTCCCAGTCTAGCACTTAGTTCCAACCCTGACTTTTGGGGTGATTCAGAGTTGGTCGCAGATTTTGCTCACATGGTGGAGGCCGCCCAGCATGTGAAGGGCTGCCCCGTGATGCGATCGCAAACTAATTGCGATCGCATCAAATAGAGGTAGGACTGACTGCGTAGGCAGGGGTCCTGCCGCCATGTTTCCTATCATAGGAAACACAGGCGACCTCATCGGCCGTCCCCAATAATGGCCATGACACACCTGCGTTTCCCGATCCCCCCCCAACGCGCCACCGCCACCAGACACCCTTCACCTGTCAATCACCATTCGATCGCATCCCAGATGGATGAGATCGCATTGTGAAATGCACACTATGGACGCAGCCGCTGCATGCGAACCAGTGGCTGCATCCATCTCTGAATGAAGCTCCTTATTGGATACCACTTAGCCCCCCCCCCACACACACACACACGCACACATACATACACATACAGTACATCACAGCGCTCAGCTGCCACCTCCTCATCCCAAATTGGACAGTTTTGTGCTCAACATTTAAGCACATTTTCTTGTGCGCATCCAGTATGTGACCAAAAGGTCACAGGATTATGCTTGAATTATTAATGAATATACAACTGTACATATTAGTAGTGGGCTGATTAGTGATGATAGAGAACATTTTTATAAGCTTGAACTACTTATTAAAGAAACAAAGACCTGGTGGGACATATATATCCAAATACCAAAGGATGGCACTGAGGCTTTTTTAGTAAAAAATTTAAGCCTCCATCAAAATATACATACTGCTAGGGTGCCTTCACACTGGCCTAATTATCGCTGTCCCAATATATCTGTCGGCCAGTGTGTACCAACGATATGTCTGTGAACGGGTTAGGTTCGTGTGACCGGCGGTCGGGAGACCGCTGGTCACCATACCAACGCTGGGATCCAGGCTTTTAGATGCCCGGCCGGTGGGGGGGAGGGGGCGAGCGCAACGAAGCTCGCTGCACTCGCCATGCTGACGTGGACACCAACGAGTGGGAATAGGGGAATAGTCCCTGTTAGTAGGCATGTTGACTGTCGGGATTGTGGGAGGGCGGGATCCCGGTGTCAGTTGATCTGACGATATATCTATAATGGTGTGTACACACAGTGAGATTTTTTCTTACGTTTTTGACTATATAGTCAAAATCGTAAGAAAAGTTAGTGCAGATCGTAAGGTGTTATGCCACATGCGATCCCCATTCGATCCCGATGCACGGTCCCGCCAGGTCGGTATCGCAAGAAAAGATAGACTGTGCAGGCAAGTCAGCCCTTGCTAGATCGGTGTACCATCTAGTTAAATCTCACATAAGCCAAAATCGTAAGCACACATAGGGGGTAATTCCAACTCTCTCTGCAAATGTTATATCTGTCCCCCCCTGCAGTGCACATGGTTTTGCCCAACTGCTAAAAAATTTCCTGCTGCAATCAACTTGGAATTACCCCCATAGTCCATATCTCAAGAAAAGTTAGTCAAAATCGGTGGTGCTGGGCTCCGGGGAGATCAGGGGAAATCGAGAAGTGAAAATCGGGCATATCAAGAATCTCACCGTGTGTACATACCCTAAGTGTGTAATCAGCATAAGTCAACGTTTGTGTGTTTGTAAACACCATCCTCGGGACACTACTTTAACAAACATATAGAAAACCAGCATGTAAGAAAAAGTATTATTATGGTATTTAGAGAGAGAATTGTGTTGTTTATTATATTGCAGTCATATCCTGTATGAC
Source organism: Pseudophryne corroboree (assembly GCF_028390025.1). Lineage (NCBI taxonomy): Eukaryota > Metazoa > Chordata > Amphibia > Anura > Myobatrachidae > Pseudophryne > Pseudophryne corroboree. The sequence goes on from NC_086445.1 coordinate 146,869,565, forward strand.
CATTATTTTCAACTGATGAATTACAGTTATAGTTGATGAATTAGAAAAAGAACCACACTCTATAGTGGTTGAAAAACCCTGACTGATTACTCTACTCTGCCACATACGGTGGCAATCTACCAGAAGTCCTCTCCCCATTCCATTTATTTATGGATGTCTGTTTGGACATCTTTCAAATTACTTGGCACTGGTAACTGCAATTTGTGAAATAAGAGAATGGAGCAGACAATTACCTACAGGAGGGATACAGGAAAACATGCAATGTGTGTTCCTGACGAATACAAGAACAGGTAAAATCACTCTTATTATTGTACTGAGCATTGACAATCACCTAAGTTATGCTGTAGATGAAAGCCCAAAGTCAGTGAGATCTCTCCGTATGTCTCACACACTCCGTTGCATCTGATGTTATGGGTGTGGAGTGTGGACACATCATTGCGACGTTAGAGAAGGGGTGTTGGCACGTCATTGTTTAGACAAACTTGTACTGCAAGAAATGTGCCAGACTTTATATCATACAATCTCGGAATTCATCATGTACAGTAGAACAGCAGTAATGTCCCACCCTACTGGGTTTGAATTTTTTTTATTTTTATCTTTCTGATGGATTTTAAAAATACATCTCCCCTCCAGTGAGCACGATCTTCTTACCTTCCTGTTCATCGAATCTTCCTGTACTGTTATGGGATATTCAGGTTGTCTTTAGCGATACAGTATATGTTAGTGCTGTACAGTCAGTATTACAGGTGCATACCTCCCAACATGACCCTCTCCAGGAGGGACAGAATGTTCTGCTCCTGGACTTACCTCTTAATGTAAGATTGCCATCACCTGTGCTGAAACACCTTTCTTATCCATTTACCTGTTCAAAACAGGTGCCTGCAATCATACATTAAAAGGGAAGTCCAGAAGCAGAGCATTGTGTCCATCCTGGAGAGGGTCATGTTGGGAGGTATGCAGGTGTGTGGGGCCCGCTGCTAGCAGTGCTTTACATTATAGGCTACACAGTGGCGGAACTAGCGAGCGGTGGGCCCAGTTGCGACAAAATGCTTTGGGCCACCTCCCCCATCCCCCTCATCCCATCCGAGTCCAGTCCACCCCCTCACCCCTGGAGAGGATCTGGTGAGGGGGGCCTGCTCAGGGCCAGAGAAATGGAAACCTAGCAACACTGCCGTAACTAGACATTTTAGCACTGTGTGCAAGAAACGGCATCGGAGCCCCACCCCTGCATGCAAAACAGTGGTAGTGCGCGCTGTAGGTGCGCGCAAAAATACATAGGGGTGTGGCTTCGTGGGGAAGGGGTGTGGCCACAAAATAATACCAATTCATAAAACGGTGCACAGTAGTCTCCACTATTCAAATTACGCCACACAGCAGCACCACTGCACCAGGTAGAGACCCTTTTACACCTTACGGCAGACAGATTCCCCTTTTTACACATTACGGCAGACAGCATCCCCTTTTTACACATTAAGGCAGAATGCTTCCCCTTTTTTACACATAACAGCAGACAGCATCCCCTTTTTACACATTACGGCAGACAGCAGCCCCCTTTTTACGCATAACGGCAGACAGCATCCCCCTTTTTACACATAACGGCAGACAGCATCCCCATTTTACACATAACGGCAGACAGCGTGCCCTTTTTACACATAACAGCAGACAGCGTGCTCTTTTTACACATAACGGCAAACAGCGTGCCCTTTTTACACATAACGGCAGACAGCGTGCCCTTGTTACACATTACGGCAGACTGCGTCCCCCTTTTTACACATTACGGCAGGCAGATTCCCCCTTTTTACACATTACGGCAGACAGCATCCCCCTTTTTTACACATTACGGCAGACAGCGTCCCCCTTTTTGCACATTAAGGCAGACAGAAAGCAAGAAAGAAAGCAAGAAAGAAAGAAAGCAAGAAAGATAGAAAGAATTATACTTACTGTCTCCGCTGGCTCAGGCTCCTCGGTACAGCTTCTGGCAGAGATCCCGATTCCCAGGCAGGAGAGAAGGAGGAGGAGGGAGGTGGAGGAGGGAGGTGGAGGAGGGAGCAGCAGCAGCGCTGTGTTATTGGTGGAGGCGCTGCTGCTGCTGCTGCTGTCCCAGTCCTTCACCATAGGCTGTTCTCCGCCGCTGTGAATGCTGGGATGCGCTTCACAGCGTCGGAAGACAGCCTATGGTAAAGCAGAGAGACAGCAGCAACAGCGCCTCAACCTATAACACAGCGCTGCTGCGGCTCCCTCCTCCACCTCCCTCTTCCTTCCTTCCCCTGTGTCCGCTGCGCTCGTCTCCTGTCCAGGTGGCTGTGTGCTGCGGGCGGTGGTTGCAACAGTGGCGGGCCCCAGTGCATCGCACTGGTTGCACTGGCGGTAATTCTGCCTCTGAGGCTACACTAATAACAGCTATCTCTATTTAAAACAGGGTCTGATTTAGAGGTGGATGCCGTGGTGATGGCGGACGCAAGCATAGAAGATGCACTGCTCATGCACCCCAGTTGTTACCACCTGGAGACACAGAACAAATTTGGATGCAGAGGGGGACGTGATTTTCAGTGGGCGTTCCTGGCAGAAGACAGCGGGGTGGCTAGCCAGACACTGGCATGATGCAGGTGTGCCGCTGACAGCACCTGGCTGTAAAGATGCATCACACCGGAAGCCATGTTTAGACATAGAAACCGCACCTGCCTTAGGGCTGGTGTAAGTTTCGATGGACCTTTCAGTGGATATTACAGGGTTGCAGCCGGGGCCGTGCTGTGTGAAAGGATCAGTGTGTTTTCTTTACACCACATTACACCACAGAGGAGCCACTTATACACGTTACACCACAGAGGAGCCACTTATACACATTACACCATAGAGGAGCCGTTTTTACACGTTACACCACAGAGGAGCCGCTTATAAATGTTACACCACAGTACAGATGCTTATACACGTTACACCCGAGTACATCCGCTTATACACGCTACACCACAGAGGAGCCGCTTATTCACGTTACACCACAGAGGAGCCGCTTATACACGTTACACCACAGAGGAGCCTCTTATATACACGTTACACCACAGAGGAGCCTCTTATATACGTTACACCACCGAGGAGCCGCTTATAAATGTTACACCACAGTACAGACACTTATACACGTTACACCCCAGCAGAGCCGCTTATACACGTCACACCCCAGTAGAGCCGCTTATACACGTTACACGCCAGTACAGCTGCTTTTACACATTACACCACAGTACAGACCTTAACCGCCTGGTCTGACCCAACATTAAAAATTATGTAAATATGGAAAAATAAGTATTTTGCATTTCTTTTTTAAATAGACCTCTGAAACTTTAGAAATGAATGTAAGAAAATTGTAAATAAAAGTTGGGAAATCAACAGCAAGGTGTCGGCAGTCATATTAATACTTACCGTATGTTCCCTCTTCCACAAATAAGCAGCCTTGAACCGAACACAGTTGACTGTTTGTTCTCCAGATCCCTCTCCGCTGAGTGGGTCCAGGTACTGTAGTAGGTATCTCAGGAGTGTCAACTGTGCCAGCTCTCACTTTTCTGCATGATGGCGGGGCGTGTGGAGGGTGGTGAGCGGTGTGCAGCTGGCAGCAGGCGGTGAGATGTGAGTGGCGGGCGGCAACTAGTGAGTGGTGAGCAGGGGGCGGTGAGAGGTGAGCAGCAGGATGCAGGCGGCAGGCAGCAGAGAGAGTGACGGTGACTTAATCAGCTCCCTCACTGGTCCGGTACTCTATGCAGCCGCGTAGTCGGCGTATGTGTAGGGCCGGGCCTGGTTGTGATAGAGGAGCCAGCCCGTGAGAGAGGAGCCAGCCCGGGATGAGTAAAGACTGAAGAGGGTGAGGTAAATGTTCAGTGTTTGCCTGCGCCCAGTGTCTGCAATGTGATTTTAATTACACTAGTACCACTACCATCTGCTACAAAATTGGGGCATACACTGACTGGGTAGGGGCCTGTCTGCCTGATAAAATTAGGGGGTGGGCCCACGCTGAAGATTGTTTGAGGAACTTGGGCCCCAAATTGGTGTCTTGCTTAGGGCCCTATGAGGTCTAAATCCGCCTTTACCCACCGCACATCACGGGTGCAGGGCGGCCAAGACAAGAACCTCAGGAACCAAATAACGCCACCCCCTGGTAGGCCTGTGTGCTTTAAATGCCGATTTATAGTCCCAGTCTGCCCCTGGCTTTAGTGACGTAATTCCTGCAGTTCAGGAACGTATACGGATACTCATGAACGACATTGTGTAACAAGTTTTATCCATGTATACAGATGTGTCTTCAATATACACTGAGTGTCTTTATGCCATACTGTGGGAGACACCCAGTGCAAGTAGCATTTTGTGTCTTTCTTAAAATTGTGTATCTTAGTCACATGACAGATGCATCAAAAACCTGCTCATGCTCACAGTCTACCAAAGATGCTAGGCTGCCTCTTTAACCAAACAAGAATTTGTTATACCCACAAACTTGCAGATGAAGCACAATGGAACGTGGCAGGAGGAAAATCCACAGCTGCTCCCATTGGGGGCCTTTTTACCCAAATTCAGACTCAGTCGCACACAGTTTTACAAATGCATTTATCCCAACATGACCCTCTCCAGGAGGGACAAAATGCTCTGCTTCTGGATTTTCCTCTTAATTTGTGATTGCCGGCACTTGTTTTGCACAGGTTAATGGATAAGAAAGGTGTTTCAGCACAGGTGATGGCAATCATAAATTACGAGGGAAGTCCAGGAGCAGATCATTCTGTCCCTCCTGGAGGGGGTCATGTTGGGATGTATGCAAATGTCGCAAGGCCCATTGGCCTGTGTAGCAATGCAGTTTTGTCACATCCAACTTTATTTGTGTGAATAAGACGCACGGGACCTGACACACCAAGAGGAGCTATTTGGCACGACTCAAGCAAAAGTATAAAAGAACACACCTGTTGTATCAAAAATGTCATTGCTGTACCTGTTTCATCATGAAATATATATCTATTGTGTCTGTGAAATGTGTTTAAGCCTTGGCAAATTAGTCATTCTTTTGGATATTTTACTCTAGATGAAATCAATTCTTTTTAAATAGATAATACAACTTTACTTTTTCTGCAAAAGCCAGCCCAGACCAGCTGGATAATTGTTCTGTTTTTATGGCTTACACCATGACAACACGTTATAGTACATTCTACCTCCATCCCTTTTCTTCTGATAATCAGAGCGAACATTTTTCTGTGACCTTGATAACATCCGTTCTTACTGATGCATGTAATATTTTGGTGTAATCATACGCTGGGTGGTGCCTGGCTGCATTGTAGTGAGTGCAGATCCATCACGACCTGTCTGTGTAGTAACAAAGGCAGATACCACATGTAGTTTGTATCTGAATTAATTGCAATCCAGCCTGAGTGTTTAATGTGTGTCTGCTTCTATTCAAGGGCCATCCAAGCAAGCCTAGGTCCTGTCAAGCTCTACAAAAATCTACCAGTTATTTTTCCCTAACATCAATGTTATAATTGAGCACATGTTATTATTATACTTGCAAAATAAATAGCAAGTAGCAACATTATGACACTGTAAATATGGTTCATGTTGGAGGGTGTGTATAAGCACAGTGAATGGTTTGTACAGTGCATCCGGAAAGTATTCACAGCGCTTCACTTTTTCTACATTTTGTTATGTTACAGCCTTATTCCAAAAAGGAATAAATTAATTTCCCCCCTCAAAATTCTACACACAATACCCCATAATGACAATATGAAAAAAGTGTTTTTGAGTTTTTTGCAAATTTATTAAAAATAAAAAAAACTAAGAAATCACATGTACATAAGTATTCACAGCCTTTGCCATGAAGCTCAGAATTGAGCTCAGGTGCATTCTGTTTCCACTTCATCCTTCAGATGTTCCTACAGCTTAATTGAAGTCCACCTGTGGTAAATTCAGTTGATTGGACATGATTTGGAAAGACACACACCTGTCTATATAAGGTTCCACACTTGACAGTGCATGTCTGAGCACAAACCAAGCATGAAGACAAAGGAATTGTCTGTAGTCCTCCGATACAGGATTGTCTCGAAGCACAAATCTGGGGAAGGGTACAGAAAAATATCTGCTGCTTTGAAGGTCCCAATGAGCCCAGTGGCCTCCATCTTCTGTAAATGGAAGAAGTTCGGAACCACCAGGATCTTTCCTAGAGCTGGCCGGCCATCTAAACTGAGCGATCGGGGGAAAAGGGCCCTAGTCAGGGAGGTGACCAAGAAACCTATGGTCACTCTGTCAGAGCTACAGCATTCCTCTGTGGAGAGAGGAGAAGCTTCCAGAAGGACAACCATCTCTGCAGTAATCCACCAATCAGGCCTGTATGGTAGAGTGGCCAGATGGAAGAGCTACTCCTTAGTAAAAAGCACATGGAAGCTTGTGGCATCATATTCAAAAAGATTTAAGGCTGTAATTGCTGCCAAAGGTGCATCAACAAAGTATTGAGCAAAGGCTGTGAATACTTCGGTTTTTTTAATTTTAATAAATTTGCAAAAATCTCAAGAACACTTTTTTTCACGTTGTCATTATGGGGCATTGTGTGCAGAATTTTGAGGGAAAAAATGAATGTATTCCAGTTTGGAATATGGCTGTAACATAACGAAATGTGGAATAAGTGAAGCGCTGTGAATAGTTTACGGATGCACTGTATATGCTTATGCTATTCAACAATTTGGGGGAGATTAAATTATGTGCGATGTGCTGCTGGGAAACCTGTAATCACTGGCAAAGATACCCTGCATCGCTCCTACATAATGCATTATACCTAAGCCCTAATGGTGTGTACACATGGGGAGATATTTTCTTACGATTTTGACTATATAGTCAAAATTGTAAGAAATGTTAGTGCAGATCGCAAGGTGAAAGTCACCTTGCGATCCCGATTCGATGCCGATGCTCGGTCCCGTGCAGTCGGCATCGCAAGACTAGATAGACTGTGCAGGCAAGTCAATTTTGACTATCTCTATAGAAGAGATAGTCAAAATCGCACATAAGTCAGTATCTCAAGCACAGTCATTATGTACTTATGATGCCGACCTAGCCACTGTCGCATAGTGAGAATCGGGAATAGCCAGAATCTCACCGTGTGTATGGGCCTTAAGGGTGCACGAAAATGCATGACGTTTTAAGGCCAGTACAGACGGGAGAGATGTGTGCTGAGCGATCTTTACACAGACCGCTCAGCACACATCTCTCCCCCCTATCAGCACAGCGCGATGTGTGCTGAGCGAGGGGGACGGACGGAAGGGCCGCTCATTTCACCCAGCGGGTGAAATGAGAGATGTGTGCTAGATTGAGCCTGCATGCAGGCCAATCTATCACCGGTGATAGCTAGTCAGATTGCTTAGAATTTAAGCACTGATCTCTCCGTGTGTACCCCCCTTTAGACAACTGTATGCACAGAAAGTGTACACGCTGCACATCTCCCAGACCTTGCAACGGAACATGCAGTGTAACGGGCCCTACACATTGGCCAATCCGCCGCCGAGCTGCCCGACGGCGGATATGGCCGACGGGCGACCCGGCGGCGGGGGGGCAGTGATGGGGGGAGTGAAGTTTCTTCACTCCCCCCGTCACCCGGCTCCGTAGCAGTGCAGGCAAATATGGACGAGATCGTCCATATTGGCCTGCATGCACAGCCGACGGGGCACCAGCGATGAATGAGCGCAGGGCCGCGCATCGTTCATCGCTGGTGACTCCACACTCAAAGATATGAACGGTATCTCGTTCATTAATGAACAAGATCGTTCATATCTTTGCGTGATGTCGGCCAGTGTGTAGGGCCTATAAGATGCAATTGAATTATCCCAATTGGTTCACCATTTCTGTGTTACATTACTTCCCTTAAGAAATCAGATTCAGATGTAATTAGGATCAGTGACTAATTGTTCTTACACATCGTTGCATTATCCTAGGCAATGATATAAAGCTGGCCACACATACAGTAGTGTCGTCACCAATACTGGCAGTTGGCCAATTTTGCATCACATATGTCACTATGGAGCTTGATGATCCGTAATGGGAGATAGTTAGGTGGTCATTCCGAGTTGATAGCTCGCTAGCAGTTTTTAGCAGCCGTGCGCACGCTATGCCGCCTTCCACTGGGAGTGTATTTTAGCTTAGAAGAAGTGCGAACGAAAGGATCGCAGAGCGGCTGCAAAATAATTTTGTGCAATTTCAGAGTAGCTCCAGACCTACTCAGCACTTGCGATCATTTCAGACTGTTCAGTTCCTGTTTTGACGTCACGAACACGCCCTGCGTTCACCCAGCCACGCCTGCGTTTTTCCTGGCACGCCTGCGTTTTTCAAACACTCCCTGAAAACGGTCAGTTGACACCCAGAAACGCCCACTTCATGTCAATCACTCTGCGGCCAGCAGTGCGACTGAAAAGCTTTGCTAGACCTTGTGTGAAACTACATCGGCCGTTGTGAAAGTACGTCGCGCGTGCACATTGCGCCGCATGCGCAGAAGTGCCTTTTTTTGCATCATCGCTGCGCAGCGAACATTTTCAGCTAGCGATCAACTCGGAATGACCCCCCACAGTAGGAATGTGTGACATCATAATGTCGACTAGAAAATGCTTACAGGGTTGTCATTTTTTTTGTTGTCATATCCACATTATAACTTTAAATATGATGCTTTACCATCATGTTTAAAGTTGTAATGCTGACACGGATAAAATGCTTTAAATCACTTTACTACCCTGCCTGGTCGATGATGTGCTGTAAACATTCTGATAGTCAACAGGTTTTACCAAACCCACCTATAATGGTTCCATCTATTTCAATTGGATTATTATTGTGCATGTTAGTAAATGCAGTTTGAAGATTACCTCTCTCAGCCTATGGCATATGTCACTAATTAATTAATTACTTATATTTAGTGGCATAAACAAATTATATTCTCCTTTAAAGTCTGACTTATACCCCTTTCACATCGCAAATCCGGGGTACCACCCGGTAATTGGAAATGGGTCCTTACCAGGTGGGACCTGTCATTTGACCCTAACAACTGGCTCCCTGACCCAGCAATATGCCGGGTCAGGTTGCCATAGCGGTGGTGTGCGGAGTCGGCATCGGGGGCGGAGGCGGCACTGTGAGATGAGCTCATCTCAGCACCGCCTCTCCTTATATAGTGAATGGGTCCCGTTCCGCATCGACCCGACAACCCGGTCACACTGCCCCTGACCCGGTATTCAACCCAGTAATAATAACACTGCTTTATTCTCGGGTTGAATTACCGGGTCAGGTGACCTGGGAATTTGCCATGGGCCCTTTGGCACCGCACAGCTGCCCGTTTCGACCCGGCAATATACTGGGTCGATACCGGGTTATTTGTGCGGTGTGAAAGGGGTATATATATAATTAAAATGTGGATGAAAAGAAAGATTGCACCCCACTAGCTTATGGGCCCTACACACTGGCAGATGATACTGCACAATATGAACGTTCTCATTCATTAATGAACAAGAACTCGTTCATATCATGCAGTGCGGAGGCACCAGCGATGAACGATGTGCGGCCCCGTGCACGTTCATCGCTGGTGCCCCGTCGCTTGTGCATGCAGGCCAATATGGACGAGATCGTCCATATTTGCCTGCACTGCTATGGAGCCGGGTGACGGGGGGAGTGAAGAAACTTCACTCCCCCCCGTCACTGACCCCTGCCGCCGGGTCGCCCGTCGGCCATATATGCCGTCGGACAGCTCGGCGGCGGATCTATCAGTGTGTAGGGCCCATTACACTAAATCATCTTGATCCTTTAATTAGTGTGTCTGTTCACTAAACAGATTTTACAGGTTTTGTGTCCGCTGTGACATCGCTTGATGACATTACTCATCAGAAACTGTAATTAGAATGTGTAACAATTATTTACCAAACCCATAGCACACCTTCCTCAGTCATAGGTTAGTATCCGCATATTTAAGTGTAATATTATCTGAACCGTCTTTACTTAAAAATAATCTACGAATCTGAAATATTTAGAATTTCAGTAATCTGAATTGCATTTTCATTCTCAATTTGATGTGTGTCAGCGGCATCATATACTGTGTTCTATTACACACAATGCAGATGTACTGTATTTCTGATATATCCGGGCACATCTGCATGTACAAGTGACACCAGTTCACCCTGCTTATTTTTAGAACGCTGGCATTCCTGTGGAGATATCCGGTATATGACAGTGTGAGGCGTGATGGCTGCATGCCAATTAATGCAGCCTACATTTCGATGGTTGCCTGTAGCAATTCAAATGCAAATTACTTCTTAAACTAGCAGCAGAAGCTGCATGTAAATGTAGTCTTAACTCTGATATTTCCTCAGGTGGGTTTATATGCGATAAATGTTCCATGCAATGGGAAACAGAAAATAATACCTTGTACATGGGCCCTCATTCCGAGTTGATCGCACGCTGCCACTTTTTGCAGCCCGTGCAACTAGGATCCGCCTATGGGGGAGTGTTTTTTTGCATAGCAAGGCTGCGATCGCTTGTGCCAGTGCCGTAACTAGACATTTTAGCGCTGTGTGCAAGAAACGGCATGGGCTACCCCCCAACGTAAACCGGCGGCAGTGCGCGCTGGAGGCGCGCACAAAAAATATAGGGGCGTGGCTTCACGGGAAAGGGGAGTGGCCACAAAATAATACCAATTCCTACAATGGTGCACAGTAGTCTCCATTATTCAAATTATGCCGCACAGTAGCGCCACTACACCAGGTAGTGCCCCTTTTTCACATTACGGCGGATACATTCCCCTTTTTACACATTATGGTAGACAGCATCCCCTTTTTACATATTATGGCAGACAGCGTCCCCCTTATTACACATTACGGCAGACAGCGTCCCCTTTTTACATATTACGGCAGACAGCGTCCCCTTTTTCACATTACGGCAGACAGCGTCCCCTTTTTACTAGTGATGTGCACCGGACATTTTTCGGGTTTTGTGTTTTGGATTCGGTTCCGCGGTCGTGTTTTGGATTCGGACGCGTTTTGGCAAAACCTCCCTGAAAATTTTTTGTCGGATTCGGGTGTGTTTTGGATTCGTTTTTTTTTTACAAAAAACCCTCAAAAACAGCTTAAATCATAGAATTTGGGGGTCATTTTGATCCCATAGTATTATTAACCTCAATAACCATAATTTCCACTCATTTTCAGTCTATTCTGAACACCTCAAACATCACAATATTATTTTTAGTCCTAAAATTTGCACCGAGGTCGCTGGATGGCTAAGCTAAGCGACCCAAGTGGCTGACACAAACACCTGGCCCATCTAGGAGTGGCACTGCAGTGTCAGGCAGGATGGCACTTCAAAAAAATTGTCCCCAAACAGCACATGATGCAAAGAAAAAAAGAGGCGCACCAAGGTCGCTGTGTGACTAAGCTAAGCGACCCAAGTGGCCGACACAAACACCTGGTCCATCTAGGAGTGGCACTGCAGTGTCAGGCAGGATGGCACTTCAAAAAAATTGTCCCCAAACAGCACATGATGCAAAGAAAAAAAGAGGCGCACCAAGGTCGCTGTGTGACTAAGCTAAGCGACCCAAGTGGCCGACACAAACACCTGGCCCATCTAGGAGTGGCACTGCAGTGTCAGGCAGGATGGCACTTCAAAAAAATTGTCCCCAAACAGCACATGATGCAAAGAAAAAAAGAGGTGCACCAAGGTCGCTGTGTGATTAAGCTAAGCGACCCAAGTGGCCGACACAAACACCTGGCCCATCTAGGAGTGGCACTGCAGTGTCAGGCAGGATGGCACTTCAAAAAAATTGTCCCCAAACAGCACATGATGCAAAGAAAAAAAGAGGCGCACCAAGGTCGCTGTGTGACTAAGCTAAGCGACACAAGTGGCCGACACAAACACCTGGCCCATCTAGGAGTGGCACTGCAGTGTCAGGCAGGATGGCACTTCAAAAAAATTGTCCCCAAACAGCACATGATGCAAAGAAAAATGAAAGAAAAAAGAGGTGCAAGATGGAATTGTCCTTGGGCCCTCCCACCCACCCTTATGTTGTATAAACAGGACATGCACACTTTAACGAACCCATCATTTCAGTGACAGGGTCTGCCACACGACTGTGACTGAAATGACTGGTTGGTTTGGGCCCCCACCAAAAAAAGAAGCAATCAATCTCTCCTTGCACAAACTGGCTCTACAGAGGCAAGATGTCCACCTCATCATCATCCTCCGATTCCTCACCCCTTTCACTGTGTACATCCCCCTCCTCACAGATTATTAATTCGTCCCCACTGGAATCCACCATCTCAGGTCCCTGTGTACTTTCTGGAGGCAATTGCTGCTGGTGAATGTCTCCACGGAGGAATTGATTATAATTCATTTTGATGAACATCATCTTCTCCACATTTTCTGGAAGTAACCTCGTACGCCGATTGCTGACAAGGTGAGCGGCTGCACTAAACACTCTTTCGGAGTACACACTGGAGGGAGGGCAACTTAGGTGGAATAAAGCCAGTTTGTGCAAGGGCCTCCAAATTGCCTCTTTTTCCTGCCAGTATACGTACGGACTGTCTGACGTGCCTACTTGGATGCGGTCACTCATATAATCCTCCACCATTCTTTCAATGGTGAGAGAATCATATGCAGTGACAGTAGACGACATGTCAGTAATCGTTGGCAGGTCCTTCAGTCCGGACCAGATGTCAGCACTCGCTCCAGACTGCCCTGCATCACCGCCAGTGGGTGGGCTCGGAATTCTTAGCCTTTTCCTCGCACCACCAGTTGCGGGAGAATGTGAAGGAGGAGATGTTGATGGGTCACGTTCCGCTTGACTTGACAATTTTCTCACCAGCAGGTCTTTGAACCTCTGCAGACTTGTGTCTGCCAGAAAGAGAGATACAACGTAGGTTTTAAATCTAGGATCGATCACGGTGGCCAAAATCTAGTGCTCTGATTTCAACAGATTGACCACCCGTGAATCCTGGTTAAGCGAATTAAGGGCTCCATCCACAAGTCCCAAATGCCTAGCGGAATCACTGTTTTAGCTCCTCCTTCAATGTCTCCAGCTTCTTCTGCAAAAGCCTGATGAGGGGAATGACCTGACTCAGGCTGGCAGTGTCTGAACTGACTTCACGTGTGGCAAGTTCAAAGGGTTGCAGAACCTTGCACAATGCTGAAATCATTCTCCACTGCGCTTGAGTCAGGTGCATTCCCCCTCCTTTGCCTATATCGTGGGCAGATGTATAGGCTTGAATGGCCTTTTGCTGCTCCTCCATCCTCTGAAGCATATAGAGGGTTGAATTCCACCTCGTTACCACCTCTTTCTTCAGATGATGGCAGGGCAGGTTCAGGAATGTTTGGTGGTGCTCCAGTCTTCGGCACGCGGTGGCTGAATGCCGAAAGTGGCCCGCAATTCTTCGGGCCACCGACAGCATCTCTTGCATGCCCCTGTCGTTTTTTAAATAATTCTGCACCACCAAATTCAATGTATGTGCAAAACATGGGACGTGCTGGAATTTGCCCAGATGTAATGCACGCACAATATTGCTGGCGTTGTCCGATGTCACAAATCCCCAGGAGAGTCCAATTGGGGTAAGCCATTCTGCAATGATCTTCCTCAGTTTCCGTAAGAGGTTGTCAGCTGTGTGCCTCTTCTGGAAAGCGGTGATACAAAGCGTAGCCTGCCTAGGAACGAGTTGGTGTTTGTGAGATGCTGCTACTGGTGCCTTCGCTGCTGTTCATGCTGCGGGAGGCAATACATCTACCCAGTGGGCTGTCACAGTCATATAGTCCTGAGTCTGCCCTGCTCCACTTGTCCACATGTCCGTGGTTGAGTGGACATTGGGTACAACTGCATTTTTTAGGACACTGGTGACTCCTTTTCTGAGGTCTGTGTACATTTTCGGTATCGCCTGCCTAGAGAAATGGAACCTAGATGGTATTTGGTACTGGGGACACATTAACTCAATCAAGTCTCTAGTTGCCTCTGAATTAACGGTGGATACCGGAACCACGTTTCTCACCGCCCAGGCTGCCAAGGCCTGAGTTATCTGCTTTGCAGCAGGATGACTGCTGTGATATTTCATCTTCCTCGCAAAGGACTGTTGGACAGTCAATTGCTTACTGGAAGTAGTACAAGTGGTCTTCCGACTTCCCTCTGGGATGACGATCGACTCCCAGCAGCAACAACAGCAGCGCCAGCAGCAGTAGGCGTTACACTCAAGGATGCATCGGAGGAATCCCAGGCAGGAGAGGACTCGTCAGACTTGACAGTGACATGGCCTGCAGGACTATTGGCTTTCCTGGGTAAGGAGGAAATTGACACTGAGGGAGTTGGTGGTGTGGTTTGCAGGAGCTTGCTTACAAGAGGAAGGGATTTAGTTGTCAGTGGACTCTTTCCGCTGTCACCCAAAGTTTTTGAACTTGTCACTGACTTCTGATGAATGCGGTCCAGGTGACGTATAAGGGAGGATGTTCCTAGGTGGTTAACGTCCTTACCCCTACTTATTACAGCTTGACAAAGGCAACACACGGCTTGACACCTGTTGTCCGCATTTGTGTTGAAATAATTCCACACCGAATAGCTGATTTTTTTTGTATTTTGACCAGGCATGTCAATGGCCATATTCGTCCCACGGACAGCAGGTGTCTCCCCGGGTGCCTGCCTTAAACAAACCACCTCACCATCAGAATCCTCCTTGTCAATTTCCTCCCCAGCGCCAGCAACACCCATATCCTCATCCTGGTGTACTTCAACAGTGACATCTTCAATTTGACTATCAGGAACTGGACTGCGGGTGCTCCTTCCAGCACTTGCAGGGGGCGTGCAAATGGTGGAAGGCGCAAGCTCTTCCCGTCCAGTGTTGGGAAGGTCAGGCATCACAACCGACACAATTGGACTCTCCTTGGGGATTTGTGATTTAGAAGAACGCACAGTTCTTTGCTGTGCTTTTACCAGCTTAAGTCTTTTCATTTTTCTAGCGAGAGGATGAGTGCTTCCATCCTCATGTGAAGCTGAACCACTAGCCATGAACATATGTCAGGGTCTCAGCCGTTCCTTGCCACTCCGTGTGGTAAATGGCATATTGGCAAGTTTACGCTTCTCATCAGACGCTTTCAATTTTGATTTTTGGGTCATTTTACTGAACTTTTGTTTTTTGGATTTTACATGCTCTCTACTATGACATTGGGCATCGGCCTTGGCAGACGACGTTGATGGCATTTCATCGTCTCGGCCATGACTAGTGGCAGCAGCTTCAGCATGAGGTGGAAGTGGATCTTGATCTTTCCCTATTTTAACCTCCACATTTTTGTTCTCCATTTTTTAATGTGTGGAATTATATACCAGTATCAATAGCAATGGCCTACTACTATATATACTGCGCACAACTGAAATGCACCACAGGTATGGATGGATAGTATACTTGACGACACAGAGGTAGGTACAACAGTGACCTACTGTACCGTACTGCTATATATATATTATATACTGGTGGTCAGCAAACTGTGCAAAACTGAAATGCACAACAGGTATGGATGGATAGTATACTTGACGACACAGAGGTAGGTACAGCAGTGGCCTACTGTACCGTACTGCTATATATATTATATACTGGTGGTCAGCAAACTGTGCAAAACTGAAATGCACCACAGGTATGGATGGATAGTATACTTGACGACACAGAGGTAGGTACAGCAGTGGCCTACTGTACCGTACTGCTATATATATTATATACTGGTGGTCAGCAAACTGTGCAAAACTGAAATGCACCACAGGTATGGATGGATAGTATACTTGACGACACAGAGGTAGGTACAGCAGTGGCCTACTGTACTGTACTGCTATATATATTATATACTGGTGGTCAGCAAACTGTGCAAAACTGAAATGCACCACAGGTATGGATGGATAGTATACTTGACGACACAGAGGTAGGTACAGCAGTGGCCTTCTGTACCGTACTCCTATATATTATATACTGGTGGTCAGCAAAATTATGCACTGTACTCCTACTATATACTACAATGCAGCACAGATATGGAGTGTTTTTCAGGTAGACAACGTATACTGGTGGTCACTGGTCAGCAAAACTCTGCACTGTACTCCTCCTATATAATACAGCTGCTCCCCAGTCCCCACAATTAAGCAGTGTGAGCACAGATATATGCAGCACACTGAGCACAGATAAGGAGCGTTTTTTTCAGGCAGACAACGTATATACTGGTGGTCACTGTCAGCAAAACTCTGCACTGTACTCCTCCTATATAATACAGCTGCTCCCCAGTCCCCACAATTAAGCAGTGTGAGCACAGATATATGCAGCACACTGAGCACAGATAAGGAGCGTTTTTTTCAGGCAGAGAACGGATAAAACTGGTGGTCACTGATCAGCAAAACTCTGCACTGTACTCCTCCTATATTATACAGCTGCTCCCCAGTCCTCCCCACAATTAAGCAATAAAGCACAATCAAGTTCAACAATAAACGGAGAGGACGCCAGCCACGTCCTCTCCCTAACATTTCCAATGCACGAGTGAAAATGGCGGCGACGCGCGGCTGCTTATATAGAATCCGAATCTCGCGAGAATCCGACAGCGGGATGATGACGTTCGGGCGCGCTCGGGTTAACCGAGCCATACGGTAGAATCCGAGTATGCCTCGGACCCGTGTAAAATGGGTGAAGATCGGGGGCGTTCGGTTTCCGAGGAACGAACCCGCTCATCACTACTTTTTACACATTACAGTAGACAGCGTCCCCTTTTATACACATGACGGCAGACAGCGTCCCCTTTTATACACATTACGGCAGACAGCGTCCCCTTTTTCACATTACGGCAGACAGCGTCCCCTTTTTACACATTACGGCAGACAGCGTCCCCTTTTTACACATTTCAGCAGACAGCGTCCCCTATTTTACACATTACGGCAGACAGCGTCCCCTATTTTACACGT
This sequence comes from Pseudophryne corroboree, assembly GCF_028390025.1. Taxonomy (NCBI): domain Eukaryota; kingdom Metazoa; phylum Chordata; class Amphibia; order Anura; family Myobatrachidae; genus Pseudophryne; species Pseudophryne corroboree. Next base: position 146,886,495 of record NC_086445.1, read on the forward strand.
TACAGCAGACAGCGTCCCCTTTTTACACATTACTATCCAGAGGGGATGGCAGTGAATGGGAGAGGAAGAGAGATGAAGGGGGAGGGATGGGGGGTAGAGGAGGGAGAGCTTCGTTCACATACCTTTGATCTGACTCCTCCTTGGGGCTGGGCATTAGATGCAGTGAAGGATTACTGGCCCAGTCCTGCTCTTAATTAGAACCCCAGCGCCTGATAAAAGCGTCACTTATATATAATAATGTGACCCGCTGCAAAACTAGAACTAGAAGTACACTGCTCAAAAAAATAAAGGGAACACTAAAATAACACATCCTAGATCTGAATGAATGAAATATTCTTATTAAATACTTTGTTCTTTACATAGTTGAATGTGCTGACAACAAAATCACACAAAAATTATCAATGGAAATCAAATGTATTAACCCATGGAGGTCTGGATTTGGAGTCACATTCAAAATTAAAGTGGAAAAACACACTACAGGCTGATCCAACTTTGATGTAATGTCCTTAAAACAAGTCAAAATGAGGCTCAGAAGTGTGTGTGGCCTCCACGTGCCTGTATGACCTCCCTACAACTCCTGGGCATGCTCCTGATGAGGTGGCGGATGGTCTCCTGAGGGATCTCCTCCCAGACCTGGACTAAAGCATCCGCCAACTCCTGGACAGTCTGGTGCAACGTGGCGTTGGTGGATGGAGCGAGACATGATGTCCCAGATGTGCTCAATTGGATTCAGGTCTGGGGAACGGGCGGGCCAGTCCATAGCATCAATGCCTTCGTCTTGCAGGAACTGCTGACACACTCCAGCCACATGAGGTCTAGCATTGTCTTGCATTAGGAGGAACCCAGGGCCAACCGCACCAGCATATGGTCTCACAAGGGGTCTGAGGATCTCATCTCGGTACCTAATGGCAGTCAGGCTACCTCTGGCAAGCACATGGAGGGCTGTGCGCCCCCCCAAAGAAATGCCACTCCCCACCATTACTGACCCACTGCCAAACCGGTCATGCTGGAGGATGTTGCAGGCAGCAGAACGTTCTCCTTGGCGTCTCCAGACTCTGTCACGTCTGTCACATGTGCTCAGTGAGAACCTGCTTTCATCTGTGAAGAGCACAGGGTGCCAGTGGCGAATTTGCCAATCTTGGTGTTCTCTGGCAAATGCCAAACGTCCTGCACGGTGTTGGGCTGTATGCACAACCCCCACCTGTGGATGTCGGGCCCTCATACCACCCTCATGGAGTCTGTTTCTGATCGTTTGAGTAGACACATGCACATTTGTGGCTTGCTGGAGGTCATTTTGCAGGGCTCTGGCAGTGCTCCTCCTGTTCCTCCTTGCACAAAGGCGGAGGTAGCGGTCCTGCTGCTGGGTTGTTGCCCTCCTAAGGCCTCCTCCACGTTTCCTGATGTACTGGCCTCTCTCCTGGTAGCGCCTCCATGCTCTGGACACTACGCTGACAGACACAGCAAACCTTCTTGCCACAGCTCGCATTGATGTGCCATCCTGGATGAGCTGCACTACCTGAGCCACTTGTGTGGGTTGTAGGAAGGTCATACAGGCACGTGGAGGCCACACACACTACTGAGCCTCATTTTGACTTGTTTTAAGGACATTACATCAAAGTTGGATCAGCCCGTAGTGTGTTTTTCCACTTTAATTTTGAGTGTGACTCCAAATCCAGACCTCCGTGGGTTAATAAATTTGCTTTCCATTGATAATTTTTGTGTGATTTTGTTGTCAGCACATTCAACTATGTAAAGAACAAATTATTTAATAAGAATATTTCATTCATTCAGATCTAGTATGTGTTATTTTAGTGTTCCCTTTATTTTTTTGAGTAGTGTATATAAAAAAAAATAAAAAAATTCAGCGCTGACTTGATTCAAATAATAAAATGAATGATTATAAATCAGAATAAAATTGTAACAGTATAAATATATAAAATAACCAGCCATTCTATTGCATCTATCAAATGTAAAATTGTAGACTATTTGCCTAAACCTAGGAGATGTGGAGACCAAGGGGGTCATTCCGAGTTGATCGCACATAGCTACTGTTTGTTGCTCGTGCGATCAACTAGACGCCGCCTATGGGGGAGTGTATTTTAGCATAGCAGGGCTGCGATTGCTTGTGCAGCCCTGCTATGCTAAAAATGTTTTGTGCAGAACAAGACTAGCCCTGCAGTTACTTACCCTATGCGATGGATCCAGCGATGAAGGTCCGACAACCGCCCTCCAAACGCCTGGACATGCCTGCGTTCAGATCTCCATGCCCGGAAAGCGGTAAGTATTCGCCCTGGAACGCCTCCCCGCTGTCAATCTTCTTGCGATCACGCTAGTGATCATTTTCTTTTTTCTTCTGGTCGTTGCCCGGCGACGGCTGTCGCTGGGCAACGACGTGTGTGCGCATTGCGGGTGCCACGCATGCACAGTTCCGACCTGTTCACACTGCAGCGAAGAACTGCTGTGTGCGAACGAGTCGGAATGACCCCCCATTCCGGATGCTTACTTTGCTTAGAACACAGGTTCTCAAACTCGGTCCTCAGGACCCCACACAGTGCATGTTTTGCAGGTCTCCTCACAGAATCGCAAGTAAAATAATTAGCTCCACCTGCGGACCTTTTAAAATGTGTCAGTGAGTAATTAATACAGCTGTGCACCTGCTGGGTTACCTGCAAAACATGTACTGTGTGGGGTCCTGAGGACCGAGTTTGAGAACCTACTGTATGGCTTAGAAGCAAAGTGGATACAGTAGGGTATATTTACTAAGATTCGTGTGTCTGCCGATGTCAGCCGAGATCAATCTCAGCTTACATCGGCCATTTGAGATTGCAACTTTTTGGGGAAAAACACAGTCATTTACTAAACTACCGTGTTTATTCAATTTGAACTCACCAATGTCGATGTCCTTCGTATTGTCTGGCAGTGTTTTACGGGAGAGATTAGTAAAACACTGCCAGACATCACACAATGAAGCCCGGCCGGATCAGTGAGTTCCGTGCAGGGCTTCGTTGTTTACAGTATTTAAATAATTACAATTTTTTAAAAAAATTGCAAGGGGTCACCCTCCAAAGCATAACCAGCCCCGGGCTCTTTGAGCTATTCCTGGTTGTTAAAATACTAAGGAAAAATTGCACAGGGGTTCCCCGTATTTTAACAACCAGCACCGGGCTCTTGGACCAGTCCTGTTTCCAAAAATATGGGGGACAAAAGATGAAGGCGTCCCCCATATTTTTCAAACCAGCACCAGACTCCACTAGCCAGGGAGATAATGCCACAGCCGGGGGACACATTTATGCAGGTCCCTATGGCCGTGACATCACCCCCCCTTCCAACTAGTCACCCCTGGCCGGAGTTCCCTGGGGGAGTGGGGACCCCTTCAATAAAGGGGTCATCCCCTCCAGGCACCCAAGAGCCAGGGTTGAAGCCCGGAGATGTCCCTGCCATCTGTAGGCTGTGGATGGGAGGCTGATAGCCATGTGTAAAAATAAGATTTAATATTGTCTTTTACCTGTGGAACTACAGGCCCAGCAAGCCTCCCCTGCATGCTGTTACTTAGAGAACCACAAGTACCAGCATGCAGGGCATTAAAGGGCCCGCTGGTACCTGTAGTTCCACCTGTAAAAGATATATTACAATAATACAGTACACACACACAATGAAAGTACAACTTTAATTACACATACATGCACATTTCTACACTCACACATACAGTAACCTCGGTCCCCTTGTCCTTGTAGAATTCATTAGGATACCTGTAAAAACAACATTATACTCACCTAAAATCCGCTGTACATCGGTCCTCTTTTTTCCATGTACGCATCCAAGGGTTAACAAAATAACAAACCGCAAAAAGCCGAACCACACTCCTAAAGGGAATTCTTGTTTCCACATGGATTCCCTTTCCCTGAATGACGGGACCCCTCATGACTTTTGTCAGTTGGGAACCCGCCAGCCAATCAGAGAGTGCCACGTCATAGCGCTCTCCTGTTTGACTGAGCACTCCTGGCCTGACAATCAGGCGGAGCGCATAGGCTATAATGGAGGATCGTAATCCTCCATTATAGTCAATGGTGGGAACTTTGCGGTCTGCAGTAGACTGCAAGGTTAATTGAGGTCACTCCCTCGGATGGTGTCACCTGTTACGGTCCGCACCCCTTCTTGTGACGCCACTGCCCTTGATTCTTACCCCCCCTTCCTTCTCCCGTGGGCTATCAGACAGAGCCTGACACCTGCAGTGGCGCGGTACTAACTTGGGTCTGTGAGTATTGAGTCAGTCTGACTCATTATGCTGCTGCTGGTTGCAGGCCCCTTCATTGCGCTGGGCCTCAGTGCAATGCACCGCTTGCACCAGCACTAGTACCACCGCTGTACTGTATTCCTGATTGCCCCCTTAATACTCCATAGCTGTCTCTTATGACTCCCTCCATAGCTCTCTCTAACTACCAGTTCCTTTCAAATAACACTGAGCCCCTCACAGCACACACTGACCTTCTCACAGTTCACTCACTGCTCCCCTTACAGCTCACACTGCCCCCCCTCACTGAGTGTCCACCTCAGATCAATCGCTGACCCTCTCACAGCACTCACTGACACCCCTCAAAGCACTCACTTTCCTTTTCACTGACCCCCCTTCCAAGCTAAATCCATAACTAATACTAGTATTATTTTCATTATTAATAAACACATTATTTTTCCATATGTTGTGTTGTTTTTTTGGGTGGAATTTTATGGTGTGTTGCGTCTAAGTGTTGTATACCGGTATTAGGCACGTATTTAATAGAGACTACTAGAATTTTTTGAAGACTTTTCCTTTTATGTATTAAGGAATATATATTCTTTTTAACACATAACCCCTTTTTGCGTGTTTATTCATGCCTGACAAGGTATGCACTGAGTAATTTGTTTTTAGATTTATATAATCTTATTAGCTAAGTGCCTGGCAATGCCTGGGTTAAAATATACAAGTTTTTGGTACACAATATTTTTTGTCTGCCCACCTCCATTTCTGTTAGTTATTTTAGTTAATTGATTTATAGTTATTTTAGTCAGTTATTTCAGGTCATAGAAATATGGTCATTTCGGTCAGTTATTACAGTTCATTACATTTTTATCCAAATCTATCCAGTGGAAGGCCCAGAACAGGCTCCCTGTGTCAAAGTTCCGTCTGCTGTACACCAATGGGAGGTCCAGCCAGGACCCCAACCCCCTAATACTATATGTCTCCTGGGATCCAATATTACCACTCTGTCAACTTTTTGTCCAAATCCATCCAGTGGAAGGGCCAGAACAAGCTTGCTGAGCCATAGTTCTGCCCAGCGTACATCAATAGGAAATATGACTGGGACCCTAACTACCCTTTGGGCTGTTTCATACACACCGGTTTTCACTGGATGGCAAAAAGCCGGACAAACTTTGTCTGGCTTTTTGCCATCCGGCAGGGTCTTTTACACACAATGGCTTTGAGCCGTGTTTACTGCTGTGCGCATGTGCAGCAACAACGGTGGCTGCTAAAAAAACCCTGTTGTGTGTAAAAGCTCCCATTCACACACACAGTTCTCTGCCTACAAGGATGGCATGGCCCCGACACGGGAGCCGGACCTTTCAGTGGATATTTCCGGCTGCTACCCGGCAGCCGTGCCGGGGCCGTGCCGTATGAATTGACACATTACACTTCATGTGCCTCTATGGGAAGGCCACGGCAAAAAGCCGGTCGGTATTTTGCCGGCCGGTGCTACCCGGCCAGTGTGAAACAGCCCTAAAACCTGGCCAGGATTCAACTGGACCATCTCACTTTGGTTTCATCCCAATCGGTGCAGGGGTGTCCGAATACATAACTGAACAGACAAACAAACAAATAAACCATTGAATGTTTCTGTCAGCCTAGGTGGACACTTGGACTGTGGGTATGGTGTAGGAGCACTGCGGGCACCAAGGAGTTAAACTTCTGAAGAGTGCAGCAGATGCTCCTCCTCCGCCTGCTTAAAGGAAGTCAGTTTTTTCCTTAGTGGCTAAAGCACAGGCACGTTTCTAGAAGTGGGCTGTTTACAGCCCTGTTTAAACTTTATTTTTTTTACTTTCTTTTCAGCAGCAGTGCTCATGTCAGCGCTGCTGCAGAATTCCGCACCCGCCCGGCAGCTGGTGAATGGACCTTCACGGCCGCTCTCACCAGCCACCTCTTCAGCACACGGAGGAGCCGCAGCCGGCAGGGGATGACATAGGCGGCTTCCCGCTGTGGCGGGAGCCAGCGCTTAGCAGCAACACCCCCGGTGGGGAGGGAGCAGCCACCGGTGGTCCTGTCAGGCATAGTATCCCAGGTATACGCCCTCTCCTTTCTGGAGTGGCCGCCTCTTCAATTTTTTGCCACCAGTCTGCCAGTGGACGTTAGCAAGGCCTCCACCCTTCAGTCTTCCATCAGATTCCTCCTGACGGTAGGGGTTATTGTTCTCATGCCCTCTCCTCAAAGAGGTATGGGTTTCTACTCAAATCTGTTCTTGGTACAAAAGCCAGATGGTTCTTTCAGACCCATTCTCAACCTAAAGAAGTTGAATCGGTTTCTTTGTGTTCCCAGGTTCAGGATGAAATCTCTCCGGTCCATTATGCAAGCGCTGGAACTGGAAGACTACATGGCCTCCTTGGATATACAGGACGCCTACCTCTACGTACGTATTCGGACAGACCATCAGCGTTTCTTGCGATTCAGAACAACCACTATCAGTTCTGGGCCCTTCCTTTCGGTTTCTCAACAGCACCGAGAGTCTTTACCAAAGTCATGGCAGTCATGGCAGCACAGCTGCGCTTACATGGAACCAGGATTCTTCTATACCTAGATGACCTTCTTCTCCTTGCTCAATCTCAAGTGGTCTTGCAACAGTATCCGCAGGTCGCAATTGCGCTGTTACAATCCCATGCTGGCTATCAATTGGTGCAAATCCAGCCTACCGCCATCCCAGTCCATGCTTCATCTGGGTGCAATCCTGTACATGACAGTTCAGAGTGTGTTTCTACCCAGGAACAAGGTGGTGGATATCCAGACTTTAATCAGGACTTTCCTCAAACATCGCAGTGTCTCCCTTCATCTTTGCATTAGGGTCCTAGGCAAGATGGTCACATGTTTCCACATGGTGGAGTATGCCCAGTTCCATTCCGGACCACTGCAGCTAGAATTGCTTCATCAGTGGAACCGGTCACCTCTCCATCTCAAGTCCAGCCGAATTTCACTTTCCAGGGAAACCCGTCTTTCACTTCTGTGGTGGCTTCAATCATCCCATCTCACCATGGGCCGCACGTTCCTGATCCAGGACTTGATCATTCTGACCATGGATGCCAGTCTAAGAGGCTGGGGTGCAGTCACAGGCACCCACTTCTTCCAGGGATGTTGGTCATCCCAGGATGCATCGCTATCCATCAATGTCCTGGAGCTCCGAGCAATATACAGAAATCTCTGCCAGAGCTCTTCTTCTCAGCGAGCCAGTCCAGATACAGATGGACAACGTGATGGCTTTCGCCTATATCAACCACCAAGGTGGCACCAGAAGTCACGCCGCCTTGCAAGAAGTCGGTCACATCCTCCGGTGGGCGGAAGACTTCCTGCCAGCTCTGTCAGCAATATACATCCCCGGAGTCCAGAATTGGGAGGCGAACTTCCTAAGTCGACAAGACGTCCATTCCAGAGAATGGTCACTTAATCCAGATGTGTTCCACCTCCTTGTGACTCGCTGGGGTTGGCCACTCATACATCTGATGGCCTCCCGTCACAATCACAAGCTACCTCAGTACGGATCTCAAACAAGTGATCCAGGTGTGTTCCTGGTGGAAGCTTTGGTAGCTCCCTGGCCCTTTCCGAAGGTATATATATATATATATATATAAGACTGCTCTCTTGCCACGTGTACACAAACGCCTGAAGCAAGGGCCGGTCACAACCATGCTGATTGCTCGAGATTGGCCAAGACGGGCTTGGTACACAGATCTTTGCAACCTCTCCATAAAGCCTCCATATCGCCTGCCTCTTCATCCGGACTTGCTGTCTCAGGGCCTTGCCTTCACCCTGACCTACCCCGTCTTGCTTTGACAGGGTGGCTGTCGAGAGGTCGGTCTTAAAAGCTTGTGGGTTTTTGGACCCAGTCATTAACACTGCTCTCAGCCAGGAAACCATCTTCGGCTCACATATATCATCGAGTGTGGCAGACGTACTTTCAGTGGTGCTCGGCCCGTCATTTCAATCCCTTGATATATTGAGTATCCAGGGTTTTGGCTTTCCTTCAGGCCGGATTGGATTTAGGACTTTGGCTTGCCACCCTAAAAGTGCAGGTGTCTGCTCTTTCGGTTCTCTTTCAACGAAAGGTGGCCAATTCTTTGGCCATTCACACCTTTCTACAAGGGATACTGCACTTGCAGCCTCCCTTTGTCCCCCCTGTTCATCCGTGGGACTTCTTCTTGGTCCTCCAAATGCTTCAACGGGCTCCACTTGAATCATTAGACTCTGTAGATCTATCTTGGCTTACTTGGAAGTCTTCTTGTTGGCCATTGCTTCGGCGCGTCAAGTTTCCGACTTGGGCACTTTATCTCACAGGTCTCCTTTCCTGGTTTTACACTCAGATCGAGCAGTCCTATGGACTAGAATGGATTATCTTCCTAAAGTCATCTCCAGGTTGCACATCAATCAGGAGATTGTGGTTCCATCCTTAACCCCCTACACGTCAGATGTTCCGGAGGAATCCTTGGTCACTTTGGATGTAGTACGTGCTCTCCAGATCTATGTGGCCAGAACTGAGTCTTTCCACGAATTGGACTCCGTTTTCGTTCTTTACGATGTTCGTAAGCACAGCTGGCCTGCTTCTAAACAAATTTTGGCATGTTGGATGTGCTTTGCCATACGTCAAGCTTATCTGCTGGCTGGATGGCCTATTCCAGCGTCCATGTGAGCTAATTCCACATGGTCGGTTGGCCTTTCTTGGGCTGTTTGCCACGGCGCTTCTGCTGAGCAGCTTTGCAGGGCAGCTACGTGGTCTTCCGCAAACACTTTCATCAAATTCTATCAGTTCGACACCTTCGCCTCGGCCAATGCGGCCTTTTATCGCTGTGTCCTCAGTGCAGCTCGGGAACCTTCCCGCCCGTAAAGGGACAGCTTTGGGATGTCCCACAGTCCCAGTGTCCATCTAGGCTGACAGAAAAAAGGAGATTTTTGGCTTACCTGTAAAATCCTTTTTTCAGAAACAAGCCATGGTAGACACTGGGCGCCCACCCCCATGCTCCGTTTGCTGAGGGGATCTTTCTGCTGGCACTCCGTGCCACGGCTCTCGTGTGTGTGTGTGTGTGTGTGTGTGTGTGTGTGTGTGTATGTATGTATGTATGTATGTGTGCCAGTCTTATTCGGTTTCTTCTCTCCGGTACCTGTTCTTGAGGCTTGTTAAGATGCAAACGGACTTCCTCTGAGCAGGCAGGGTATAGGGGTGGAGCAGCCTCTGCTGCACTCTACAGAAGTTTAACTCCTTGGTGCCCGCAGTGCTCCTACACCATGGTGGTCATTCCGAGTTGTTCGCTATGTTTTTTGTTCGCACAACATATTCGCAAAGTTGCGATTATGTTGTAAAACTGCGAACATCCGCCCCCAACGTACATTTGCTATTTCGTACGCAGTACTACACAAAGTAGGCGTATGCCAAATCACAACGCATTAATGCGAATCCATCGCATACGCACACTCCTCATCGTAAAAAAACGATCTCATCGTAGATTTACGCATTCCTCTTAAATGTGATAATGTTTGTGCAAACAAACGCACAGCAATGGTTTTTTTCCCCTAATTTAGATGACACCTTGCAATTCAAACTCAGCAAGCGTCCCTCAATTATAAATCCAATTAGTGTAATAATTGATTGTGTGCATGACCAATTAAGTCTGCAAAGAATACCTCAAGAACACTTTGTAGGCATAATTGGACATTACCATGTTTGTTTTTAAAGAAGTGCAAGAGATGTGTAAACTGTGCCTGACATAAATGTAAATAGCATAATTTGGTGTGGATGTTTAGTGTGTGAATGTATGTGTTTACATGTTTATTTTAAAAATAAGCTACTAACTAACCTAATTTGTATGTAATAAATAAGACTAAAACTCGTAATTTGTTTGTGTTTTTTTTGTTAGGTAACCAATTTCTGCTTTGCAATATGCTTTAATATTTTTGCATTAAAAACATCACAAGCGCATAACAGTAAATACATTTTTTTTATTTTTTGAACATTTTTTTTTAAAGTTTTTTATAAACATAATTTTTTTTTTTTACAATAAATTAGCCAAATGGTTTACTTCGGCCAACATGGCCTCCAAATGTGCCTTCATCCGGCCAACAATGCCTGCCAGGCTTGTGGGATCTCCAATGGCACCATCTGAAATGCAGAGTCAAAATGCAAATTAAAACATAACTCACATTACCTATTACATCACAATTCCAAAAAGCACACTTTCATATCAAATGATATACATCATGGATGTATAAATGACAAAACAGTAGCATACCAACACACAAGTATACTCAGCAATGTTTGTCATAGCAAAATTTCAATGTGTAAAAGTCTACCACACCATGATGTACATTTACTAAGATGGGAGTTATATTTAGGGTGTGATGTTGTCCATAGCAACCAATCACATTCTACTTCTCTTCTAGAAGGTGGGAAATAACTGAAACTTTGTTTTTGTTTGGTTGCTATGTTCAACATCCAATCTTGAATCACACCCCCAAATTAGTACATGTAACCCCATACTGGTCATCATTCACATCTGTAGTGAAGCAGACTTGTCTTTTGTGCTGTTTTGCCCTGCATCATCACACTGCATATCAACATCTTCAGAAGGACAACATATCCTAGCATGCCCACACTCCCTGAAAGCCTGCCTTACTAAATAAATAAGGTCAAACAGGTTTTGAAAAAGCAAATAAGCATTTTGTGAGTGTAACTTTCACAACACAAATCATTGTGTCGTTAGGCTGGCTAACAAAGTGACTCCTGCGACTTTTTTAAGAAAATATTGCAATACCCAAGCTCAATTGTAAAAGTAAAACCACACAAAAATGAACACTCAGGTCTAAATGTGTTGCATATAATGTTTCACATACAAACCTTGTTGTGCAGGCAAACCTGTCGACATAGTGATTAGCAACCAGATGTAGACACTGTACATATAATGTCCCGCACACAAATGTGAATGCATCATCCATACCATGATGAAGAAGACAAGCATTTAACCTTGACAAAAGATTGGCCACAGTACAACACTGCATTTATTTGAATGTGTTTTGTATTTTTAAAATTTAAAAATAAGGAATGTGTGCGAACTTACTCTCCTCTGCCACTTGGCCACCTCCCTCTAGTGGCTCCGGGGCCTCTGCTGCCCATTCTGTAGGCGACGTTGGCTGGCTGGGGGATGGAGGCTGGATGGGTGAGGTTGGCTGGATGGGGGATGGGGGCTGGCTGGGGGATGGAGGCTGGATGGGTGAGGTTGGCTGGATGGGGGATGGGTGCTGGATGGGGGAAGGAGGCAGGATGGGGGAAGGAGGGTCCAATTGGGTGAGAGGATGGAAGGGGGAGGTACTTACAGAGGGTGTTTGGGAATGATAGGGTGAGGGTGGTGGTGTGCTTTTTTGGGACACAGAGGGGGAGGGGGGCAGAGAGGGGAATTTGGAAAGAGAGTGGGATTGGGCTGGAGAGGGGGTGTGGGCTGGAGAGGGGGATTGGGAAAGAGAGTGGGCTTGGGCTGGAGAGGGGGAGTTGTAAAATGAGGCTGAGGTGGCTGGAGAGGGGGATTGGGCAGGAGAGGGGGATTGGGCAGGAGAGGGTGAGGTTGCTGGAGAGGGTGAGGTGGCTGGAGAGGGGGATTGGGCAGGAGAGGGGGATTGGGCAGGAGAGGGTGAGGTGGCTGGAGAGGGGGATTGGGCATGAGAGGTGGAGGGGGAGCCAGAAGGGGATGGTGTTTGAGGATGTGCCTGTTGTGGCCTCCCTGCACCAGCAGCAGCACCTTGCCGTTGTGCTCGCCCTAGAATGACATATGTAATTTTTAGGTTTTAACATATACATTTAGAACATCCGCATATTCCTATTACTCTGTTCTGTCCCATGTTAAAGAGACAGGGGTAACATTACTAAGTTATTAAAATGTTTATACTGGTGATGTTGTCCTTAGCAACCAATCATAATATAATTAAACTTTCTTAAGCACCTTCTATCCGATAATATATAGAATCTGAATGTTTGTTATAGCCAACATCACCAGTTCTCAAAACCACCAACATTTTTTTTAATAAACCACTGAGCAGGTTATTGTGTTCAGTTGTCAGCCTGTGTAGTAATTATGCCCAACAACATACAGTCAGTACCATACCTCCCAACATGACCCTCTCCAGGAGGGACAGAATGTTGTGCTCTGTCACTTCCCTCTTAATGTATGATTGCCATCATCTGTGCTGAAACACCTTTATTCACTAAATTAAGTGACAAGTCCAGAAGCAGAGTATTCTGTCCCTCCTGGAGAGGGTCATGTTGGGAGGTATGCAGTACTGCTTGCCCTACCCACACACACTCATGCTTATTGTAAGTGTGCAAATTTTCACACTCTCACTTAGTGAAAGTATGCAAAGGTTATGCGTAAAATCCGTCATGTGCCGAAATGTTACTTACTGCGCCCACGTAGGGTCCGGATCTGTTGGCGTAGCTCCGCCAACAAGTCCGGCGTAAGCCTTCGCAGGTCGCTCCAGCGCCTCTCCAGCTGGATAATGGTCCTCCGGCTGCGGATGCGGCTTCTTAACAAGCGCGGACCTCCGCGTAGGCCTCGCTCGTTACCCGATTTGGGATAAAGCGCCCTACGCGGCCTACGCGGTGGTCCATCACCGCCACCAGGACGCGGAGCTCACGCCGTGTGAACGGTTCAGCACGCATCATGGCAATGGCGTTTTCCATATATGGGCATATATTTATAGTGTGTTGGCATGTGATTGGTGTAAAATCTGTGCTGTCATCTAAATTAACTTTATTGATGTGTGCATTGAATAAACTTTATTGCTGTCTGCAGTGCTGTGAAGAGCAGAGGGGTTATTTCGCTAAAGCGGAAATTCGCAGTCGCGGAAGAACATGATAATAAAAGAACCTACCCTCACAATTCCACACACACACACACACACACACACACACACACACACACACACACACACACACACACACACATTTTTACTAAAATATTTGTGACAATCTGTGTACTCACCACATTTTGGAGGAACAATCAGCTGCACAGTCAGAAAGTATCATATGTTGTGTATTTTGTTTTGAAAACAGGATTAGTATAAAAAAAATACAACAATTTAACAACAGAAAAATATTTACAAAACAAAAAAAAACATTGTAAGGTTAACATGTTTGAATATTTACAGAAACAACTAATAATATATTCACACACACCAAAACAATTACACAATGAGCTTTCAAAAGCTACCTAAATGACATCAGAGCAAAATGAACATAAACATACAGTGACTTTGTGTAATATTTTTATAATTTGTTAAAAATCACTATACCTGAAATATTCCCGCACAATGTGTGCCCTTACTTCGTTTCCCTTCCGGGAAACACTCCCCCCACCGACTCTCCGCCCAACCCCTGGCTCCTCATCTGGCAATTCCTCTGTGTGAGGAAGCTCAACGCGACTCCTTACAGCGATGTTATGTAGAATTGCGCACAGGACCACAATTTTACTTACCATCTCCGGCGAATACATGATGTCGCCACCAGTGCGGTGGAGCACACGAAAGCGCCCTTTAAGGACACCAATCGTGCGCTCCACCAGCTGTCTAGTGGCAGTAAGCGCGGAGTTAAATGCCGTCTGTGGTCCTGGCCTGGGCTTACTGTAAGGAGTCATGAGCCAGGGGGTGCAAGGATATCCACGGTCTCCTGTTTGATGAGAAGAAAAGAAAATAATTAGAATGTAAATTTTAAAAATATTATTGTAAGTAAATAAATAAAAACACTCACCCAATAACCACATGTCTTGTCCTTCCATCGATCTTAATCTGTGCCATATCCCTGATTGTCTAATGACATGGGCATCATGGGAGTTCCCCGGGAACTTAGCATTCAGGGACAGGATCTGGAGGGATGGCCCACAAACAACCATTACATTCAGAGAATGAAACAGTTTCCTGTTTCTATAAATTTCTTCATTATGTCTTGGTGGTACAATAGCTACATGTGTGCCATCCACAACCCCAATAACATGTGGGAAGCAACTACCACCTTCCTCAAATTGCCGCTTCACCACATCTAGGGCCCCAACATCCAAAGGCATAGCAATAAATTGCTTAACGCGCTTAATAAAAGCCTGGCTGACACGCCGCAGGACCTTACTGAACTGGCCCTGCGACATGCCAACCAGATCACCCACAACATGCTGGTATGAACCAGTGGCCACAAAATGTAACACAGCAAGGAATTGTGTCAATGCTGGTATTGCTGTAGGATACCTAATGGATTGTTCTAGATCACTCTCTATTATGGAGAGAGTGTCTAGGATTAGATGAGGTGGCAGCCTGTATCTGCGCAAAACCACATCATCAGGCATCCCAAAAAGGAGGACACGGGTACGGAAAATTGGTGGCCTAGCACGCCTCCGTTGCCTTGGATGATGAGGAGCCGGTTGCGGTTGGAGGGCTTGCAGCGGTTGGGGTGGGAGTGGTTCCGTGGGTTGGGGTGGGAGGGCTTCAGCTGCCACATGAATGGACATCACCAACTTAAAATGAAGGTAAGAATCATTTTTAAAAATTAAAAAAAAAAAAAAAAACACACACATTGTCAGCCATAATCAAAGTCAAAGTGTATGGGTGTTAACTTACTGCAGGAGCATACTCCATTTCTTCAAGAATAAAATACGGGTCCAAAACACAAAATTGGAAACAAAACAAAAAGAAACCTTTAGCTAATTATTTCAAACATAGGTTACCATCACAAATCAAAAAGTATTTGAGATTTCAAACATACCCATATAATAACTGCCACAATATATATTCAAACAACTAAGTATGAATAATGTAAATTAGTTTGATAATTATAAAAACCTTAAAAAAAGGG
This sequence comes from Pseudophryne corroboree, assembly GCF_028390025.1. Taxonomy (NCBI): domain Eukaryota; kingdom Metazoa; phylum Chordata; class Amphibia; order Anura; family Myobatrachidae; genus Pseudophryne; species Pseudophryne corroboree. The sequence continues at coordinate 146,901,605 of NC_086445.1, forward strand.
GGTCCTTTAGTAGCTAATACAGCAAAAATCAGCCCTACTTTGTCTACTAGATAGAGAAATGGCCAATAAAAAATAAGATACACACTTGCTACAAACACACTCCAGGACACACAGGGATAGACTACTTACCTGGTCAATAAATGAAGTTTCAAATGTGTTTGAACAAAGAACAAAAAATCAGCCTACTTGGGCAAAATCAAAATATGGGACCTAAATCCAACAACGAGACACCTACAAGAGACACAGAAGGAGTCTAAGAGATCATATAGACAATTACAACAAACAGCAGCACACACAGGGATAGGCTACTTACCTGGTCAATAAATGAAGTTTCAAATTTGTTTGAAAAAAGAACAAAAAATCAGCCTACTTGGGCAAAATCAAAATATGGGACCTAAATCCAACAATGAGACACCTACAAGAGACGCAGAAGGAGTATAATAAATCAAACAAACTGTGTGAACAATATAACATACACACTGTAAAGTACAGGTAAGAAAAAAAAACATATGGCATAATAAACCATTTAAATATCAAACAGATATCCTCCAAAATACATAAACCCAGTTCCATTGCACCACCATACATACTTGGCTTGATAATTGACTAATGTAGGAATACTCACAAAAGAAACTTAGCAAAAAAACGCACTACGCTATACAAAATGTTTAAAGCGAATAAACGGACATCTGTCTGCAAGACAATGCAAAAATTACTCACTGCAAAGTTGAACCAAAGACGACCACCTTCGAAGATAACACACAGCAGTTTTTATCATCATACACCCACTCACACAGGCTGCAAACAAGGCTCTTAAATAAGCAGTACAATCAGTCACACAATTAGCATAATTTACACCTGTGTGATTTTTCGCTGCGCACGTAGCTATAAATACCTACACACCTGTGCGTACAGACATGTCATTAGCAACATGGCTACTCGTGAGGATTTGGCAGCAGAGATGGACCGCGTGCAGCAGCAGCAGGCCGCATTGGCACAAAGACAAATAGCATTGCGTCGGCAAATGCTGGAATCCGCCTCTGCGGATTCTGAAGAAGCAGGACTCAGTACTAGAGACATTCCAGCTTCTGATACCCCGCAGTTAGGAGGGGTTACCCTGCCAGACAGACAGACTGGGGAAACTGAGGGAGATTCAGCATTAGCCGCACAACCACAACATACACAAGCAGCTAGTGACGAGGAAGATGGTGAGGAGGAACAGGAACAAAGCTCACAGGCTACTTCAAGGCGAAAAAAAAGGCAGCCCGCATTCACTAAGAAGGAGTTGCGTGTTTTGGTCACACAGGCCATGTCAAAAATACATAGAGGACCAAAAAACATGGGTGCTGCTATCAAAGATTGAATCTGGAGGGACATCACTCATTCTGTGAATGAAGTCGGCTCTATAGTCCGAACATCACAGGAAGTTAGACGACGGTAAGTGTATATTGGCAGTCCATTATCTGTGCAAAGTATTCTTAAAAAGCTAGTTACATGTGATGTTGTCTATAGCAACCAAATGCAGAACATGTGTCCTATATATTAGATGTGATGTCTATAGCAACCAAATGCAGAACATGTGTCCTATATAGAATTTATTTTTAAAATATACCTTGCCCCTATTTTTCCAAATATATGTAGTTGGGCCGACTTCAAATCCCGCCTGAAGGGCAAGAGGTCTGCGGAGTGGAATGCCTCGAGGGCTACAGGGGGCGAACCAGCTGTCGCTGTGGAGTATACAGAGTTGGAGGAGATGGCGATGGACTGTGTCAGTTATGAGGAGGGGTCAGGGGTGTCTTATATGGACACGGACCTGCCTGAAATACTGACGGAACAGGACTTGCCAGGTAAGTTTACACACATATTTGTATTGTTTAATTGTTTTTGTTACAAAAGTCTCATATTGTTTTTTTCTACTCTTTTTCCACACATTCTTCTATTTGCTTTGCACATAACACAGCACAGGGGGGTGAGCAGGTAGAGTCACAGGAGGGTTATGTGGCTGAGGCTGAGGTGGAGGGACCTAGTGTGTCTGGCAGTGTGGGACCCCAAATCCCACCTATCCAGGTTCCAACTGGCCCCCCCATCCAACCCTCTGCTATCTCGGAGATCCTGCTTGAAATAGCTAGGTATGGTGAGAGCCTAAATGCTTTTCAGGACAGGATGATCCGGGAGGTAAGCCAGATAGCTGTCCGGCTCACTGAGCACAGAACCAGTGTGGAGCAAGGTGTTGCTCAACTCTGCCAAGGTCTGGCAGAGATCAGGCAGGGACAAGATCAACTTGCCTCCTCATTCCAAAACCTTGCAAATAACATCTTGCAAGGGCTCCAGGCCATCGCTGTCTCCCTTGCCCACAGTGGCAGAGAGCCAGCCACATCGGCTCCCTCCCCTGCCCCTGCCCAGGAAGAACATCCCACTGGGCAGGGCCCACGAAGGTTGCGCCGCAGACCAAGCCAAGAAGAACATCAGGCGGGGAAAAAAAAGAGAAAGTGATGTCTCTATGTTTTTTTTGTGTTGGCTTGTGTGGCCAGAATGGCTAACTCCCTCTTAGTGAAATTTATTATTTCTGTTTTGATATATTGTAGCCTGTGAGCTTTTTTCCATGTACACCAGAGCCATCTTCCTCTTCCTAGTGTGCTGTGTATTGTTGTGTTTGTGTGCTGGCTCCTGAATCTTTCTCAGTTCCCCAAATATATTTGTCTGGCAGGGTGTTTACACCATATTATTTATTTGCATTTAAATTAGTATTTTGTCAGAAGATGGAGTTTCCCTAGTACTGAGTTCTGCTATGTCATTTGTGTCAGTGGCATCTGCTTGCTGCTTGGTCCATCTTTGCCTGTGATACTCACCTGTAGCCATGTTGTTTGGATCACTAAATATATTACAGCAGTAATAAAACAAAAACAAAAAAAAAAGTTTGTGTACTTTATTAAAGTTAATGCATTATGTTAATCTTAGTCCAGGAAAGTTTAGCAAAGCATATAGACACTTGGGGAACAAGGGAACAATCAGAAAAAACATACAAGCATTGCATCTTTAAAAATGCAACAGGTATGCCTTGCACCACACTTTAATGTCCATATTATAAAAATAGTCACAACTCAGGTTTTGTTTTACTATGGGCAACAGGACATAATTTTAAACATTGTCAGATATTCTAACCAAAGATAAAAGTTTTATTTAAGCAAAAAATTTAGTGTATGCTGCATTATGTTGGTCCTGATATTTGGGATATACAAAGGTAACATTTTATGTAGTTTAGATGTTGCTGATGTAGTTTTGAAGTTTTGTTAATTTCACTTGTTTGCATTTGGTAGTATTTAACACATTAAAACATGCACTTAACATGAATGTTTATCCAAAAACTTGACTCACAATAAAAACCTTATTTGGCAGCGTTACAGATTTATAGGTGCTTAGAATAAACATGTAATGTGTCCACACAATTGCTGTTTGCAGTACTTCAGCAGAGCAGTGTTTAGCAAGTAATTGGACAACAGATGAATGGGCTCTCCAATTAACTGTTAATTATTGCATACACACTTGTAACACTACTTCGCAAATGCAGAGTAACTGCAGACCTACTCGGCTGCTGCGTCAAGATTGCGAGGAATTGCTATGTTAAGTTTAACTGCGAAAATGCATTTCTGTGAAAACACGCCTACTGCTAGTTGCATACTCCCACACTAGACGCCCACTTTCACGCCCATGTCGTCAGATTGCGAAGTCGCGCCTCTGTCATGCCTTCGCCACTCCCCTTTTTCGTTTCTGTGTAACGAGCAATTTTCTTTGTAGTATTTCTGCACAAGTGTCGTATCGCTATGCTCGCGCATGCGTATTTCCGCTTTTGCGCATGCGCGTTTAGTTGTTTTCTGCCCGTTTGCGATGCGATGATTCACTGCGATCAACTCGGAATGACCACCCATACCCACAGTCCCAGTGTCCACCACGGCTTCCGAAAAAAAGGATTTTACAGGAAAGCCAAAAATCTCCTTTTTTATATATAAGATGTGTGGCTCTATAGTGCATCCACGCTTGTAGCAGCAACTAGTAACAGGTGTACGTATAGTCCCATAGTGTAGATTGGCGCAGCTCCTACACCTACATGTTTTACCTCACAGCGCAGCACACACTACCCAACACCAGTGTTAATAACAATATGTATTCTTTTTAATGAACCATAACCTGTATTTTTATTACTGTAGTTTAACTAAACCATTTGCACTTAAATACAGTGCAAGAGAGTATATTCATGCATTACTAATATTTGTAAACAGTCTACAAGGCATCGGATTAAAATAGATGTGCCAAAATCTGCATATGTGCTATTATGCAGTCTATGAAATATATCAAAACTTGTTATGTCAAAGAGCTATAAACAGATACAACACCTTCTAATTCAGAGACTATTTTAGTGACGCTATGCAATACACAGACTATTTTAGCCTTTCCTGTGCAATATATACCGAGCAGCCTAGGGGGGGAATTATGGGGGTCATTCCGAGTTGATCGCTAGCTGCAGTTGTTCTCAGCACAGCGATCAGGCTTAAAAAAATTACTGTTCTGCGCATGCGTATGTGGCGCAATGCGCACGCGCTTCGTATGAGCACAATGAACGATGTCGTTTTGCACAGGGTCTAGCGAAGCATTTCAGTCGCACTGGTGACCGCAGTGTGATTGACATGAAGTGGGTGTTTCTGGTTGTCAACTGACCGTTTTCAGGGAGCGTTCGGAAAAACGCAGGCGTGCCAGGAAAAATGCAGGTGTGGCTGGGCGAACACTGGGCAGGTTAGTGACGTCAAAACAGTAACTGAACAGTCTGAAGTGATCGCAAGCGCTGAGTAGGTTTTGAGCTACTCTGAAACTGCACAAAAAAACTTTGTAGCCGCTCTGCGATACAACCGTTCGCACTTCTGCTAAGCTAAAATACACTCCCAGTGCTAAAAACTGCTAGCGTGCGATCAACTCGGAATGACCATCTATGTTACAAAGTGATTTGGTATTTTATAAATTTTTGGGATGGTTTTGAAACTGCTGGATTTATCACAATCAAATTCATTGTAAGACTACAGAAGAAGAATGATCTACTCGCCACAAATTGTCTAGATTATTTTGTAAAAGGTTCTATAAGCAATTCACTACATTTGTTAAGATGCAGTTTCCACCCATAAAATGTCACTAAACCAGACAAAAAAAACTTCCAGAAGAAAGTGCTGCCTCTGGCCCTCATTCCGAGTTGTTCGCTCGCTAGCCGCTTTTCGCAGCAGTGCACACGCTAAGCCGCCGCCCTCTGGGAGTGAATCTTAGCTTAGCAGAATTGCGAACGAAGTATTCGCAATATTGCGAAAAGATTTTTCTTTGCAGTTTCTGAGTAGCTCCAGACTTACTCTTCCAGTGCAATCAGTTCAGTGCTTGTCGTTCCTGGTTTGACGTCACAAACACACCCAGCGTTCGCCCAGCCACTCCTCCGTTTCTCCAGCCACTCCCGCGTTTTTCCCAGAAACTGTAGCGTTTTTTCACACACTCCCATAAAACGTCCAGTTTCCGCCCAGAAACACCCACTTCCTGTCAATCACATTACGATCACCAGAACGAAGAAAAAACCTCGTAATGCCGTGAGTAAAATACCAAACTTCTTAGCAAATTTACTTGGCGCAGCCGCAGTGCGAACATTGCGCATGCGCAGTTAGCGGAAAATCGCACCGATGCGAAGGAAAATAACGAGCGAACAACTCGGAATGACCCCCTCTGTGCGGTGAAATTGGTCAAACTACATGCAGCTACTGTATATTCAACATGTAAGGTGCAATAATTAACACCTAATTAAAGGATCCAAAACCATGAATAAATATAAGTATATATATAGGGCCAAAATTATATGTAAAAGTACTTAACTGGGTAATAATATTTTGATCTTAGTTGGGTCCATATTAATTAAACTGTTGTGTCATAAAGCCACAATTTAATAAATCCCCCCTTTCTGTCCTATGGGAGTCATTCTGAGTTAATCATAGCTGTGTAAATTTAGCACAGCTACGATCATTCACACTGACATGCGGGGGGAAGCACAGGGCTATCCCACCCAGCACAGGGCTATCCCGCCCCACATGTCAGTGTACCCCCTCCCCTCCTCCCCGCAGAAGTGCAAAGGCATCGCCGCACTTCAGGAGTAGCTCCCGGCCAGCGCAGCATTAGCGTGCTGGCCGGGAGCTACTCGTCGCTCCCCGGCCCGCAGCGGCTGCGTGTGACGTCATGCAGCCACTGCGGCCCGCCCCCCATTCGGTCCGTCCACGCCTGCATTGGCCGGACCGCGCCCACGAAACGGCGGCCAAATGCCGCCGTTCCACCCCCTCCCGCCCAGCGACCGCCTCTGCCTGTCAATCAGGCAGAGGCGATCGCAGCCCTGCTACGGCCTTCGGCCGTCTGGCATGCGCAGTGGGGACCCGTTCACTCGGCTGCGATAAAAAGCAGCGAGCGGGTCAGCATGACCCCCAATATACAGTACAGAGAACATTTTATCTTAATGACCAATATACATTGCAAAAAGCCTTCTAGTGACAGATGTGCAATACAGAGACAAAATCAGAGTGAATAACAATAAGTATTAATTGAAATGTTCATGCCATAACCTCCCAACCCTCTACATGTTAATGTATCTACCCTTTAGAACCTAATATGTTCCAACTATACCAATGCTCCCATTTTGACACACTGTTCCCCATAAACATCACCTTTGGGACACATTGTGCTATCTCAACCCTTCCCTTCACATATATTGCCTCCAGTCCTTTGGCATATGTCCACTTCTATCTTTGCTTTTTTACTCAATTTGGCACAACATGCAAAGAATGGCTAAGCTGTTTTTCACGAGTAGCGAGTGGATGGATTTTAAAATGTTTATTTTCCCTAATAGAATATGTATAAAGTAACATATTAAAGAAGCAAATTAAGAAAAATCACAAGGCTTGGCTAAATCTCTGAGTCTATGGCATGCAAAACCGTGCCATACATGGCGGGATATAACAAAGATGTATGTGGACACATCTGTACTTTGCATTCCTGAACCTTCCATTGCCGCACTTTTTAATACCTCTCCACTCTCTACTTCACCTCCATCTCTTACCTAAGGGGGTGTGGTGTCATGATTTGTCGCCAGTGATCATGATGACAGCCACCAGACAAACCGTACCTGGTGGTGGTCTAGTGGTCTCTTACCTTCTCCAAGTGGCTCCAGTGCATCTTCCAAGTCAGACCTCTGAGGGTCCATTGATCTTTGTAAGTATCATGGACACGCCACTGATATACAGTATTTATATATATATATATATATATAACACACACACACACACACACACACACACACACACACACACACACACACACACACACACACACACACACACACACACAAGCACTTTATGGAGAATACATGCACAGATACATAAGCACATATATACATCCACAAGCATCCATGCATATACACATACACACCAGGGACGTGCGGTGAGCTAAATGGCTGAGGAGCCACTGGCTAGCACCAGAGCCAGATTTACAGGCAATATATGAGTCAAAGGGTGCATTTGGACATTATACCCCACCGCACGTCACTGATACACACAAACACAGAACACATATACAAAGTTACACTCAGAGGCAGAACTCTGGGAGGCGATGGAGTCAGCTGCCGCCGGGATCCTGCCCTTGAGGGGGCACCACTCCTCAGGGATACCACCACCATCAGTGGGGGACTGGAGTCCCAGCAGGCAGTCACAGCCATGGAGAGAGAGAGCTGCCAGCACACCTGAGCAGTGTAGGCTGTCTTACTCTTCTGTGTAACTCTGCCCCCTCCCCGGCAAATAATGCAGTCTCCTGGTCCTGGCCTGTGGCTGTTGTTGTGCAGGAGGATGGGGGTGTCCAAGGGTGGCTTCTGGGTCCTAAGTCTCCTCTGTGTGTTCTGCTGCCACCTGTCCCTCATCAGAACCCGCTCTCTGTCAGCACCCATCACAGACATCCAGAATCCGAGGTACAGGCTGGGTGTTACTGTGTGCATGTGTGGCACAGGCTGGGTTTTGTTGGGTGTAAGGCATAGGCTGCATTGGTGTATCTATAATGGGTGCAGTGTGTGCGAGGCACACGGGCCCCCAGGTAAAGGGGGGCCCACCCCGCACACACTGCACCCATTTGTTTAATACTTACCTCTCTGGAGTCCGCCATCGGAGCCATCCCTTCTCGGCAGCGCAATAGAGTCTGACCACTAGGGGGACAAACTCTATTGCGCCTGCTGAAAACTCCGGAAAGATGGTACGGCGGCCATTTTTCCGGAGTTTCGCGCATGCACATTAGGAAAATCTTTGGGAAAATGGCCGCCGCGCCATGTTCCCAGAGGTTTGCGCATGCGCAATAGAGTCTGTCCTCAGACTCTATTGTCACTGTGGAGAAGGATGGCGCCGCCAGGGGACTCCAGAGAGGTACTGTAAGTATTAAAACCTGTGCATCGTTAAGAGAGGTGGGGGCACCTGATGCAGAAGGCTGCACACGGGCATCCTCCTCTCTTAAAACAACCCTGATAGGCTGGGTGTTGCTGTGTGTGTGTTTGGTTGGGGCACAGGGTTGGTGTCACTGTGTGTGTGTTTGAGGCACAGGCTGCGTGTTACTGTGTGCGTTTATCTTTCTATATGTATCTCTCTCTCTCTCCCTCTCTCTCTCTCTCTCTATATATATATATATATATATATATATATACACAAACACACATATACTTCTGGGGGGGCATCGGCATTTATCTTGCCTCCGGGCGACTGGGACAAACTTACGCCACTGGTTACACTTACTTTTGGTGCCTGAGGGTGTCAGGAGCAGGAGGACTTTGATGGGGACTAGGTAGGGTCACGCTCACTTTTCATCATGAGGCCCAGTCCCCAGAGCATAATGCCACGATTTGTAGGTTGGCTGGGGAAGGGGGGGCGGAGCCAATATGACACAATTCTGTGAGAGTCTCGTTGTCCTCCCTACAGACTGGCAAATCGCGGCATACAACAATGAGGGGGGCTGGGCTACGACTGCAGGTCGTGGGGTGGCAGTTAAAAAAAATTGGTCCATCAAAAGATGTTCTGGGTACTTAGAAACACCTCCTGTCTGTGTCACTGAGAATGACAACATTTCACATGGTGACATGATAACAATCCACCATGTGACCATGTCGACAATGGGGTGTTGTAATTTTGAATGTTGAGATGGTTGCTGTCAACCATGTGACCGGATGCCATCAGGTGCACATCATCCCTATATAGGGAGAAGCCTGTGTCTGCAACTGAGAGAATAACAACGATTTTAGCAGTACAGGTTGAGTATCCCTTATCCAAAATTCAAAATCCCACATTTTTGGGTCCCCTACTGAGATAATGACATATGTTATGTGTATATATAGATATATTATATAGATATATAATATAATATAATATACATATATATGTGTCATTATCTCAGTAGGGGAACCAGAAATGTTTGAATTTTGGATAAGGGATACTTGACCTGTATTAGGAAATCTCTGCAGACTCACAAGCATGGTTGCAGAACACTAGTTGCCTGGCTATTATCTATGTTTCATACTGACGCTTCTGTTGCTTAGGTAAACTAAACAAATCTTTATCACTGGTTTTGTGCAGGAAGGCAGCAAGAATGTTATCTCATATTTGAATCATCGTTTAACGATATGCACATTACAAGGAAACATTTAGATTACGGGAATGCAGAAATACAACAGAATCGCACCATAGGGGACAGTTTTAGCTGTATAATGACAGGAAGAATATGCCCGGCCGCTTTATTGCTTGGCCTCTTAGGCCTAAATTTCCTGATCACTGATATACTTTTGATTGCTGAATCTATTTTGTCCACTGAGAACTCGTATTTTACTGTCCTCAGCCATAAAGCAGCTCACTAATTTATCATGTTTCTTATACGTATTTTGAACTTTTACATTTTAAGTTATCTGAAAAGGCGTTGCTTGCTACATTACTGTCAGCAGCCTTGTAGAAGGAAATGAGCCTGAGCATCAGTTAGCTGGCAGGCAGAGGCAATGGCAAACAGGGGCAATGTAGAGGAGAAAAGCTCATGTATCATAGAATTAGATGGAAGATCTCCCCAGATGTATGCTCTCCATGCCAGAAGGCAGTCAGTTTGTGAGAGTGCTGAGACTCCTCACAAGTACACAGTGGTGCAAGTAGAAATTGTTTCTTAGTGGTACTGATGGTAAAAATGGGCGTGGTCACATGGCATGAGGGGGCGTGGTTGCACGCAACTAGGGGAGTGGCTACATGACAATAGGGGCATGGCCACATTATGCCACACACCGTAATGCTTATTACACATTATGCCAGACACCGTAACACCCATTGCACATTATGCCACACACCGTAATGCCATACATATTATACCACACACCATTTTAGTTGTGCACAATATATATAGTAGGAGGACAGTGCAGAATTTTGCTGACCACCAGTATATAATATATAGCAGTACGGTACAGTAGTCCACTGCTCTACCTACCTCTGTGTCATCAAGTATACTATCCATCCATACCTGTGGTGCATTTTAGTTGTGCGCAGTATATATAGTAGGAGGACAGTGCAGAATTTTGCTGACCACCAGTATATAATATATAGCAGTACGGTACAGTAGTCCACTGCTCTACCTACCTCTGTGTCGTCAAGTATACTATCCATTCATACCTGTGGTGCATTTTAGTTGTGCGCAGTATATATAGTAGGAGGACAGTGCAGAATTTTGCTGACCACCAGTATATAATATATAGCAGTACGGTACAGTAGTCCATTGCTCTACCTCTGTGTCGTCAAGTATACTACAAAAGTTCAGTAAGATGACCCAAAAATCAAAATTGAAAGCGTCTGATGAGAAGCGTAAACTTGCCAATATGCCATTTACGGCACGGAGTGGCAAGGAACGGCTGAGGCCCTGGCCTATGTTCATGGCTAGTGGTTCAGATTCACATGAGGATGGAAGCACTCATCCTCTCGCTAGAAAACTGCAGTGCCACTCCTAGATGGGCCAGGTGTTTGTGTCGGCCACTTGTGTCGCTTAGCTTAGTCACACAGCGACCTTGGTGCGCCTCTTTTTTTCTTTGCATCATGTGCTGTTTGGGGACTATTTTTTTGAAGTGCCATCCTGCCTGACACTGCAGTGCCACTCCTAGATGGGCCAGGTGTTTGTGTCGGCCACTTGGGTCGCTTAGCTTAGTCACACAGCTACCTCATTGCGCATCTTTTTTTCTTTGCATCATGTGCTGTTTGGGGACAATTTTTTTGAAGTGCCATCCTGCCTGACACTGCAGTGCCACTGCTAGATGGGCCAGGTGTTTGTGTCGGCCACTTGTGTCGCTTAGCTTAGTCACACAGCTACCTCATTGCGCCTCTTTTTTTCTTTGTATCATGTGCTGTTTGGGGACTATTTTTTTGAAGTGCCATCCTGTCTGACATTGCAGTGCCACTCCTAGATGGGCCAGGTGTTTATGTCGGCCACTTGTGTCGCTTAGCTTAGTCACACAGCGACCTTGGTGCGCCTCTTTTTTTCTATGCATCATGTGCTGTTTGGGGACTATTTTTTTGAAGTGCCATCCTGCCTGACACTGCAGTGCCACTCCTAGATGGGCCAGGTGTTTGTGTCGGCCACTTGTGTCGCTTAGCTTAGCCATCCAGCGACCTCGGTGCAAATTTTAGGACTAAAAATAATATTGTGAGGTGTGAGGTGTTCAAAATAGACTGAAAATGAGTATAAATTATGGTTATTATGGTTATTGAGGTTAATAATACTATGGGATCAAAATGACCCCCAAATTCTATGATTTAAGCTGTTTTTGAGGGTTTTTTGTAAAAAAAACACCCGAATCCAAAACACACCCGAATCTGACAAAAAAAATTCAGGGAGGTTTTGCCAAAACGCGTCCGAATCCAAAACACGGCCGCGGAACCGAATCCAAAACCAAAACACAAAACCCGAAAAATTTCCGGTGCACATCACTAATTTCAATACACTGCCATACCCAGGATTCAAACCTAAAAACCTAATAATCTAATCAAACACCCTATTCATTGAACTATTTGATTCTGCATAAAAACTGTGAACACTATATGAAGCTACCGGTACTTTGTAAATATCCAATCAGCACTCCAATTGAGCAGATCTATGTAGTGTGCAGCCACACATCCAATCTCTTGCAGCCACACACTACATAGATCTGCTTGGCCGCAATGCTGATCATTTTTTTAAAAAGTACAAGGTAAGCTTCAAATAGTTCGAATTATCTACCTTTCTATGCAAGGGCTACTGGCGTTTCTATAATGGATGCAGTATGTGCGGTGCACACAGGTCCCTGAGTCCAGAGGGGGCCCCACCGCACACGCTGCACCCATTTTCTAAATACTCACCCCTCTGGAGTCCCGTGGCGACGTCCACGACGGTATTAAAAAACTCTGTGAAAATGGCCCAGCGGCCATTTTCACAGAGTTCTGCGCATGCACAGTAGAGAAATCGGAGATCTGCGCATGTGCAGTAGAGTCTGAGTGCTCTAATGCTCAGCTTCTCAGCACTGCCGGCAGAGAGGAGGGGGCCCGAACGGAGGAGGCTGCACCCGGGCCTCCTCCTCTCTTAAAGCGCCTCTGGCAAGGGCAGATAGTTGAATGAATTGTCTGCCTGCAATGCTACAGGCAATGGGTTAGAATCCTGAGTATGTCAGCATCTTGAAATGTAATAAAGGACAGTGCGACTGAATAACAAAGAAATCTCAAGTTGTGTTCATGAATATTGTGTAGGTATAAGTGACAGAAGGGGTTAGGGTAGGAGACAGCAATGGCCAGGAGATGCTGGGTTTCAAAAAGAGGGGAAGCTACAAGTGAAAGTAATTAAAACAGATAACTGACAAGTGCTGCCAACAGCACCTCCTACCCTGCAGCGCTATGTGCGGTGCCCCCTCCGCACACACCTAGTTACGGCCCTGCACCCTACCACCCTACTTTCAGCACTGCAAGTACGTACACTGAAGATAAAGGCCAGACTGCTGACAGATGGCCTATCCAGCAGCAGACTTGTGAGAGGACAAAGTCCGGACACCACAACTCTCACATTTATGTTGCAGATCATTAGGTGGCTTACACACAAACTAAACCTTGTGCCTGTATCATCTGCAGTAATCCTGTATATAACTAGTGCCTGTATCATCTGCAATAATCCTGCATATACCTTGTGCCTGTATGATCTACATTTATCCTGCATACTGTATCATCTGCAGTAATCCTGTATATAACTAGTGCCTTTATCATCTGCAATTTATTCTGTATCATCTGCAATAATCCTGCATATACCTTGTGCCTGTATGATCTACATTTATCCTGCATACTGTATCATCTGCAGTAATCCTGTATATAACTAGTGCCTTTATCATCTGCAATTTATTCTGTATCATCTGCAGTAATCCTGCATATACCTTGTGCCTGTTTGAACGGCATTTATCCTGCATACTGTATCATCTGCAGTAATTCTGTACATTCCTAGTGCCTGTATCATCTGCAATTATCCTGCATGTTGTATCATCTGCTGTATATTCCTAGTGCCTGCATCTGCAGTAATCCTGTATATTCATAGGCGCGCACACGGGGGGTGCCTGGTGCACACAGGCACCCCCTAATGTCCGGCACCCCCCCACACGCCACGCCTGCTATAGACGCAGTTGCGGCTGCCGAGAACCAGGCTTGATCATTCACATTGCTGCACTGCGCCTCCCACCCCGCTGCGCCTGTGCCCGCGGCAGACAATATGCAGTATATCCATCTGCACAGGAGGGACTGACATCACACACTGCCGCGCGAAGTGACTTGTCACACCGCTCGCTCTCCCTCCTCGCGCACACGCTCATTGCACAGTATGCCCTGCCACTGCCCCAATCAGCAACTTAGAGCTGCCGTCGGAGTAAAGCACAGTAAGTCACCTCACACTGGGGAAAGAGAGGGGTTTTTACATATACTGTATATACTAGCTGGACCAAGCATTCAGCAGTTTCCTGAGAACAGGGTTATATGAAGGTCACCATCCAAAATTGATTGAACTGTATGATGGTTGATGTGGATTTGTTTTTAACATCAATAATTTTTATTCAATTTTTTGTTTTGCAAAACAGGGGTACAGAAAAAAGAGGAGGGAGGGAGGAGGGGGGAGGGGGGATCAGTACATACATACATAAATGAGACAACAGAATGGGAAAAATCTACATACTGTTCAGTATCAACCAAACAGATACAGATACATTAGGAGAACCACAATGGGCGCAATACAATAAGAAATATAAAAAAGATAAAGAAAAAATAAAAATAAAAGAGAGTAAAGGCGGCATTGGGTACATAGTAATAGAAGTTGCAGCAGCGGACACGGGGCAATCTCAAACTCAGGGGGAGGGGGGAATGTAGTACCAAATTTGCTCCTTCACCCTCGGTGACAAAGATATGCCAGGGCATCCAACGTACTAGTGGGGATTTGTCAGAAAAGGAATAAGGTATATACTCAGTCTCCATCAAAAAGTGCATCTGGACTTTGTGTATGACTTTCATCAAAGGAGGGGGTATGGGTTGTTTCCAATTCTGAGCTAAGGCTGCGCGGGCTGCGAGGCAAATATGACCTAGAACATATTTTAAATGAGCACCCACGGCACTCGGGTAAACATTCAGTAAAGCTATAAGAGGTGAAGGGGGGAGGGTAAGCTCAAGAACCTTATTAATCAGCCCAAATACCTCAACCATGGGGACAGGTCCAGAAAATATGGAAGAGATGGCCCACCTCTCCGCACAGGCGCCAACAAAACTTCGAGCAAGCAGGCCAAATTGTGTGCAACCTATCAGGCGTGAGGTATAATCTATGCAGTAACTTAACGTGCATCTCTGAATGGTTTAGGCATTTAGACATTGCAAAAGATGACATAAACATGTTTTGCCATTGAGAGTTGCTGAGGGTATATCCAATATCCGACTCCGACCTGATTTGGGCTCTACTTCTAGGAACAGGAATCAGTGCTAGTAATGTTTTGTACCAAAAGGAAATCTCACCTTTAGAGGCGGTATTAGAGAGTCGGCCTAGGACCAGAGAGATAGAGGGGGGCGGTGGGGCGAGGGTAAGATGGGGGCTGTTCCACCAATGTTGTATTTGATAGTATCTGAGTCTCTCAGAGTCGGGTAAGGAGAAATGTGCCTGGATGTCGGAGAAGGAGCTATGCACGAACCCATTAAACAGATCTCCCTGGAGACTAATCCCCCTAGAACGCCAATTTGCCAGATTAAGGTTAGGGACTAAAGTGGCCATTGTGCGTAAGGAGATTTGAGACAAATTATGAAAGGACGGGGATATGGCTATGGTGAGTCTGTCCCTGGTCTATAACGTGGCTTGAGTTGCAGGGAGAAGGCGCAAATCCGGCTGTCACATAGGTTTGGGTAGCCAGAAAAGATCTCTCAAGGGAAATCCGGGGCAAGCCAGTTCCTCCAGACACGTCCACCCCGGACCTACATCACTACAGAGAGCCTTGATCTGGGCTAAGAGGCAGGCCTCTTGGTATAAGGAGAGATTAGGCATGTCCAGACCACCAACTCTCCTAGGTAGAGACATCCTTGCGCGGGCCAGTTTAGGCGGACGTGAAGACCAGATATAATTAGAGAGGATAGTAGTAGCCTTATCTAGATATTTCTTTGGGAAAACAAAGGGGATTGTACGAAACAGGAACATTAATTTGGGAAGCAACGACATTTTGAAAGTGGCCAAACTCCCCAACCAGGATATCTCATAGTTAAGCCACGATTTGGTGAACAACTGTAATGAGGTCCGGAGGGAGGTTAACTTCAAAAATAGAAGAGGAGGATGAGGGGATAGAGATACCTAAATATCGTATTGAGATTGTTTGCCAATTGTAGGGATATTTAGCACGCAAGGCGGCAAGGGAGTGGGTGAGATTAATAGGCAGGGCGACAGTTTTTGTTGTGTTTAGTTTATAATAGGAATAGGATGCAGCAGAGTACCTGTCTAAGATATTGTGTAGATGAGGGAGTGTGGTGCAAGGGTCAGTTACAAATAGGAGGACATCGTCCGCGAACATACACAGTTTATGGGGGGTGAAGCCGAACTGAAGTCCTGGGAACTGCAGATCCGCTCGGATCTTAGCTGCTAAAGGCTCAATTGCCAGGACAAAAATAAGAGGAGAGAGAGGGCAGCCCTGACGAGTGCCATTGGAAATTGGAAAGGGAGAAGATAAAAAACCATTACTAAAGACCCGGGCTGAGGGAGAGCTATACAAGGCTAGTAGAGACGACGGATTTGATCGCGGAAGCCAAATTTTAGTAATACTTCCCATATGTAAAGCCAATTTAAGCGGTCAAAGGCCTTCTCCGCATCTAGAGACAGCAGGAGGAGACCTTGCTCACGGGCTAAGGAGTCTACTAGATTAAATACCCTCCGGGTATTGTCAGATGCTTGCCTTCCTGGCACAAATCTGATCTGGTCGGGATGTATCAGGGAGGGGAGAAGCGCATTCACCCAGAAAGCTATTAATTTAGCATAAATTTTAATGTCCCCGTTTAGTAGCGCAGTGGGGCGGAAGTTTTGGCAAGAAGTCAAGTCCTTCCCTGGTTTGGGGATCGTGACAATGCGAGCCTCCAGCAGCTCCTTTGGGAGAGTGCCCTGAGAGGTGATTTCATTGTAGACAACTACCAGAGAGGGAACCAGGAGATCCTGGAGTGAGGTATAAAAAGCATTAATAAAGCCATCGGGGCCTGGTGCTTTATCTTTAGGGAGGGACTTAATCACCCTAAGAGTTTCGGTAGTGGACCAAGGAGCATTCAGCATCCCTAATTGTTCATTGGTAATGGAAGGGAGTTTCAAATCAGCGAGAAAGGAATTAATAGAAGAAAGAGTGGGTTGTGGGGTAGCGGGGTCAGTCGAGAGATTATAAAGTTGGGAATAGAAGTCAGCAAACTGATTCGATATATCCAAAGGGTTAGATACTTTGGCGCACGAGGGGGATACAATAAGTTTAACTCTATTCCTAGCTTGCTGCGCTCTAAGCTTACGAGCAAGCAGTTTCCCCGGTCTATTCCTTGCCAAGTAAAATTTCTGGCGCATCCTGTTCAATGAGGCCTGGGTGCGCGCCATAAGCAATGTCTAGAGTTGGGATCTAGTGTCAGCTAACTCTTTCTGGAGGGATTTCGAGGGTCTAACTTGATTTTTGTCCTCCAATTCCTTTAATTTAAACTCCAAATCAGTCAGACGTTTTTGCTGGAGTTTTTTAAGCTGTGTACTCGCCTGTATTGCCGCCCCTCTATCAACAGCTTTAAGGGCGCACCAAAAATTCAGGGTGGACGTGTCCGAGGGGCAATTAAATTCCAAATAAGACGTGATACTGTCTACTATAATTTTTTTAGATACGGGGTTGGCCAATAAATGAGGAGAAAGTCTCCACGGTTGGGGCGGGGAACGTTGACTAGTAATGTCTCATTTGAGAGTCAGCGGGGCATGGGCTGACCAGGTTATCGGGAGAATATCTACCGCTCTGGCAAATTGAAGGGTCAATTTATCTGAAAACAAAAAATCAATACGGGAATAGGAGTTGTGGACAGGAGAATAGTAGGTGTACTCACGGCCGGAGGGGTTTTGGACTCGCCAAATATCGTACAGGTCAAATTCAACCAAGAGGTTACGAAAGGCTAGGGATGGGGCATTAGAGGAGGCTAAAGAGGAGGAAGAGGGCCTGGAAGATCTGTCCAACCTAGGGTCAAGGACCAAGTTAAAGTCCCCTGTGACGAGAATCGAGCCTGTGCGGATCTTCTGGATAGCCAAACAGAGTTTACGGAAGAAAGCTACTTAATTTGAATTAGGGGCATATGCTGAAACCAAGGTGACCGGCTTTTCATTTAAAAGGCCACTCAGGATAAGATAGCAGCCATTTTTATCAGCTAACTGTGAATGTAAGGTGAAGGAGACGGAATTGTTAAACAATATAGCCACACCGTTCCTCTTAAAAGGGCCGTTCGCAAAATAACCCAAAGGAAATCTGCGATCTTTAAAAATAGGGGGCGCCAAACAGGAAAAGTGTGTCTCCTGCAGTGTAACAATATCTGCCTTGTGTCTAGGAAAATAGCCCAATGCCAACCTTCGCTTATTAGGGGAGTTTAACCCCTTAACATTCATTGACAGAACCTGAACCATCGAAGCAACCTAAAAAAAAAGCCATAAGCTGTAAAATATCTCGATATACAGATAAATATAAAAAATTGTCTCAGACAGTTAACACCAGTGTCATGGCAAGTGGGGAGGGGGGGAGGGAACAGTGGGAGGAGAAGGGGTGAGAACAAACCAAAACGACTCAGTACATCGGGACGGCATAACTACTGCAAGGAAAACAAAAAAATGCAGTAGTACATTAACAGGGGGAGCATGTGGCCTAGCGCCACCACCACCGATGAACCTAGATAGGGAAAAAGAGAAACAGGGACAAATATGCTTACCAACCATATAAAGATAACAGAAAACAGATACGCATGAACTAAACCACGCACCCGGGGTCGGGACTCCTGCAACAGAACCATTAACAGGGTAACTCACGTGACCACATCAAAGATAACAACTGAGTCCGATCCGGGATAACTGTAGATAGTAACGGCCATAGTCGAAGCCCGAGCCCAAAGAGTCGACTCAAGTGGTGGCCCACCCTGATTGGAAAGTTGACTGTTTCTTGGATCCCGGAGGCATCGTGACAGAGATATCCCACTCCGATAGCAACTTGACTCCAGCTTCCAGAGAGGTAACTGTGTAAGACTTATTTTCATACGAGATGATAAGCTTCACCGGAAAACCCCATCGATAATTGATCTCTTGGTCACGGAGCGCCAGAGTAACATGGATAAACGATCGTCTTTTAGCCAAAGTCAAAGCCGAGAAATCTGGAAAGAGCTGTAATCCACCAAGCACATCAGAATCTGAATCTCTAGCCGCTTTCAGGATGCGTTCTTTCGTTGTAAAGAAGTGCACTCTCATGAGCGTGTCTCGCGGGAGGGAGTGAGGAACCAAGCGCGGTTTAGGCAGTCTATGAATCCTGTCTATGAGCAACTCTCTGGGGTCAGCTCTAGGCAAGAGCTTCCTGAATAACGCGGTGGCATAATCTTCCAACTCAGAATTCTGCACGGAATCGGGAATGCCTCGAATTTTGAAATTATTACGTCGGGATCGGTCCTCGATATCTGCGATCTTGACTTTAAACGCCTCCAGGTCACTTTGCTGTTGATCGTGGGCCGTTATGAGGTCGTTATGAGACGAGACCAATTCCTCTACTGTCCGTTTCAAATGGTCTGTACGTTCTCCTAAAGCGTGCAATTCCGTCTTAACCTCTCGAACAGCCGCTGTGAGATCTTGAGTCAGCTCTGTTTTAAATGCTGAGAGGGCTTGATACAGAGTTTTGACCGTGAGAGGGGCGTCCGAGTCGGGGTCAAACCCCGGTACAGAAGCAGGGCTGCAGGGAGTATCTTGTGCAGAATTGGCCGCAGCGGACTTCCGTACAGAGGAGGAGGTAGGAGCCACTTTCTGAGACGGAAAAGATACTCTAGGAGGCAGCACCTCTTTAACCTTTTTTGGAGTCATTCTGAAGAAGCGTAATTCCGCAGGCGAGACGGCAGTGCTGGGGAGGTCAAGGATCCCGAAGAATATACAGCGAAGACTTAGGTAAGCATAAAGGTCAAGGGTGGTGGTGTCAGGACGAACTGGACTACATCAGAAGGTCGGTATCACAAGAGGCCCGGTAGTCGACCATCCGTTGCCCGCAGTGCCTAGAGAGCAGACTCCCCGCAAGCAGAGAGGGGGGAGAAGTCAGGCACCCTGCCAGCGGCCAACAACACAGCGTCACAGGAGGCAGGTGGACCGTCCTTCACTGGGTGGTCACTCTCCCCTCTAAGTATACTCCCACGTCGCAGTGTTGGAGCCAGGAGGTATGGAGGGGGCACAGAGGAGACCCCAGTTGTCCACCACTGCAATTGGAAAGGGGAAGTTAATGCACAGGCCTCCCCCACAGGCAGGGCTCTTCCAATGGGGCTGTGCAGCTAATCCAGGCCACGGTTCCCGGTTCTAATGTAGGCCTCAATTGTCAGGGGCTCCCTGGGAGGTAGCAGACCCCTCTATTCCACCACAGAGGGGGCGTCTATGAGGCGGGTGGGCACCGGGGAACGTCCGGCGCTCGTGAGAACGGGACGTTGCAGCCGATGAGCAGGCCGGGTGTAGCAAGATGGCCGCCGCCAGGGGAGATGCAGGGGCTGGGAGGCCGCAGCCGCGGCTCCTGAGAGCAGAGAATAATAGCCCGGTCCCCGCCGCCTTTCCCAAGAGTCTAGAGCGGGCAAGGGGTGATGAAAGAGCCGACTCGGAGGTAAGGGGGAGCCGCCAGGGGTCCCGGCGCGGCCGCGATCCAGTCCCGGAGCCCGCATCTGGGCAGGCCCCAAACTCGAGGTCTCGACTGCGGAACGAGGCGTAGGCCTCAGTGTAAAAAAGGTGATGGAGGGCTCCTCTCAAGCCTCCCTGGGTCCCAGATAAGGTGGACAGCCGCAGGCAGGTAGGATTAGAGGGGGATCCTGGATATATTACAATATAAAAGCAGGGTCAGCAGGAGCTAACAGAAAGCACCCCCCCACAGCTTGCTGGCCAGGCCACACCCCCCACATGTGTGTGGAATTGTTTTTAATGAATTCTGTTTTATGACAAATTTATTAAATAATTTGCTCTTAAGATTTGCCTTCTGTTGGTCAAAAATATTGGTAAATATTTACATTTGAGCGCCCTCATAATATTGGTTTTCCTATTGTCTACTCTGACCCTCTGCTAGTGGGAGGGCATTTTGAGGTGCAGCCACAGTATGGCGCGGGATAAAGGTAAAACATCTTTTTGGTCCATATATATATGTATATACACATAATGATGAGAATGGTATTTTAGTGTTAGCATATGGAAATATAAGTGATGAGAGTGATGATACTCTTACCGTGTGACATAATGAAGATTTCAGCTCATTCTGTGTATCATAATGTGAATTTTCAGCTCATACTGTGTGGCGTAATGTGAAATTCGGCTCATACCGTGTAAATTATAAACTTGTGTTATATTAAAACTCAAATGTTTGGCCCCCTAAACCTCCTGTACTTTTCAGAGTGGCCCACACAAAATCAGGATGTAGGTGCTGGGGGTGCAGGGTGTGTGTGTGGGGAGGAGCGGAATGCATATTCACCTAGGCCCACCACTCTCTAGTTCCGCCCCTGGGCAGGGCCGGCAACAGAAATCTTGGGGCCCATTACACTGATATCTCTGCGGGCCCCCCCTCTTGCCCCCTGACCCATACACAACCCTCCCTGCATGTGCCAATAAATATGCATGCAGATACATCCATATGTGCCTGCCCGCAGCCCGCCCCAAACCCAAAAGAATCAGAATCAGAATCAGAATCAGCTTTATTGGCCAGGTATACTTACGTATACTAGGAATTTGTCTTCGGTTTGCTATACAACAGCCAAGTAGGTAACAGGTAAGCAGGTGTGTGTGTGTGTGTGTGTGTGTGTGTGGGGGGGGGGGGGGGCAAGTAAAGTTACACAGATAGGTATACCGTAGGGACACAAGTGAGTTACATGTACGTCTAGTCAGTCAATGTTCAGGAGTTCAGCAGGCGGACAGCTTGGGGAAAGAAACTTTTGAGGCTTCTGGTGGATCTGGCGGGGACAGCCCTGTAACGCCTGCCTGAAGGAAGCAAGTTAAACATGCTGTGGCCGGGGTGTAGCTGGTCTTTTACTATCTTCATTGCCCGCTTTTTAGCTCTGGACAAGTACAGGTCCTGGACTGAGGGAAGGTCGGCCCCGATGATCTTCTCTGCGGTTCTGACCACCTTTTGGAGCCTGCATATGTCCCTCGCGCTGGCGGAGCTGTACCATACGAGTATCGAGGAGCACAGTACCGACTCCACAATCGCGGAGTAGAAGAGGAGCAGGAGCTTCTGTGGGATGTTGAACTTCCTTAGTTGCCTGAGGAAGAACAACCTCTGCTGCGCTTTCCCAACAGTGGCGTCAGTGTTGGACCCCCATTTAAGGTCCCTGGAGATTGTGGTCCCTAGAAACTTGAAGGAGTCCACTAGCGATACCACACTGTCAGCAATCGTTAGCGGAGGTGCACTAGATGACTTCTTCCTGAAGTCCACTATCATCTCGACAGTTTTGAGGGGGTTGAGGTCAAGGTTGTTGTGGATGCACCACTGGGCCAGCCGGTCTACTTCCCGTCTATAGGCCGATTCGTCCCCATCCTTGATGAGGCCGATGACGGTGGTGTCATCGGCGAATTTGATGATCCTTACTGATTGCGCCTCTGAGGTACAGTCATTTGTGTACAGGGAGAAGAGCAGGGGTGAGAGGACACAGCCCTGAGGGGCCCCTGTACTGATGGACCGCGCTTGAGAGGTGAATTCCCCCGCTTTCACCACCTGTGTCCTATCTGTCAGAAAGTCTATTATCCAGGAACAGGTAGCTTCTGGGACCCCTAGGCGAAGTAATTTGGGGTGGAGGATGCTGGGGACGATTGTATTGAAGGCCGAGCTGAAATCGACAAACAGGACCCTCGCGTAGGTACCGGGAATGTCTAGGTGCTGTAGAATGTAGTGCAGGCCCAGGTTGACTGCATCCTCGACACACCGATTCGAGCGATAGGCGAACTGCAGGGGGTCCAGTTGGGGGCCAGTCACAGTTTTCAGGTGATTCAAAACCAGACGCTCGAACGTTTTCATGGCCACAGACGTCAGTGCTATCGGCCTGTAGTCGTTCAGGTTCGTGATAGTGGGTTTCTTGGGGACCGGGACTATAGTAGACCTTTTGAGGCAGGAAGGGACTTTCTGTAGCTCCAGCGATTTATTAAAGATCTTGGTGAATATGGGGGCGAGCTGACCCGCACATGCTCTTAGGGCAGATGGTGACACTCCGTCAGGGCCCGGAGCTTTCCTGGTTTTGGTCCTTTTGAACAATGCCTCCACCTCTTCTTGGGGGACTTGCAGTGCCTGGGGTTGGCCGTCGGTGTTCGGGGCATCGTAGAGGTGATTGTTTGGGTTGCAGGGGACTGCTTTTGCGAACCTGCAATAAAAGTGGTTCAGTTCATCTGCAAGGTCTTGGTGCATGGCGGTGGACTTTGATGTTTTCCTATAGTTGGTTATGGATTGCATTCCTTTCCATACAGATACGGGGTCATTGGTGGAGAGATCG
The DNA here is from genome assembly GCF_028390025.1 of Pseudophryne corroboree. NCBI lineage: Eukaryota > Metazoa > Chordata > Amphibia > Anura > Myobatrachidae > Pseudophryne > Pseudophryne corroboree. The sequence goes on from NC_086445.1 coordinate 146,924,917, forward strand.
TTTGTCAGCTTGTCCGAGAACCGCTTTTTTGCTAGCCTAATTCCTTTAGTCAGAGAGTTCCTAGTACGGTTGTATAGTGCTCTGTCACCGCTGCTATAGGCCTCCTCTTTGGCTCGACGAAGTTGCCTGAGCTGGGCATTGAACCAGGGCTTGTTGTTGTTGTAAATGCGGTAAGTCTTGGTAGGTACACACATGTCCTCACAGTAGCTGATGTAGGATGTGACAGTGTCTGTCAAGTCATTCAGGTCGGTTGCCGAGGCTTCAAAGACCCCCCATTCCGTGCAGTCAAAGCAGGCCTGGAGCTTCATCTTGGCCTCATTGGTCCATTTCTTGACAGTCTTAACGACAGGCTTAACTGCTCTCAGCTTCTGTGTATAGGTAGGGAGTAGGTGGACAAGGCAGTGGTCAGATAGGCCGAGTGCAGCACGCGGGATAGACCGGAAGGCAGACTTGAGGGTAGTGTAGCAGTGATCAAGGGTGCGCCCTTCCCTAGTGGGACACGTGACTTGTTGTTTGTACTTAGGTAGCTCCTTGCTCAGGTTAGTTCTGTTGAAGTCACCCAGTACTATAAGCAGAGAGTCTGGGTGTTTTTGTTCTATGTCGGATATACATATGGCCAGGTGGTGCAGGGCTTCGTTCGCGCAGGCGAGGGGGGGGGATGTAAACTCCCACAAGGACAATTGAGGCAAATTCCCGGGGGGAATAGAAGGGGTTGCAGTTGATACTCAGCATCTCCAGGTGAGGGCTGCATGATTTGCCTATGATCGTGACATTGGTGCACCATCCGTCGTTGATGTAGAAGCAGATGCCACCACCCTTCGTTTTTCCTGAGAGAACCTTGGAGCGATCGGCCCTGAAGAGACTGAAGCCCGGCAGAGACATTGGGTTGTCCGCAATATGGTCGTCCAGCCACGTCTCCGTAAAGCAGAGGATAGATGACCCTGTAATGCCTGACCCTGCGCTGCCCAGAAGGAGGGACAATTCGTCGAACTTGTTTGCCAGTGAGCGCACATTCGAAAGCAGGATCGCGGGTAGTGCAGACCGGTGCCCTCGCCGCCGCCACCTCACTAGGGCGCCTGCGCGACAGCCTCTCCTCTGAGTCCAGGTCCTTCTACTAGGGCCGACATGAGGGCCTCCGTCATTCTCTTTCCGGGGCCGGTGATCCATCCGCCAGTCGCCACCTGGGCTGCGGGGGGGCGCGGCTGCTCGGTCATCCACTTCGGTGTCCACAACGTCTGCATCCTTGCCACACAGGGCAGCAAGGGCAGCGAGGGCTGCAAGGGCCGCTGATCTGCCCGCCGACGGGCCCGAACGTGTGGTAAGCACCTCGGGAGCGCTCCAACTAAGGAGGGCTTCCCTGCTGTATTTGGTCACCGGTGGGGTAGACAAGGGCAAGGGAAAACAAGGGGAAACAGGTATTTTGACTGAGCTGCGTAGCTCCGAGGCAGCCATCTGCGGCGCCATCTTAGATTGTAATCGCTATAATCGTTGTTGCTGTAACCTATTGCTGCTACTTAATACAATGGGTATATTTGAAACAAGTGATACTGTAAATAAAATAACTGCTTTTTCTGTTGCTGATTTAGTCAAAAGCAGGCTTGTGGAGAGGTGTTAGAATCCAATTCCTGTTGTGTAGGTGTGAAAGATCTCAGTGTGAGAGGCCTTTGAAGTAAATTTCTTGTGGGGGGTAGTGATAACGTGTCCTTTGGAATGGCTCTTGCAAATTGAAGTGAGCAGTGACCCTTCAGTGATTCAGAGCCTGAATATGCTGTATATTAGTTGATTAATGCAAGAAGTCAGTTATTTTTTGCTCAGAGAACAGAGGTGAATGATGTCTAAGTGAGGGGCTGGATGGAGCCAAATATACAGTAGGTTGTAGTTCACAGTACCTTGTCTTGGATGTCCAATGCAGAGCTCAGTAGATTCCAAACTGAAGGACTTCTAAGTGGAGAGTTGCAGAGGTTTCAATCTAGTGTGTATCTCAGCGCAGGAATGCAATCCGTTGGTTTTGATCAGATGTCCGCGTAGAGTAGAACAAGTTAAAGGTAAGTCCTTGGATATTTACGATGATTTATAGGTCAGTTGTGGTGAATTTCAGCTGTTTTATGGAGATGATCAGGAGCATGCAAAAGGTGATGCAGCCATCTTGGTGTTACATAGCATATATCTTGGTGTTACATAGCATATAGCCCAAAAAGCCCAAACCAAACCCAAATACACAAACACGCTGGAGTTGGAGAGATCCTTACCAGCAGCACACAACCGCTGGTGCCGCTAATTAACCAGCTCCTCCGAGTGACAATCTGCCAGCAGTCCCAGTCCTGCAGTACTGTCCGAGTCTCTCCTGTGCCGCTCCTGCTTGGCGCTCCGGCTCCTCACACACAGCAGAGACACAGGGCGGAGTACGGTGAGGACTTGAAGAGAAGAGGGCGGTCTGGACCAGCGTCCTGCTGTGTGACTAGTGGTGCAACGTCAGTGCACTGCACATGGCATGGCCGGGGACTGGCTCAGGCTGACAGCTGACTTGGGGCTAGGGGCAGTGCACTGAGGGGTGACCACAGGGCTCGGGCGGCCTGCAGCTTGCGAGATGCCGTGAGTTATATAATTATTTTACATTTATGATTACATGCTGCCGCCGCTGGACCTTGGGGCCCCTCATAATGACGGGGCCCGGGACGAGTGTCCCCTTTGACCCCCCCTGTCGCCGGGCCTGCCCCTGGGTCAGGGATAGGTTGGGGAAGTATAAGCAGCGATAGCATGCATCGGCAGCTAGGACTCAGGGTTATGCTGTAGCGGACAGTCAGTACTGGTTGGTGGTTGCACCATTATGTTTTATTTTATTTCTGTGGGGTGTATTATATCTACTTTCTTATTAGGAACTAGGGATGTGCACCGGCAATTTTTCGGGTTTTGTGTTTTGGTTTTGGGTTCGGTTCCGCGGCCGTGTTTTGGGTTCGAACGCGTTTTGGCAAAACCTCACCGAATTTTTTTTTGTCGGATTCGGGTGTGTTTTGGATTCGGGTGTTTTTTTCAAAAAACCCTAAAAAACAGCTTAAATCATTGAATTTGGGGGTCATTTTGATCCCATAGTATTATTAACCTCAATAACCATAATTTCCACTCATTTTCAGTCTATTCTGAACACCTCACACCTCACAATATTATTTTTAGTCCTAAAATTTGCACCGAGGTCGCTGGATGGCTAAGCTAAGCGACCCAAGTTGCCGACACAAACACCTGGCCCATCTAGGAGTGGCACTGCAGTGTCACGCAGGATGGCCCTTCAAAAAAATACTCCCCAAACAGCACATGACGCAAAGAAAAAAAGAGGCGCAATGAGGTAGCTGTGTGAGTAAGCTAAGCAACCCTAGTGGCCGACACAAACACCTGGCCCATCTAGGAGTGGCACTGCAGTGTCACGCAGGATGGCCCTTCCAAAAAATACTCCCCAAACAGCACATGACGCAAAGAAGAAAAAAAAGAGGCGCAATGAGGTAGCTGTATGAGTAAGCTAAGCGACCCTAGTGGCCGACACAAACACCTGGCCCATCTAGGAGTGGCACTGCAGTGTCACGCAGGATGGCCCTTCCAAAAAATACTCCCCAAACAGCACATGACGCAAAGAAGAAAAAAAAGAGGCGCAATAAGGTAGCTGTGTGAGTAAGCTAAGCGACCCTAGTGGCCGACACAAACACCTGGCCCATCTAGGAGTGGCACTGCAGTGTCACGCAGGATGGCCCTTCCAAAAAATACTCCCCAAACAGCACATGACGCAAAGAAAAATGAAAGAAAAAAGAGGTGCAAGATGGAATTGTCCTTGGGCCCTCCCACCCACCCTTATGTTGTATAAACAGGACATGCACACTTTAACTAACCCATCATTTCAGCGACAGGGTCTGCCACACGACTGTGACTGAAATGACTGGTTGGTTTGGGCCCCCACCAAAAAAAGAAGCAATCTCTCCTTGCACAAACTGGCTCTACAGAGGCAAGATGTACACCTCATCATCATCGTCCGATTCATCACCCCTTTCACTGTGTACATCCCCCTCCTCACAGATTATTAATTCGTCCCCACTGGAATCCACCATCTCAGATCCCCGTGTACTTTCTGGAGGCAATTGCTGCTGGTGAATGTCTCCATGGAGGAATTGATTATAATTCATTTTAATGAACATCATCTTCTCCACATTTTCTGGAAGTAACCTCGTACGCCGATTGCTGACAAGGTGAGCGGCGGCACTAAACACTCTTTCGGAGTACACACTGGAGGGAGGGCAACTTAAGTAGAATAAAGCCAGTTTGTGCAAGGGCCTCCAAATTGCCTCTTTTCCCTGCCAGTATACGTACGGACTGTCTGACGTGCCTACTTGGATGCGGTCACTCATATATTCCTCCACCATTCTTTCAATGGTGAGAGAATCATATGCAGTGACAGTAGACGACATGTCAGTAATCGTTGGCAGGTCCTTCAGTCCGGACCAGATGTCAGCATCAGCAGTCGCTCCAGACTGCCCTGCATCACCGCCAGCGGGTGGGCTCGGAATTCGTAGCCTTTTCCTTGCACCCCCAGTTGCGGGAGAATGTGAAGGAGGAGATGTTGACAGGTCGCGTTCCGCTTGACTTGACAATTTTCTCACCAGCAGTTCTTTGAACCCCTGCAGACTTGTGTCTGCCGGAAAGAGAGATCCAACGTAGGTTTTAAATCTAGGATCGAGCACGGTGGCCAAAATGTAGTGCTCTGATTTCAACAGATTGACCACACGTGAATCCTGGTTAAGCGAATGAAGGGCTCCATCCACAAGTCCCACATGCCTAGCGGAATCGCTCTGTTTTAGCTCCTCCTTCAATGCCTCCAGCTTCTTCTGCAAAAGCCTGATGAGGGGAATGACCTGACTCAGGCTGGCAGTGTCTGAACTGACTTCACGTGTGGCAAGTTCAAAGGGCAGCAGAACCTTGCACAACGTTGAAATCATTCTCCACTGCGCTTGAGTCAGGTGCATTCCCCCTCCTTTGCCTATATCGTGGGCAGATGTATAGGCTTGAATGGCCTTTTGCTACTCCTCCATCCTCTGAAGCATATAGAGGGTTGAATTCCACCTCGTTACCACCTCTTGCTTCAGATGATGGCAGGGCAGGTTCAGGTTTTTTTGGTGGTGCTCCAGTCTTCTGTACGCGGTGCCTGCACGCCGAAAGTGGCCCGCAATTCTTCTGGCCACCGACAGCATCTCTTGCACGCCCCTGTCATTTTTTAAATAATTCTGCACCACCAAATTCAAGGTATGTGCAAAACATGGGACGTGCTGGAATTTGCCCAGATGTAATGCACGCACAATATTGCTGGCGTTGTCCGATGTCACAAATCCCCAGGAGAGTCCAATTGGGGTAAGCCATTCTGCGATGATCTTCCTCAGTTGCCGTAAGAGGTTTTCCGCTGTGTGCGTATTCTGGAAAGCGGTGATACAAAGCGTAGCCTGCCTCGGAACGAGTTGACATTTGCGAGATGCTGCTACTGGTGCCGCCGCTGCTGTTCTTGCAGCGGGAGGCAATACATCTACCCAGTGGGCTGTCACAGTCATGTAGTCCTGAGTCTGCCCTGCTCCACTTGTCCACATGTCCGTGGTTAAGTGGACATTGGGTACAACTGCATTTTTTAGGACACTGTGGAGTCTTTTTCTGACGTCCGTGTACATTCTCGGTATCGCCTGCCTAGAGAAGTGAAACCTAGATGGTATTTGGTAACGGGGGCACATTACCTCAAGAAATTGTCTAGTTCCCTGTGAACTAACGGCGGATACCGGACGCACGTCTAACACCAACATAGTTGTCAAGGCCTCAGTTATCCGCTTTGCAACAGGATGACTGCTGTGATATTTCATCTTCCTCGCAAAGGACTGTTGGACAGTCAATTGCTTACTGGAAGTAGTACAAGTGGTCTTCCGACTTCCCCTCTGGGATGACCATCGACTCCCAGCAGCAACAACAGCAGCGCCAGCAGCAGTAGGCGTTACACTCAAGGATGCATCGGAGGAATCCCAGGCAGGAGAGGACTCGTCAGACTTGCCAGTGACATGGCCTGCAGGACTATTGGCTTTCCTGGGTAAGGAGGAAATTGACACTGAGGGAGTTGGTGGTGTGGTTTGCGCGAGCTTGGTTACAAGAGGAAGGGATTTAGTTGTCAGTGGACTGCTTCCGCTGTCGCCCAAAGTTTTTGAACTTGTTACTGACTTATTATGAATGCGCTGCAGGTGACGTATAAGGGAGGATGTTCCGAGGTGGTTAACGTTCTTACCCCTACTTATTACAGCTTGACAAAGGCAACACACGGCTTGACACCTGTTGTCCGCATTTCTGTTGAAATACTTCCACACTGAAGAGCTGATTTTTTTGGTATTTTCACCAGGCATGTCAATGGCCATATTCCTCCCATGGACAACAGGTGTCTCCCCGGGTGCCTGACTTAAACAAACCACCTCACCATCAGAATCCTCCTTGTCAATTTCCTCCCCAGCGCCAGCAACACCCATATCCTCATCCTGGTGTACTTCAACACTGACATCTTCAATTTCACTATCAGGAACTGGACTGCGGGTGCTCCTTTCAACACTTGCAGGGGGCGTGCAAATGGTGGAAGGCGCAAGCTCTTCCCGTCCAGTGTTGGGAAGGTCAGGCATCGCAACCGACACAATTGGACTCTCCTTTGGGATTTGGGATTTCGAAGAACGCACAGTTCTTTGCTGTGCTTTTGCCGCAAGTCTTTTCTTTTTTCTAGCGAGAGGATGAGTGCTTCCATCCTCATGTGAAGCTGAACCACTAGCCATGAACATAGGCCAGGGCCTCAGCGGTTCCTTGCCACTCCGTGTCGTAAATGGCATATTGGCAAGTTTACGCTTCTCCTCAGACGCTTTTAATTTTGATTTTTGGGTCATTTTTTTATTGATCTTTTGTGTTTTGGATTTTACATGCTCTGTACTATGACATTGGGCATCGGCCTTGGCAGACGACGTTGATGGCATTTCATCGTCTCGGCCATGACAAGTGGCAGCAGCTTCAGCACGAGGTGGAAGTGGATCTTGATCTTTCCCTATTTTTTTAACCTCCACATTTTTGTTCTCTATATTTTGCGCACAACTAAAAGCCACCACAGGTATACAATGTAGATGGATGGATAGTGTACTATTATTACTTATACTTATGGACGACGAGTGACGACACAGAGGTAGGTACAGCCGTGGCCTACCGTACTGCTGCTTAGTGCTTATATATATAATATACTGTATAACGGACCTGGTGGACACTGTCAGCAGACTGCTAAACAAACTAGTATGAAGAAAGAAAAAAAAACCACCACAGGTATACAATGTAGATGGATGGATAGTATTAGTATTACTTATACTTATGGACGACGAGTGCACTGACGACACAGAGGTAGGTACAGCCGTGGCCTACCGTACTGCTGCTTAGTGCTTATATATATAATATACTGTATAACGGACCTGGTGGACACTGTCAGCAGACTGCTAAACAAACTAGTATGAAGAAAAAAAAAAAAACACCACAGGTATACAATGTAGATGGATGGATAGTATAGTATTACTTATACTTATGGACGACGAGTGCACTGACGACACAGAGGTAGGTACAGCCGTGGCCTACCGTACTGCTGCTTAGTGCTTATATATATATAATATACTGTATAACGGACCTGGTGGACACTGTCAGCAGACTGCTAAACAAACTAGTATGAAGAAAGAAAAAAAAAACACCACAGGTATACAATGTAGATGGATGGATAGTATAGTATTACTTATACTTATGGACGACGAGTGCACTGACGACACAGAGGTAGGTACAGCCGTGGCCTACCATACTGCTGCTTAGTGCTTATATATATAATATACTGTATAACTGACCTGGTGGACACTGTCAGCAGACTGCTAAACAAACTAGTATGAAGAAAGAAAAAAAAAACACAACAGGTATACAATGTAGATGGATGGATAGTATTAGTATTACTTATACTTATGGACGACGAGTGCACTGACGACACAGAGGTAGGTACAGCCGTGGCCTACCATACTGCTGCTTAGTGCTTATATATATAAAATACTGTATAACGGACCTGGTGGACACTGTCAGCAGACTGCTAAACAAACTAGTATGAAGAAAGAAAAAAAAAAACACCACAGGTATACAATGTAGATGGATGGATAGTCAGAGCCGGCCTTAGGTATAGGCAAACTAGGCAATTGCCTAGGGCATCTGGTATGCCTAGGGGCACAAGCAGCTTCTGCTGATTAAAATGATATGCGGCATGCCTATATTGTGTGTGTAGCATTTCGTATGCAGATACAGCCGCAGTCACACACAGAATATAGGCATGCCGCATATCATTTTAATCAGGAGAATCTGCTTGTGCATCCTAGCCACATAGCAATGCAAATAAGATGCATTTTCATCAAACACAGGCACCCGATGTTAGCAGAGCTACCAGTTGACTCGCGCCAGGCATCTCCTGCTGCATGGTGTAAAATTTAGGTATCCAAGCAGAGGCAGAGGTCCCAGTGTTAGCGGCTGTGTGAGTGCTGTGTGTGTGAGTGGGTTGGTTGTGCAATAGTGTTCAGCATATGTGTAAGGGTCATTATGCGTTTCATGTGTATAATGCATTAATAATGTGCAGCAAATGTGTATAGAAAGGGCACTACTGTGTGGTCTAATTTGAATAAAGAGCAATATGGTATGGTGTAATGTGAATAAGGAGCAATATGGTGTGGTGTAATGAGAATAAAGAGCAATATGGTGTGGTGTAATGTGAATAAGGAGCAATTCAGTATGATGTTATGTGAATGAGGGGAACTACTGTGATTAGTAGTGTATATAAGGTAAAGTGGTACTACTGTGTGATGTAATGTGAATAAGGGACACTATTGCATGATAAATTGTGAACAAAGTTGCAGTACTGTGTGGCATAATTTTAATTGGGGGTACTATTGTGTGGCCATGCCCCTTCCCAGCAAGAACACATACCTTTTTGGGCTGTGTGCTGAATGTGCGCACTGTTCTTATTTATATTACAGGGGGTAGGGAAACCAAAATAAGGACTGGTATAGGTGAGGGGTGATTGTGCTGGGAAAGGGGTGCAGGGTCAGAGGCGGAACTAGCGTTGGTGCTAGGGGGCACCAGCCAAAATCTTGCCTAGGGCATCATATTGGGTAGGGCCGGCTCTGTGGATAGTATTAGTATTACTTATACTTATGGACGACGAGTGCACTGACGACACAGAGGTAGGTACAGCCGTGGCCTACCATACTGCTGCTTAGTGCTTATATATATAATATACTGTATAACGGACCTGGTGGACACTGTCAGCAGACTGCTAAACAAACTAGTATGAAGAAAGAAAAAAAAAAAACACCACAGGTATACAATGTAGATGGATGGATAGTATTAGTATTACTTATACTTATGGACGACGAGTGCACTGACGACACAGAGGTAGGTACAGCCGTGGCCTACCGTACTGCTGCTTAGTGCTTATATATATAATATACTGTATAACGGACCTGGTGGACACTGTCAGCAGACTGCTAAACAAACTAGTATGAAGAAAGAAAAAAAAAACACCACAGGTATACAATGTAGATGGATGGATAGTATAGTATTACTTATACTTATGGACGACGAGTGCACTGACGACACAGAGGTAGGTACAGCCGTGGCCTACCGTACTGCTGCTTAGTGCTTATATATATAATATACTGTATAACGGACCTGGTGGACACTGTCAGCAGACTGCTAAACAAACTAGTATGAAGAAAGAAAAAAAAACACCACAGGTATACAATGTAGATGGATGGATAGTATAGTATTACTTATACTTATGGACGACGAGTGCACTGACGACACAGAGGTAGGTACAGCCGTGGCCTACCGTACTGCTGCTTAGTGCTTATATATATATAATATACTGTATAACGGACCTGGTGGACACTGTCAGCAGACTGCTAAACAAACTAGTATGAAGAAAGAAAAAAAACACACCACAGGTATACAATGTAGATGGATGGATAGTATAGTATTACTTATACTTATGGACGACGAGTGCACTGACGACACAGAGGTAGGTACAGCCGTGGCCTACCGTACTGCTGCTTAGTGCTTATATATATAATATACTGTATAACTGACCTGGTGGACACTGTCAGCAGACTGCTAAACAAACTAGTATGAAGAAAGAAAAAAAAAACACAACAGGTATACAATGTAGATGGATGGATAGTATAGTATTACTTATACTTATGGACGACGAGTGACGACACAGAGGTAGGTACAGCCGTGGCCTACCGTACTGCTGCTTAGTGCTTATATATATAATATACTGTATAACGGACCTGGTGGACACTGTCAGCAGACTGCTAAACAAACTAGTATGAAGAAAGAAAAAAAAAACACCACAGGTATAAATGAAGATGGATGGATAGTATAGTATTACTTATACTTATGGACGACGAGTACACTGACGACACAGAGGTAGGTACAGCCGTGGCCTACCATACTGCTGCTTAGTGCTTATATATATAATATACTGTATAACGGACCTGGTGGACACTGTCAGCAGACTGCTAAACAAACTAGCATGAAGAAAGAAAAAAAAAACACCACAGTGGTTTTCAGGCAGACAAACGTATACTGGACTGGTGGTCACTGTCAGCAAAACTGTGCACTGTACTCCTGCTATAACTGCTCCCCAGTCCCCACAATTAGGCAGTGTGAGCAGTGCACTCAGCACAGATATATCATGCAGCAGTGCAGCACACTGAGTGAGCACAGATATGGTGGAGACTTTTTTTCAGGCAGAGAAACAAAGGATTAAACTAATCAAAACCCTGCACTGTACTCCCTAACAGCTGCTCCCCGTCCCCCCAATTATAACTAACTAAGTCACTCTGTGTTCTACTATAACGGAGAGGACGCCAGCCACGTCCTCTCCCTATCAATCTCAATGCACGTGTGAAAATGGCGGCGACGCGCGGCTCCCTTATATAGAATCCGAGTCTCGCGAGAATCCGACAGCGGGATGATGACGTTCGGGCGCGCTCGGGTTATCCGAGCAAGGCGGGAGGATCCGAGTCGCTCGGACCCGTGTAAAAAAAAAGGTGAAGTTCGGGCGGGTTCGGATTCCGAGGAACCGAACCCGCTCATCACTATTAGGAACTAGGGAGAAATTAGATTAAGCCATGTGATTCTACTGAGAGAATGTAAAATAGTGCTAGACACAGCCAAAAGGCGGTGACATGCCCCTCCTGCGGTGCACCCCCTAATAAAATTAGCTGTGCACGCCTATGTGCATATTCCTTGTGCCACTAACATCTGCATTTATTTATCATATTGTATCATCTGCCATAATCCTGCATATTCCTTGTGCTGGTATCATCTGCAATTATCCTGCATACTGTATCATCTGCAGTAATCTTGTTTATTCCTAGTGCCTGCCTGTATCTGTAATAATCCGATATATTCCTAGTGCCTGTATCATCTGCAATATCCCTTCATACTGTATCATCTGCAGTAATCCTGTATATTCTTAGTGCCTGTCATTTGCAGTAATCCTGAATACTGTGTTCATAGTGCCTGTATTGTCTGCAACTATCCTGCATTGTCAAAGTCGACTAATATTGCAGAACACACAGCACGTATAAACTGCACACACATGCCCACTGCGTGTGCACTTTTTCTGCAGTGCATGCACATGTACGCACTTTGTGTATGGTTGCTCCCGCGGTCCTGCGCATCGGCGCGTGGTATGGGTATTTATGGCAGAGTTTGTGTACGTATGGAGGGCCATCGGAACACATTACATATTTAATCCAAACAGTGCACAATGTACACATAGTCTCCTTACACCACATCAGAAAGTTATAGCTGTTTAAATGGTTGCAGAACAAAGGGATTCACCTATACAGGATAAGAGGGGACAGACTAAGGTTATAAGGTGGTATTTGGTATCCAGCTGTAGGGTATTTTAAGGGAAACATTCCGGTGTTGGTCTGCGGAAGATCGCATGTTCCTGCAGATAGTTATGTGCGGAAGCAGAATATAGATATAAACTGTATTTACTGTATATTATGTATGCGGCGGGAATCCAGAGGAGACCACCCACAAGAGCAGTTGAGAAAGACATTGCCTACCTTTTCAAATCAACCTATGACCTCTCCTGTACTGTAAAAGTGCATCCCTGTGTCCAATGGACAAAGGGATTACAGTATCCATTGTATTGCTTTTGGAAGACTTGTATAAATAAAGCCTGCTGCAGGCCGGCCAGGCACAAGACTCACAACGTTATCTATTTGATTACGGAGGACTGGACCAGGAAGCACATGCAAATATTCTCATGTATGTACATTGACTGTAGCCATTATTCTGTTATATATATTGTCTTGTATTGTAGTGTATAATTTGTATTGTAAACCCCCTTTCAGAAATAATCCACTGTGGTGTCGGAACCCAGCGGTTAATCACAATTGGTGTCGTGTGCTCATTGCCCTGCTAAGGTTTAAAGTGTAATAGCATGACACTGCATTGCTGCCTAAGGTTTAAAGTGCAATATCATTGCATTGCATTACTGTGAAGGTTTAAAGTGTATCTCTGGGTGTGTATGTGCTGCGAGTACTTTGTACCATCAGCGCAGCATGTATACACAAAGTCTGTACACTACGGAATCCTTTTACGCTAATAGTGTAAAAGGTGCGTAGTGTGAATTAAGTATAGCGGCCACAGCGGCTAAAGGTTTAAGGTGTGTTTAAGGTATAGTTTTCATTCCTGTAAAGCTAATCAGCTTTATCAATTGGGGGCATCGTCCGATTTTCCACATTTTTACTGCTTAACAGGTCACAAGCAGACATAATCTATCAGCATAAGGGTGGACAGAAGGTATCCTACGTATCCTTTTCTTGGTCGGTGGATACACTGAAAACCCTACTTAATTGCTGATTAGATGGTGTCTGCTCTGTATGGTTTGTAGGGATGCTGGTAAGAACTCGTAAGGTAAGCAGGAAAAAAGCTATTTAAAATCTGTGAATTTATTTTTGGCGCCAAATGCGTACACAACAAAATCGTACACCCATACTCTGTAAATACTCTCCCACATTGTTGCCATAACATTCAGATTACTAGATTCGTAATATAAACAAAGGAAGTAAGTGTAAAACACAAACGCAGTCTGGCCTAGTTATAAAGGTTTATACAGAAAAGAAACTGTGTGGCGTGTTAAGTGAGCAATTATAGTTAATATTGCTCACATTTATAGAAATTGTGTGATTTGTGCTATTGCGGACGTACGGTTTTGTACACGTGTCTCGGACAAGGTACGGAACTGCACACGCGGCGTAAGCACGGTCGCGTGTTTATGCGAATTGCGTAAGAATACGGTCGCTAAGTACAAATTACACAATAGTTCGTTTAGTTTAAAGGAGAGACAGTAGCCACGCTACAATAACACAAGATTGCCCAGCTTCCAAAGTTTAGTATAAAACCCTTATTCACTGTATTGCCTCTGGGAGTAAAGCTGCTTGTCTGAATGAATGATAATTTTCTGTACAGAAAAACCAAAGTGTAATTGAGTGAGCGAACGCAGGAGCGAGTGGAAATTTGAACCACGGAATTTGGAATTTCAGTGTGTGGTACATCAAGTGAGTGGAGACTTGGTGGCGTGAGGCGGCTGACTCACGTTAATATAAGGTTTAATATGTAAGTCGTGAGGAGACTTACACAGGAGCGTGGTAGGGAATTGTGAAGTGCTGTGACCCATATAGTTTTTTTTATACGTTCCGGCTGAGGTTTCGCAGCCTGAAAATCGATTCCAGTGGTCGTACGGCAGATAAGTAACAAGTACCTATATGCTGTGCGATTGGACCGCGCGTTTGTGGGTGCGATATATAGCACAACGTGATATCCTTTGTACAAGCTTTTGCGTAAAATCGCGGGATCATGAGCGCTGTATAGAACATACGCAAGCGTGATTTGTGTATAATAAAGTGCATAGGGAGTTTTCGCTGGTCTCTCTCAGGAAAATCTCCAACGGCCGATACTTTACTGGAAAGAGTAAGTTATTCCTAAAAACTTCCAGTAAATATAGATCACATAGGGCCCTAAGTTGGGTACATTGCCTTCGCTATTGACAGTGTATGGTAGTACTGGCCAATGTGGGCGGCGAGCGGGTGAAGAGCGCTCGGAGAACTTTCACCGTTACCTTATATTGAGTATTTTGGTGTTTGTGGGAAAAGGCCCACAATTATGGGAGCCAGTTGCTCAAGTAAGGGACGTTTAACCAGGGTTCAGGTTGTAGAGCTGCGGCCCATGGGGTCAGCGGAGTTTAAAGGAAAAAGTATTGAAGACTTTTTGTCTGAATGGGAACGTGTGACTGACAAAGATAGGGAACCATTCCCTAAGGTGGGCAGCTTTGAACCAGAGGTACTGCAGAATGTAAGCAGTAAAATATGTCTTCAAAAATCCAGAAAACAAAGGATTAGACATAATGATTGTTTAAAATTATGGCAACAGGATGGGGATATGCAAAGAGAACAAATTCGCAAAACAGGTTCAAAACCTAGCGGGAATGAGAACACAAACACACCAGTGTCGACACAGGTCGAAGGGGCAGAGATGGCTACAGTCAATGGTATATCCGTAAACGATAGCAGTATGCAAAAACAATGTATTAACCCTAATTTTTGCAAGATGTATCCTGTTTTGAAGTCTTTTCCAGGTTATAGGTCACAGGAAGATGAAGGATCCAGCCAAATCGCAGCTCTCCTCCAAGCAGTCACTTTGCAGGACAATCAGGTGGGGCCTGTCCAACCAGGTAGTGCAGTAATAATATTCCCCAATGAAAGAACTAGTGAGGTCACAGCTACCGGTAAGTGTGAGACAGCTGATTGCACAGAGACAACAACACCTCACAGTAAACAAATCAGGAACGGAATGGTAGAATTACACCCTGTCTTGGGAACAGTAACTCCCAATGGGGGAACCGATAGTCAGGGAGTAGTCCTCACCAGGAATAATGCAATGTATTGCCCGTGGCCCAATTTCAGAATTCCCCGACCCTCTGAAGCATTTAGCTAGATGTCAGAAATTTATCAGAGATCTGGGCAATGCGTATGAACCGACAAACAAACACTGGCGGATACTTTTGAAAGCGTGCCTATCCCCTAATATTGACACCCAAAAATGTATCACTGATTATAGATTAGAGTCGGATAGTCTTATGACTGACAAACACAATCAGGAGAACTTAGAGCAAATTAACAGGCAACTAGAGTTGTATTTCCCCACAACTGTTAAGTGGAGAAGAATTTTCTCCATAAAGCAGAGGGAAAATGAAATGACATCTGAATATTTCCATCGGGCCCTGCAAATAATGGATAGATACATGGGGGTGTCGGATACAGGGAACGATACGAATTACAGGGAGGTGGCTGTCTCTGTGCTAATGGACGGACTCGATAAGACATTAAGGGACAGAGTACAAACATCTTTGCCTAATTGGAGAGGGGTCACAGTAGCTTGCCTTAGAGAGTGCGCAATTGTATACCACAAAAATTTTGTTAGGCGTAGAAAACAACAGGAGGAGAGGCTGAGGATTGAAAGTATATATGCTCTTACACCAAAGTCTCATCAGCCTAAACCCCAGACCCCTGCTGTTTGGAAAAGACAGAGAACATGCTACATTTGTAGGAAGGAAGGGTATTTTGCCAGAGATTGTAGGTATAGTAGAACACATAGCCAATATAGACCCCTAGACGGAGAAAACAAGCCATGTTATTAAACACATAGACGGGATCAAGGGACATATAGTAAGGAATCACGATACAGTATAGAAAAACACAGATTCGGTTAATGGGAAGAACAGAATAAATGCAACTTTACCCTTTTGACAGAACTTACTGGGGTTAGGAGGAGACCTCTAAACTTCTGCTTCTCTCTCTAGCAGAAGTGACCTCTAAGTAACTTAACAGGAGTTTTTTTTAGAGATGGTATACATATAGAGTGCTCCCACCCAGGAAGCACAAAATATGTTAGATACCCACGAAGACTAATATTGCATTTCACTGTTTTAGATGCATGTCCATCACAGGTAGAGGAAATTATCTCAAAGATACCGGGTTCCCTATGAACTTAGAATGGACAAGACACTGGATTGATGGCTGGGATAGTCCCAGTAGAGATATAACACACATAGAATTTATTTAAGGGGAACAGACCGATTAGGGAATCATTCCCCGTAGTGCCCAATCCAGATGTCAAACTTTGTAAAATCTTCTTTGCCTCTACAAACTTATCAGTTACTAAACTCTGTGATTTGTCTTCAAAGTTTCCTCTTCATCTCTTAAATTCACCGACAGGATTACAGTTCAAACGTCACATGCCTACTCAGTCTTTTCAGAGTTCTGCCCAAACCCAGTATATCTCACCAGCATAGGGACACCAGTATCAGTGTGCCTGGCCATGCACAAGGGGTGGAGAATGGGAATACTGGTGAAGGGAGACTGTGCATAGATACCGATATACATGATGGTGTGACAGCCTGGTGGTGAACGCAAATCTGACAAATTTTCTTTTTATTATTTCCCCTCTCTTTTCACTTTCCAAAGATGGTTTACTTCACACAACTGATAATACACAACAGTTAAACACATTGAAATGCAAGATTTATGTTCCCAACAGAAAGGTCGCTGACCCGGAGAGAACTTGTGACAAAGTGCAGAGTGTAGAGAACATTGTATCACTGGAGTGTCTGTTCCGGGAAGGTTGAGAGGCAGTACTGTTGAGACGGCACCTGAGCGCGGAGAACAACAAGACCAGAGGCGGTTGTTGCACCAGTTTTTTTTATTTTCTCCATTCCCCACTACCCTCCTTCTCTTCCTCTCTTTCTCCCCCCTTCTTGTTTCCCTTCTCTTCCCTTAACAAGATGGACTTACCCCAAGATACTGCGTTCCGGGTTTTCCTGTTAATCCTGTTGTTAACCAGGACAGTCTGTTTCGGTGAGGGTCCCAGAGAGGTCGAGAAAGGATCTGGAATGGGTTCTGATGGCGGGGATGGATTTGTAGAATCTCAAGAACAACACATCACTCGAGCAAAGGCGAGTATCAGAAAGCGATCTGGTAGTCAGGGAGCTCAGAGGCACTGTGAAGGATTATTGGCTGAGGAAAATTGCATTTGTAGGAATTGTGAGAACATAGTCGAGGATGGGTGCATCCAGAGATGTCAGTCCAGCCTTAATATCAACATGGACCGTCATCCATTGAGTGATTACCACTCACTAGTGGGTAAGGTCTTAAACCAGACAGAATGCTGGGTGTGCTCACAAGTACCTCAAGGTCAGAGCAAGTCAGGATTAGTGCCGTACCCTTTAGCAATAGATGAGGTACTCGAATTACGGGGTGGGAGACCGGTGGACAAGAAATTCAATATTTCTAGGCCCCCTAGTTTGAAGCTCCACCAGTATCATGTAGATAGATCCTTATTATGTTTCAATATTTCCAATTACCGAAAACTGGGAAATTGGGAAGTGACGTGGAATAACCAGACAATGGCCTTTTCGCACAGAGATGATAGGATACCCATAGACTCTGAACTTGTATGCCAAATAGCCAACAGTGGAAGGTATTTTCGGTATAGGTATACTCGAGGAAGCAAGACCATGTGGGTTGGAGAAGTATCACCAGGGTACTGTGCTCATATCATCCAGCCTGATACTTGTACTGAGCAGATGGGAGAACTAGGGATTGGGTTTTTCACTTGGAAAGTTTGTAATATGGTAATGTCATATTCTGTCCCCTTTGTTCTCCCTGATGATGCCTATTTCATATGTGGGAGGAAGGCGTATAAGTGGCTTGCCCCGAACTCAGAGGGATTGTGTTACATTGGAAGAGTGTTGCCACCGCAGTGCTCAGGCTCCTTATACTCTTACTCACTATGAACACATCGTCAAGAGACACCTCAGAGAGAGGACAGAGCACGTAGCCTCTGATTTGATCCACGAATCCACCGGGATTCAATTCCTTCTCGCATTAGACATCACCCGTACTGACAGAGGAATTATAAATTATAGGTATATCCATGCGCTAGCGAACTTGATAGATAATATCACTGAGATGTATGACGACACCTTCAGGTATACGGGTAGGGAGTTACAAGCTTACAAGACAGAACTGATCCAGCACAGGATGGTCCTTAATTATATTACAGCCGTGACGGGTGGGTACTGTGTCACTTTGGCAACTCAGTATGGTGTGAAGTGCTGTACGTATATTACAAACAGCACTGACAACCCCACAGAGATTATCGATCAAAAGATGGATGATATATTGCAGTTGAAGTGGGAGTTCCGGAGGAGACACAACCTTACCCTGACCGCTGTGGGTAATGAGCTGACCGGCTGGGTCTCATGGTTGAACCCATGAAATTTGTTCTCAGGATTAGGAGAGTGGGCTCAAAATGTTATTATGAGTGTAGGGAAGTTTCTCCTCTGTATCCTGGGAGTCGTCATAATTATTAGCTTGATATTTAGGTGTGTTCGAATTCTGACGTGGCGCAAGCACGGCACAAATTTGATGAGTTTAAGGAGCGAGGGCATTGTTATAGCAGCAGATTTAATTACGACCCATCCATAGAGACAGTGTTATGATAAGGATTGCAAATGAATTCCATGGCCTGTTTCTTTCACCCGTTTTTCCTTTGTCTCCCCCTCTGCCCAGATACACCCATCCGGAAAAAGACATCAGCCCTACCCAAGAATGTTTATGAAAATGTTATGTGAATGTATTTTAGATATGTGTCTTATCTTCATCTCTACAACCTTCAGTTAATGACACACATAGTCGACAGGTGATATCTACATATATTAGCACTCACATATGTTCCCCCTCCATGTATCATCAACTAAATGTGCACCCCATTTGTTGGAACAAGAAGCCGAAAAGAGCTCGGTAGTGTTTGTCAGCCCACTTACAGACCCTTAATACGGGATAAGAAGGATTTAATGTATACTTCGCAATACCTCGAAGCTTATCATGAACATATACGGCACGATGATACATGCCCCTCAGACATGGATTCATACATACATGCTTTTTACTATCCCACTAGGTCCTACATTTCCCACCTACAACTCTCCTCCGACCATCCAATCGTCTGTAGATATTATATTGATATTTTTATGTTTAGTGATTAGATAGTGGCAGTTATTGGTGACTGCCAAAGGGTGGACTGCCAAAGTCGAAAAATATTGCAGAACACACAGCACGTATAAACTGCACACACATGCCCACTGCGCATGCACTTGTTCTGCAGTGCGTGCACATGTACGCACTTTACGTATGGTCGTTCCCGCGGTCCTGCGCATCGGCGCGTGGTATGGGTATTTACGGCAGAGTTTGTGTACGCATGGAGGGCCATCAGAACACATTACACATTTAATCCAAATAGTGCACAATGTACACATAGTCTCCTTGCACCACATCAGAAAGTTATAGCTGTTTAAATGGTTGCAGAACAAAGGGATTCACCTTTACAGGATAAGAGGGGACAGACTAAGGTTATAAGGTGGTATTTGGTATCCATCTGTAGGGTATTTTAAGGGAAACATTCCGGTGTTGGTCTGCGGAAGATCGCATGTTCCTGCGGATAGTTATGTGCAGAAGCAGAATATAGATATAAACTGTATTTACTGTATATTATGTATGCGGCGGGAATCCAGAGGAGACCACCCACAAGAGCAGTTGAGAAAGACATCACCTACCTTTTCAAATCAACCTATGACCTCTCCTGTACTGTAAAAGTGCCTCCCTGTGTCCAATGGACAAAGGGATTACAGTATCCATTGTATTGCTTTTGGAAGACTTGTATAAATAAAGCCTGCTGCAGGCCAGCCAGGCACAAGACTCACAACATTATCTATTTGATTACGGAGGACTGGACCAGGAAGCGCATGCAAATATTCTCACGTATGTACATTGACTGTAGCCATTATTCTGTTATATATATTGTCTTGTATTGTAGTGTATAATTTGTATTGTAAACCCCCTTTCAGAAATAATCCACTGTGGTGTCGGAACCCAGCGGTTAATCACAATTGGTGTCATGTGCTCATTGCCCTGCTAAGGTTTAAAGTGTAATAGCATGACACTGCATTGCTGCATAAGGTTTAAAGTGCAATATCATTGCATTGCATTACTGTGAAGGTTTAAAGTGTATCTCTGGGTGTGTATGCGCTGCGAGTACTTTGTACCGTCAGCGCGGCGTGTGTGCACAAAGTCCGTTCACTACGGAACCCTTTTACGCTAATAGCGTAAAATGGGCGTAGTGTGAATTAAGTATAGCGCCCACAGCGGCTAAAGGTTTAAGGTGTGTTTAAGGTATAGTTTTCATTCCTGTAAAGATAATCAGCTTTATCAGCATATACCTAGTGCCTGAATATTCTCTTCCTATGTGCCATATAAATGTGCCAATTCGGCCACTGCCTTCATCATTGTTTATTTAAAAGTCAGTCCATCATACTAGTCATATACAGTTTAAATATGAAAACATCATTCACATACAAGGTAGACAAGAGGGGTGCAGACATGACACAGAGTGCAGGAAGGGCCCTGCTAATGAGAATTTATAATCTAGTGGGTGGGGGCAAGGGAGACAATAAGATCTAGAGATGCAAGTGGATGAGAGAAGGCATGGACTGGATGTTCAAAGTATGGGCAGCCAGGGCAGGAAACTTCATATGTTGGGAGCAGCAAGAGTGAAGTCTTTGATGTGGGAGTGTGAGTGGTTATAATTGAGGAGAACATTACTCATAAGAAGACCTGAGAGGCGAGCTGGATTGTGTCTTCTTATGACAAGGTCAAAGATATTTAGGCAGAAGAGGAAAACCAGTTTCACCAACTTATTACAGAGTGGAAAGATGGGTAAGAGGAAGGCTAGATACTGTAGAAGGAGACCACTGTAGCCAAGGCATAAGGTAATGAGAGAATGGACAAGGGTGTTGATAACTAGATTTGGGGAGCAGCATATTTTGTGAATGTTTCAAAAGGAGGAGGCAATAAGCTTGTATAAGGGACTGGATATATGCATTCAGTGATGACACTAGTTGCAGATATGAGAGTGTCACTTGCATAGACGTGATATTGCAACCCAAAGGAGGGTATGAGTTCTCAGAGGGAAAAGGTATACTGGGGGAGATGTACTAAGCCTTGGAGAGTGATAAAGTGGAGAGAGATAAAGTACCAGCCAATTAGATCCTGCCATTTTATAGACTGTGTTTGAAAAATGACAGTTAGGAGCTGGTTGGTTGTTAGTTTATCTGTGTCCACTTTATCACTCTCCAATGCATAGTACATCTGCCCCAATGAGAGAAGAGCAGATTGACGAGATCAGGGCCTTGAGGGAACGCAAGATGTTCTCTGAAAAGTAATGGATGAAACATAGATTATTCAAGCATTTTTGTACAGTGACTTTGGTGGAAATCTAGGCACACTTACCCTGTTTTACAGTACGGGGCACATACAGTTTGATTTCAAAACAAAGAATGTTGCTAGTATGAAGTGTATCTAGTTGTGTTTTACCTTCACTGAAACATAACACTTTCAAAATGACTTACGTGGCAAGTGATGTCACTGATCTCCAAGTATAAAGTAGTATTTTACAGGAGTGACATCACAGCATACTGTAGGTTGCCTGCTTGCCTACTATTCCGTAACTTCTGTGAGACTTTTGAATTTAGGGGAGTTCTCTCAGCTCCTACGGGAGAAGCCAACACTAAGCATCCTGCCCACTTCTCCTGTGAAAGTGGTCGGGGTTCTGCATGATAATGCCATTTCCTATGAATCGTTCCCTCCCCCACGATGCAGTGTCTAAAATTGTGCATTACATTGTGTTAAGCGAGACTACTATGAAGCAATTCAGAGAATTTGACCCCTGAATCTCCCACCTTTCCCTGCTCCTCCTTGAATCTCGCCCAGAGAAGAAAGGTTGGGAAGTATGCTATGAGCCAAATACTGTATAGGCACAATGCTATTAGATTCAGTAGTCCTTTGGAGTGGCAGTTGCAGAGGTGGGGCTGCAGCAGAGACCAAAACTTAAATAGGGGAACCACACCAACTGCCACTCAAAACGCTGCCAAACATTGCCAACCAGGACTCAAGTGCAGTTGGTGTGACTCCCCTATTTAATTTTGGACTGTGCTCAAGCCCCACCTCTGTAACCGCCACTGGTCCTTTGTATAAAGTGGTATATATGTATAAAGTGTTATACAGGGTGGTCCATAAGTGTGGAAACCTGTCAAAGCAAACTCAGTTAAAACTTGAGAATGTTAAAGATACATTAAAACGAAGACCACCATTGTTTTTCTTGTGAAATTCTGCATCTGTTTGCTATGTCACATGAACACCTTCACAAATAAAATATTAGAGTTGCATCCAAGATAGCCGATTTCAAGATGGCCACCATACTGGTGTCATAGCTAAAACAAATTCCCCCATTCCCACAGCATATGTGTAGACACCAGATTAATAATTCCTTACACATTTCCTTTTTATAAGGACGTTTCCACACTTATGGATCACCCTGTATATAAAGTGTTAATATAAACATTATGCTGGTTACAGGAGTGAGTAAGAGTGTTCATATAAGACAAATACAAGAAATACAAAAGCTGACATTGGAGTTAATATGGCTCAGTACTAGTGATGAGCGGGTTCGGTTCCTCGGAATCCGAACCCCCCCGAACTTCACCCTTTTTACACGGGTCCGAGGCAGACTCGGATCCTCCCGCCTTGCTCGGTTAACCCGAGCGCGCCCGAACGTCATCATCCTGCTGTCGGATTCTTGCGAGATTCGGATTCTATATAAGGAGCCGCGCATCGCCGCCATTTTTCACTCGTGCATTGGAAATGATAGTGAGAGGACGTGGCTGGCGTCCTCTCACTTTGTTTCAGGGGGCTGCAGTGCAAATATCTTTATTCTGGGGACCAGCAGTATTATAGGAGGAGTACAGTGCAGAGTTTTGCTGACCAGTGACCACCAGTATTATACGTTGTCTGCCTGAAAAATGCTCCATATCTGTGCTCAGTGTGCTGCATATATCTGTGCTCACACTGCTTTATTGTGGGGACTGGGGACCAGCAGTATTATATAGGAGGAGAACAGTGCAGAGTTTTGCTGACCAGTGACCACCAGTATACGTTGTCTGCCTGAAAAATGCTCCATATCTGTGCTCAGAGTGCTGCATATATCTGTGCTCACACTGCTTTATTGTGGGGACTGGGGACCAGCAGTATTATATAAGAGGAGTACAGTGCAGAGTTTTGCTGACCAGTGACCACCAGTATTATACATTCTCTGCCTGCAAAACGCTCCATATCTGTGCTCAGTGTGCTGCATATATCTGTGCTCACACTGCTTTATTGTGGGGACTGGGGACCAGCAGTATTATATAGGAGGAGTACAGTGCAGAGTGTTGCTGACCAGTGACCACCAGTATTATACGTTCTCTGCCTGAAAAACGCTCCATATCTGTGCTCAGTGTGCTGCATATATCTGTGCTCACACTGCTTTATTGTGGGGACTGGGGACCAGCAGTATTATATAGGAGGAGTACAGTGCAGAGTTTTGCTGACCAGTGACCACCAGTATTATACGTTCTCTGCCTGAAAAACGCTCCATATCTGTGCTGCATTGTAGTATATAGTAGGAGTACAGTGCATAATTTTGCTGACCACCAGTATATAATATATAGGAGTACGGTACAGAAGGCCACTGCTCTACCTACCTCTGTGTCGTCAAGTATACTATCCATCCATACCTGTGGTGCATTTCAGTTTTGCACAGTTTGCTGACCACCAGTATATAATATATAGCATTACGGTACAGTAGGCCACTGCTCTACCTAACTCTGTGTCGTCAAGTATACTATCCATCCATACCTGTGGTGCATTTCAGTTTTGCACAGTTTGCTGACCACCAGTATATAATATATAGCAGTACGGTACAGTAGGCCACTGCTCTACCTACCTCTGTGTCGTCAAGTATACTATCCATCCATACCTGTGGTGCATTTCAGTTTTGCACAGTTTGCTGACCACCAGTATATAATATATAGCAGTACGGTACAGTAGGCCACTGCTCTACCTACCTCTGTGTCGTCAAGTATACTATCCATCCATACCTGTGGTGCATTTCAGTTGTGCGCAGTATATATAGTAGTAGGCCATTGCTATTGATACTGGCATATAATTCCACACATTAAAAAATGGAGAACAAAAATTTGGAAGGTAAAATAGGGAAAGATCAAGATCCACTTCCACCTCGTGCTGAAGCTGCTGCCACTAGTCATGGCCAAGACGATGAAATACCATCAACGTCGTCTGCCAAGGCCGATGCCCAATGTCATAGTAGAGAGCATGTAAAATCCAAAACACAAAAGTTCAGTAAAATGACCCAAAAATCAAAATTAAAAGCGTCTGATGAGAAGCGTAAACTTGCCAATATGCCATTTACGACACGGAGTGGCAAGGAACGGCTGAGGCCTTGGCCTATGTTTATGGCTAGTGGTTCAGATTCACATGAGGATGGAAGCACTCATCCTCTTGCTAGAAAAATGAAAAGACTTAAGCTGGCAAAAGCACAGCAAAGAACTGTGCGTTCTTCTAAATCATAAATCCCCAAGGAGAGTCCAATTGTGTCGGGTGCGATGCTTGACCTTCTCAACACTGGACGGGAAGAGGTGGCGCCTTCCAACATTTGTACGCCCCCTGCAAGTGCTGGAAGGAGCACCCGCAGTCCAGTTCCTGATAGACAAATTGAAGATGTCACTCTTGAAGTACACCAGGATGAGGATATGGGTGTTGCTGGCGCTGAGGAGGAACTTGACAAGGAGGATTCTGATGGTGAGGTGGTTTGTTTAAGTCAGGCACCCGGGGAGACACCTGTTGTCCGTGGGACGAATATGGCCATTGACATGCCTGGTCAAATTACAAAAAAAAAATCACCTCTTCAGTGTGGAATTATTTTAACACAAATGCGGACAACAGGTGTCAAGCCGTGTGTTGCCTTTGTCAAGCTGTAATAAGTAGGGGTAAGGACGTTAACCACCTCGGAACATCCTCCCTTATACGTCACCTGCAGCGCATTCATCATAAGTCAGTGACAAGTTCAAAAACTTTGGATGACAGCGGAAGCAGTCCACTGACCACTAAATCCCTTCCTCTTGTAACCAAGCTCCTGCAAACCACACCACCAACTCCCTCAGTGTCAATTTCCTCCTTACATAGGAAAGCCAATAGTCCTGCAGGCCATGTCACTGTCAAGTCTGACGAGTCCTCTCCTGCCTGGGATTCCTCCGATGCATCCTTGAGTGTAACGCCTCCTGCTGCTGGCGCTGCTGTTGTTGCTGCTGGGAGTCGATCGTCATCCCAGAGGGGAAGTCGGAAGACCACTTGTACTACTTCCAGTAAGCAATTGACTGTCCAACAGTCCTTTGCGAGGAAGATGAAATATCACAGCAGTCATCCTGCTGCAAAGTGGATAACTCAGGCCTTGGCAGCCTGGGCAGTGAGAAACGTGTTTCCGGTATCCACCGTCAATTCACAGGCAACTACAAACTTGATTGAGGTACTGTGTCCCCAGTACCAAATACCATCTAGGTTCCATTTCTCAAGGCAGGCGATACCGAAAATGTACACAGACCTCAGAAAAAGAGTCACCAGTGTCCTAAAAAATGCAGTTGTACCCAATGTCCACTTAACCACGGACATGTGGACAAGTGGAGCAGGGCAAACTCAGGACTATATGACTGACAGCCCACTGGGTAGATATATTGCCTCCCGCAGCAAGAACAGCAGCGGCGGCACCAGTAGCAGCATCTCGCAAACGCCAACTCGTTCCTAGGCAGGCTACGCTTTGTATCACCGCTTTCCAGAAGAGGCACACAGCTGACAACCTCTTACGGAAACTGAGGAACATCATCGCAGAATGGCTTACCCCAATTGGACTCTCCTGGGGATTTGTGACATCGGACAACGCCAGCAATATTGTGCGTGCATTACATCTGGGCAAATTCCAGCACGTCCCATGTTTTGCACATACATTGAATTTGGTGGTGCAGAATTATTTAAAAAACGACAGGGGCGTGCAAGAGATGCTGTCGGTGGCCCGAAGAATTGCGGGCCACTTTCGGCATTCAGCCACCGCGTGCCGAAGACTGGAGCACCAGCAAACAGTCCTGAACCTGCCCTGCCATCATCTGAAGCAAGAGGTGGTAACGAGGAGGAATTCAACCCTCTATATCAGAGGTGGCCAAAAGGTAGATCGCGATCTACCGGTAGATCGCAGAGCATCCGCTGGTAGATTGCGACAGACTTAACAGAAAATAACTGTAAGGAGCCGGCCACCGCTGCTTCTCTTCACAGTTCCCAGGGATGCGTTGTGTGGGTGCGCAGGTGACGTAATGACGTTACCCATGATGTGAGGAGCCTGGGCATAAGTTGGATCCAGTTTGATCCAGTCGGCGGTGGCGACGACAGGAGAAGTAGCCAGCGGGAGGCCATGCAGCGTGAAAGCGGGAGCCGTGACTGCGGGGAGAGGGAGGACTGAAGCTAGGCAGCGTGACAACTTGTCAGGTAAATTATACAAAGGGGGTTTCTTCACAAGGGGAGGGGCGATCTGCAAAGGGAGGGTCTGCCCAGAGTGGTATCATCACACAGGGTTTTTTTTTTACACAGGGGGGATCTGCAAAGGGTGGAGGATCTGCACAGAGCAGATTATTGTACAGGGGGCTATTATGCAGGGGAGTGGAAGGGGGGATCTGCACAAGGGGGGGATTTGCACAGAGGGGGGTTATTTGATGTTGTCATTATTAATGCTATATTTAAATGTGAGCATTATTATTGGTGTTATTTGATGCTGGTAGATCACCGGTAAGTAAGTGAACAAAAAGTAGATCCCAGATCCCAAAAGTCCGGACACTCCTGCTCTATATGCTTCAGAGGATGGAGGAGCAGCAAAAGGCCATTCAAGCCTATACATCTGCCTACGATATAGGCAAAGGAGGGGGAATGCACCTGACTCAAGCGCAGTGGAGAATGATTTCAACGTTGTGCAAGGTTCTGCAACCCTTTGAAGTTGCCACACGTGAAGTCAGTTCAGACACTGCCAGCCTGAGTCAGGTCATTCCCCTCATCAGGCTTTTGCAGAAGAAGCTGGAGAGATTGAAGGAGGAGCTAAAACAGAGCGATTCCGCTAGGCATGTGGGACTTGTGGATGGAGCCGCTTAACCAGGATTCACGGGTGGTCAATCTGTTGAAATCAGAGCACTACATTTTGGCCACCGTGCTCGATCCTATATTTAAAACCTACGTTGGATCTCTCTTTCCGGCAGACACAAGTTTGCAGAGGTTCAAAGACCTGCTGGTGAGAAAATTGTCAAGTCAAGCGGAACGTGACCCGTCAACAGCTCCTCCTTCACATTCTCCCGCAACTGGGAGAGCGAGGAAAAGGCTGAGAATTCCGAGCCCACCCGCTGGCGGTGATGCAGGGCAGTCTGGAGCGAGTGCTGACATCTGGTCCGGACTGAAGGACCTGCCAACGATTACTGACATGTCGTCTACTGTCACTGCATATGATTCTCTCACCATTGAAAGAATGGTGGAGGATTATATGAGTGACCGCATCCAAGTAGGCACGTCAGACAGTCCGTACGTATACTGGCAGGAAAAAGAGGCAATTTGGAGGCCCTTGCAGAAACTGGCTTTATTTTACCTAAGTTGCCCACCCTCCAGTGTGTACTCCGAAAGAGTGTTTAGTGCAGCCGCTCACCTTGTCAGCAATCGGCGTACGAGGTTACTTCCAGAAAATGTGGAGAAGATGATGTTCATCAAAATGAATTATAATCAATTCCTCCGTGGAGACATTCACCAGAAATTGCCTCCAGAAAGTACACAGGGACCTGAGATGGTGGATTCCAGTGGGGACGAATTAATAATCTGTGAGGAGGGGGATGTACACAGTGAAAGGGGTGAGGAATCGGACGATGAGGAGGAGGTGGACATCTTGCCTCTGTAGAGCCAGTTTGTGCAAGGAGAGATTGATTGCTTCTTTTTTGGTGGGGGCCCAAACCAACCAGTCATTTCAGTCATAGTTGTGTGGCAGACCCTGTCGCTGAAATGATGCGTTTGTTAAAGTGTGCATGTCCTGTTTATACAACATAAGGGTGGGTGGGAGGGTCCAAGGACAATTCCATCTTGCACCTCTTTTTTCTTTCATTTTTCTTTGCATCATGTGCTGTTTGGGGACTATTTTTTTGAAGTGCCATCCTGCCTGACACTGCAGTGCCACTCCTAGATGGGCCAGGTGTTTGTGTCGGCCACTTGTGTCGCTTAGCTTAGCCATCCAGCGACCTTGGTGCACCTCTTTTTTTCTTTGCATCATGTGCTGTTTGTGGACTATTTTTTTGAAGTGCCATCCTGTCTGGCACTGCAGTGCCACTCCTAGATGGGCCAGGTGTTTGTGTCGGCCACTTGGGTCGCTTAGCTTAGTCATCCAGCGACCTCGGTGCAAATTTTAGGACTAAAAATAATATTGTGAGGTGTGAGGTGTTCAGAATAGACTGAAAATGAGTGGAAATTATGGTTATTGAGGTTAATAATACTATGGGATCAAAATGACCCCCAAATTCTATGATTTAAGCTGTTTTTGGGGTTTTTTTTGTAAAAAAACACCCGAATCCAAAACACACCCGAATCCGACAAAAAAATTTCAGGAAGGTTTTGCCAAAACGCGTCCGAATCCAAAACCAAAACACAAAACCCGAAAAATGTCCGGTGCACATCACTACTCAGTACAGTACATTGCATTGTTGATACTTAGGCCCTCATTCCGAGTTGATCGGTCGCAAGGCGAATTTAGCAGAGTTACACACGCTAAGCCTACGCCTACTGGGAGTGTATCTTAGCTTCTTAAAATTGCGACCGATGTATTCGCAATATTGCGATTACAAACTACTTAGCAGTTTCAGAGTAGCTTCAGACTTACTCTGCCTGTGCGATCAGTTCAGTGCTTGTCGTTCCTGGTTTGACGTCACAAACACACCCAGCGTTCGCCCAGCCACTCCTCCGTTTCTCCAGCCACTCCTGCGTTTTTGCCGGAAACGGTAGCGTTTTCAACCACACGCCCATAAAACGCCGTGTTTCCGCCCAGTAACACCCATTTCCTGTCAATCACATTACGATCGCCGGAGCGATGAAAAAGCCGTGAGTAAAAATACTATCTTCATTGTTAAATTACTTGGCGCAGTCGCAGTGCGAATATTGCGCATGCGTACTAAGCGGATTTTCATTGCGATGCGATGAAAAATACCGACCGATCAACTCGGAATGAGGGCCTTAATTTTCACTCCTCTAGTTACACAGGATCTTTTAGCCTTTTGTATTGTTTGTAGAAAACAAGTTTTCCTGATATTTATTAAACAAAGCAATATTGTTCACTAAAAAAAATATTTGTCAGCCAGGGAGAGAAGATTACAAATTTTGCAATAAGTTTTCTTGTGCAATGGCTTTCTCGGTCATGTATTGTCTATTGTTTATTTGATTTTGTATTTTTATTGGAAAACAGCAGAATTACAGGTTAGTGTTTTACTTTATTCCTGGAACGCTGCTTCTCCATGCCACAGAATGTTATTCCACGCTGTATTTGTAAATTGTGCATTTCACCGAATGTAGTCTATAGCTGTGTTTGTTTTGTAGGGGTACTCGAGGGGATATGTTTGGCATCCCGGATGATAAGTATTGTGGTGGGTTGGGTTTTAGGGTTAGAGCCATGGGGGTGGGTTTAGCATTACAGGGGGGGTTAGGGTTAGGCAGTAGCGGGGGTGATTAGTCGTAACCGCCACTCCCCTGAAATTTAGTCATAGCCCCCACACATCTAGATTTAGCCTTAGCCTCCACCAAGGGAGGGCTAAGGTTAGGGTGGGGGTGGAGGGGGGGGGGGGGGGTTTTGGGGTAGTTAACCCCAACAACTGTCGGCATTCTACTATTCAGGATGCCGGGACCGGTTATGTGACCACCGGCATCCCAAACACCTGTAAAATGTATCACACCTCTTGGGTACGCAGTACCAGCACCCTGTTATTTAGTCTAATTCTATATTCTTATAACTAGTTAACTAGGTGCCAAATAAACATCTGCACATTTATCCAGAGTGCTGCAGCTACTAAACCTATAACTATAGCAGAAGTGTGAGTTTCTAGTCATACAATATTTTAGTTACACTTTTGTCTTGCCATTAGGTATTTGGTAATTTACATTTTAATTTATTTATAATTAGTGAATGCTACTGGGATGACAATGGTCAATTCATTCTGCTATGTTAAAAAACTGCACTTCTGTATTAGGAATGGGATCCGGTCTATAAGTCGACAGTAACTAGGTCGACAATGTTTAGGTCGACCACTATTGGTCGACAGTAACTAGGTCGACAGGGTCTTTAGGTCGACATGTTCTAGGTCGACAGGTCGAAAGGTCGACATGAGTTTTTCACAATTTTTTTCTTTGTTTGAACCTTTTCATACTTAACGATCCACGTGGACTACGATTGGAACGTGCCGAGCGAAGCGGTAGTGGAGTGAAGGCACCATGCCCGAAGCATGGCGAATGAAGCGAGCCATGCGAGGGGACGCGGTGCACTAATTGGGGTTCCCGGTCACTCTACGAAGAAAACGACACAAAATAACATAAAAAACTCATGTCGACCTTTTGACCTGTCGACCTAGAACATGTCGACCTAAAGACCCTGTCGACCTAGACACCCTGTCGACCTAGTTAGTGTCGACTAATAGTGGTCGACCTAGACATTGTCGACCTAGTTACTGTCGACCTTCAATACCACACCCATTATGAATAGTTACAAAAAGTCTATCCTCATTTCACAAATATCAGAATTTTCCCAAGCAAAATCTTGCCTTTTCCAAAGTCTCTGTGGCCAGTCAGCCCAGTATTCCAAAAGAAGGCTCCTTATTGATCTTCCCCAAATTCATACACACGTGACCAAAACAAGACGGTTCTTAGAGCTTATCTGTTGTAGTGAGTCCCGTACACCTTCCCAACTAATAGTAAATCTCTCCTCCATTGGCCGCAACAGATGCTCCTCTCACCAACGTGTTTCAACATGGAATGTCTTCCTCAGGTTAATACTGTAACTGGCCACAAGTTCCCCTTATATACCTTTTTCCTGTTGCTGTAAGGCATGATAACACCTTTAGACCTTCTCTGCTGCACTGGTATATTTGCGTGAGTGGATTAATCATTGTTGTATCTTTATTCAACCATGTGGTGTAGTTAGTGGCGTGACTATACATTTTGCGCCTCCCCCCTTCCTAAAAAGTTCCCAGGGTTTCATGCTCGTTGAAAGGGATTTCATGCTCGTTGCCAGGGGTTGTATGCTCGAGGTTTGATACTCATTGCCAGGGGTTAAATGCTCGTTGCCAGGGGTTTCATGCTCATTGACAGTGGTTTCATGCTTGCTGGCAGTGCCATTGCTCCTGGAATCCTGGCACTTCCAGGTAATGCTATATGTGCTGTGCATCCCTGACAAACACTAGAGTTCCACTAGGACTTCTAGCATCTGCCTCCTCCTAGGCGGTGGACTTTCTGGAGGAATATTTTCAGCAGATTTCCATGCGGACGGCCAGACCCAGGGCCGGAGCTATCATTAGGCAGCTCTAGGCAGTTGCCTAGGGGCACCAGCTTCTGGAGATGATGTTGGGGGGGGGACACTATTGGTTACCATGTGTGAGCAACACACAATAACTTGTTAGGGAACCCATTATTTGAAAGAGAGGACTCTCTTTCAAATGTGGGTGTCCCTTATTTTTTGGATACCAGGTTGGGAAAAGCTCTTTCCCCATCCCTGGATTCCAACATTTTCTGTAGTTCAGGGGTTAATGTCCGGTGATCAGGCTGATCACCAGGCATACATTTCTACAGGGCACATAGTTTACAGAGGAGACACCCATATTTGTTTTTTTATGGCGGGCAAGATAGGGAGACTTTTAGTCCCCCCCCCCCCCACCCCACACACACAATTTTTTATTAAATCTTTTTTTTTTTTTTTAAGATCATACCGTTAGCTGCATACATGTCCTCACCTGTCATTGGGACAAGTGGGGAGGCAAGCATAACATAACCACCCCCTTCCCTCCAAAAAAAGCGTATGACAAGATGAAAACTTTACCAAAGAGTGGGAGGAGGAGTTTTCAGCAGAGAGGTGAAAGAGCCCCATTGGGAGAACAGAAAGAGAGACAGAAGTGCTGGGTATGCTTTACCGGCAGCTGCCAAAATGCTGGCAGGGGGGCAAGCGCAACAAAGCATTAAAATTCTGTCAGTATTCTGGTGGCCGGGATCTCGGCATTGGTCTGCTTACTGCCGGGTATGTAACCGCATCCCAGACAGAGAGAGACAGCAAGTAGTGGGGCAATATGCTGGAAGTGGAAGAAGCACAAACACTGGGCTACATACCAGGGGCGTTTCTACAGAGGAGGGGGCCCGTGTGCACCTCCGGGTGGCCCCCCTCCTCTGAAATGTGCCGGTGTCTACTGCGCATGCGGAGGTCTCCGGAAACATGGCACCCGCCATGATCCGGAGACCAATTTAGCTACCGCGCATGCACAGTGGCCATTTTGCCGGTGATTTCCGCCGCGGATGCTGCGCCCGCCGCTGGACTCCGGTTTGGTAAGTACTTAAATGGGTGCAATGTGTGCAGTGTGGGCCCCCCCTGGACCCAGGGGCCCGTGTGCACCGCACACCTTACACCCATTATAGAAACGCCAATGCTACATACCAATCTAAAGTACTGGACAAATGAGAACTATTGGTTGACGCTGCATTAGTAGCAACCCTCACAGGAGAGAATCAGGAGACTTATATTGGAGGTAGCACAGATAAGTACACTGATCACACTTGCTTTTTATTCTGCCATTAGTGCAAATATTTAGCACTAGGGAGAGCTGTGAAAAGGGTCAGATGAATGGCCTCATGGGCCTGGAGCTGAAAATGTTAAATGGTCTATACTGAGAAAGGATGAGTGTGTTGGTGTGGCTAGAGTCATGTAGGTGTGTATGCTGCCTACACTATTATCCCAAATCTCTCTTTAAAGGCAAAAAAAAATAGAAAAATTGCATAATTTTGTGGAAAAAAAGAAATAGAAATACAGTTTAATACTTATGATTTAAGTGTAGTCAGTCTCATGCTGCCATGTTTATTTTTATGTAGAGGCCTGTAGCTGGAGCTCCATCTAACCCATTGTTATTCTGGCCCTTGATAGAGTTGGGTTTTGCTGAATTGTCTACACATAGAAACATAGAATTTGATGGCCAATAAGAACCACTTGGCCCATCTAGTCTATCCTAAAGACATGTATATGTACACACTTACACACTAGGGTTAATTTTTGTCAGGGGCCAATTCACCTACCAGTATATTTTTAGTTTATGGGATGAAACCGGAGTACTAAGGGGAAACCCACGTGGGAGACTATACAAATGCCACGCAGTTAGGACCACGCCGGGCCCTGGTAAAGGTGGGCGTGGCATACAAAATATTAATAAAAAATATAATTGCAGGGCCACGAAGCAGCCCCACGTGCTCCACAGGTGGGCACAATTTTAATGCAGGGGGAATTTTAATGCACTCGCTCCCTACCTTACTTGTATGGGAAGCGGGTCTCTCTGTCCCGGCCAGCGCCATCTTCCCAGTGATATTTGGGAAGATGACACTGGCCACTAGAGAGCAAAGACTCTAGCAGAGTGCCAGAGTCTTTGCTTTCTATGTGCGGTGCCATCTTCCCGAAGAGATCACTGTAAAGATGGCGCCACCGTTACCGGCAACAGGTATATTTGGGAAGGGGGGGGGGGAATCGGACCCAGCCCCCCTCCAGCAGCCCGGGACCGGGTAAATTGTACCCGCTCCCTCCCCATCTCAGCACCACTGTCTGTACTGCCCAGCAAGTGTGAACTGTTCTTAGTGGATTTCTGGATGTTTTTACTTATAGAGTTTGTTTACCTACTGTATAAGAACCCCAATGCCAGTCAATACATTGTAGCTGTTGGAAGTGCAGAATGTATGCTGAGGAAGACTTCTTTGTGAATTAGGACTCTTGAGAATTGTCAGCATTACCTGGATCTGTTCTGGAAAATCCAAGTCTTAAATACCAGGAATTAAAAGGTCAAGAGAGCTCCAACTAGAGTTATGCTTACCATACATTAGGACGACCAGCATCCGATTTCACGATTTCCCTTCAACCTCCTGGCAGCTCCCAGGCACATGATTTGTTGTTTTTTTTGTACACATGATGTATATACGATGTGTATACGATCATACAACCACTCGTATGCCCCATACGACTCACGATCCATTGTATGCCTCACAAAA
Source organism: Pseudophryne corroboree (assembly GCF_028390025.1). Classification (NCBI taxonomy): domain Eukaryota; kingdom Metazoa; phylum Chordata; class Amphibia; order Anura; family Myobatrachidae; genus Pseudophryne; species Pseudophryne corroboree. The sequence goes on from NC_086445.1 coordinate 146,959,386, forward strand.
AGCATGCAATCATCTATCAGATGTGAGCTAAATTTACATAGTGGGCTGGCCTTTATAAGGGGGTATATAAGCAGTTGCCATTTTAGGTCTGTGCACTCCTGTTTGCTCTGTGACTAGTGAAACTTGTTTTTTTCTCTTCCTGAATGCTTCCCATTGCTAGCTACTGTGCATTACTTGTTCTGCCTGGCATTACAAAGTGCTTTATCCTGCTCTATTTTATGTGCTCTATCCTGCATTCTGCGGTGATAGATCCCTGTTGCTATAGAGCTCTGATGTGCTATGCTGTGCTCAAGCTGAGTGAGGAGAGGGAGGAGGAGGAGGAGGAGGAGGAGGAGGGAGAGGTCCTACTGGACCAAGGATTGGCTGCTAGCAGTGGTGCAAGTAGAAAAACTTTCTTAGTGTTACTGCGTACCAAAAAAAATGGGTGTGGCCACATGCCACTCTGGGCGTGGTCAATGAAAATACGGGCCTGATACACATATGGGGGAGCCAGATACACATATGACCCCAATAGTGCAGTGCCAGATACACATATGCCCCCACAGTGCCAGATACACATATGCCCCCACAGTGACAGATATGCCCCCACAGTGCCAGGTATAAATATGCCCCCCTGTGCCAGATACAAATATGCTCCCCACAGTGCCAGATATGCTCCCCACAGTGCCAGATGTGCCCCCACAGTGCCAGATACAAATATGCCCCCACAGTGCCAGATATGCCACCACAGTGCCAGATAGACATATGCCCCCACAGTGTCAGATACAAATATGCCCTCACAGTGCCAGATACACATATGCCCCCACAGTGTCAGATACACATAGGCCCCAACAGTGCCAGATACACACATGCCCCCCCATAGTGCTGCTTACCGCTGCTTGCTGGCTGCTGCTGCTCCTGTGTGTCTCTGAGGGGAAGAGAGCGCAGCTCCTGCCTCTACTGCCCCTCCATCCGGTCTCCGGCAGCAGCATGTATCTCAAATCAGTCACCGGTTTGTGAGCCAATCAAAGCTTGCGGTCCGGCAGCCAATCAGGAGCCACCGCAGCTGGTCCGCGAGCTCTGATTGGCTAACGAACCGGCGCCTGTGTTTGAGCACTGAGGAGCAGTAGAGGCACGTGCTGTGCTGCGCTGTCCTCCCCTCACACACAGCAGTGGCTGCAAGCAAGGTGGTCGGGCCAGCGGTACTGTGTACCGGCTGTCAATTTCTTACCGGTACGCAGTACCACCCTGTACCACCATACTTGCAGCACTGACTGCTAGAGAGGGAGAGTCGTTCCTACATGTCCCTGCTGCTGGAGATTAGGGAGAATAGTCCAGAAGATTATCGCAACTTCATGCACATTGACAACACTACCTTACAGGAGTTTCTGCTTTTGGTGACACCCTGTATATCCGGAGGCAGGACATCAAGTTTCGGAGGGCCATTGCGGCTGAGGAGAGGCTTATTGCTACGCTGCACTACCTGGCCACGGGACGGGTGTTTGAAGACCTCAAGTTTGGGATCCGCATCTCTGCTTAAGCTTTGGGGCGCATTATCCCTGACACCTGCAAGGCTATCGTCAAGGTATTAAGGTATTGCAGTTCTGTTATTGTAAGGTAAGTTAAAAAAACACACCACACCATTATTAAAGGGAAACATGACAAATATTTTATTTAAAAAAATTTTTTTTTACCCACAGTGCAAAATATTTTTGTGAAAAATAAATAAATTAAATAATAATAATAATAATATATATATATATATATATATACAGTGAAGGGATGACGGCGGCACTCAATCAGACTTCGCAACTGGACTAAATTCCTTTTATTTTGGCAAAATAAAAGGAATTTAGTCCAGTTGCGAAGTCTGATTGAGTGCCGCCGTCATCCCTTCACTGTGCATTGTGGAAAGCATATTCCACTAGGAGGGCACCGCAGCAATACAGCAGTTATCCAGGGGAGTGCCGGGATCATTTGTTCGTTATATATATATATATATACTTATGAAGTAACCCCGGCACTCACTTGCTCCACAACGGGATGTATCTTGCTCCTGTGCCTTCCCCGTCCGGGGGTCCCCCTCCGGTGTATATGAACAAAGAAAAAAAGAGGCGGCACTCGGAGACTGGATATTCAAAGTGTATTCACAAAAAGTGACATCAACGTTTCGGGGACCAATTCCCCTTCGTCAGGATAAAGTGACAGTGCATCAAACAGTTTAAATAACATGCCCCATTACTCACCCCATGTGCACGTGTGTTCAATCCTCTGCTTGTTACCAGCTGGCCACCCGTCGGAGCCTCCGCTCGGCGCTTCCGCTCGCGTCAGCGTGACCCGGAAGTGACGTCGCGGGACCCCTCCGATGTGTACATGGTAACACTGTGTACAAAACATACGGATCATCAGTGTAAACAGCAAATGCAATAACACCTATCAACTTATTCTCTAAGTGCTTCAGTGCAAAACATTAAAACAGTGTTGTGCTTTACCATGATTATGCATGTGCTGTAAAACAAATTATTAAAACTTACATCTGTGATATCGTAAAATTCCATTTAAAAACAGTGAACCACATGTCAGACACCACTGTAGCCCTACTATCATTCTTGTGTTGCACGCCAGACACGATCTGTCTGAGGTTAAATTAACCATGTGACATTCCTGTTGCTACTGACACCTAGTGAGCAGCTCATCAAGAATGATGGACCTCAATACTAATCGTCATATACCACAAAATTTACTAACACGCCTAAGCTGGTAAACAGAATAGGGACCACTTACAGGTAACTTTAAATTTATGGGTCTATCTACAAAACCTTGAAACAATTTTTTTAGAGGTAGAAAATATTTTTGTACAAACAGGAAAAGTAAAAGGTTTCCTTTATAAAAAGTTGATTAAGCCCAAATTGTCGTTAAGACCGTTTGGTTTCAACGTGTTAAGCCTATGAATCCACATAGACTCCAGTTGTAGGAGTCTTTTGCCCCTATTGCCCCCCCGAACTGACTCTGGGATGTGGTCAATAATGCGATGTTTTAGGGTGGCCATACTATGACGATGTTCCACAAAGTGTTTGGCAACGGGCTGGTCCCCCCCTCCTGTAGCTAAAGCATTTCTAATGGCCTGCCTGTGCTGTGCCATTCTGACCTTGAATTGGCACTCCGTTTTGCCAATATAATAGCGCCCACAGGGGCACATAATAGCATATATCACAAATTTTGAGCTACAGGTTAATGGCCATTTGATTTTGTAACTCTTCCCTGAGCAGGGGTGGGCAATGGAATCGCCTGGTGACATGTAAGTGCAAGTTGTGCACCCGGTGCATTTAAAGCATCCATTTTTCCTTGTCATAAAATGGGTGGGTTTTGTTTTGAATTTGGACATGTCGGTTTTGACCAGAAGGTCCTTGATGCTCCTGCCTTTTGTATAGCTGGGCATCACTCGTGTACCCCGAAGAACCTCCAACTCTGGGTCACTTGCCACTATGGGCCAAAGGGCTCGAAGTTTATGCTGCACTTGCCTACTGTTGGTTTTGTATTCACATACCCACGGGATGGTTTTAGACATGTCCTTAGTATTAGTCGGTATAAATAAGTCATTTCTCTTTGTCGCAGTTGCTTTAATGCGAGCTGCAGAGAGTAATTTCTGTGGATACCTTCTCTTTTGGAACCTGTGTTCCATCTCGTCAAGTTGTACATCTCTCATTTGTACCTGACTGTTAGTCCTGCACACTCTAAGAAACTGGGAATAGGGCAGGCCTTTGATAGTCGCAGGTGGATGGAAGCTATCATGGCGCAATATTGTATTGCGGTCTGTGGGCTTCCTATACAGACATGTATCAAGCCTGCCATTTTGTAGTTTGATTAAAATGTCTAAAAAACAAATTTCATGAAGATTACTAACCAAAGTTAGTTTGGCTGGGCATTCAGATTGATTGTGTGTCTCAACCAGCTCAATTAAATCCGAAACCTCCCCTCGCCACAAAATGAGTATATCGTCGATGTACCGACGGTATAGAAATAGACGTTTTGCTATTGCTGGGTTGGCTAAAAAAAGGTCACTTTCAACCCCCCACATGTAGGCATTCGCGAACGAGGGTGCTACGGAAGATCCCATAGCACACCCCGTTCGTTGGCGAAAAAACTTGCCATCAAAAATAAAAAAATTGTGTGACAACGTGTATTGCAGCAACTGTATGAAAAAATCAATGTCAGGTCCTGAGTAAGCAATGTTGCCAGTGATCAGTCTCCTAACAGCCTGTATACCAGCCTGGTGTGGAATGCAGGTATACAGGCTGGTCACATCTATGGTGACAAGGGACACGTCACCTGGGACCTGTTCTATGTTAGCCAATATTTTCAACAGAGTACTAGAATCTTTCAGGTGTGTATTAGTGCCCTGTACACAAGGTTGCAGAAAAACATCAAGATAAATAGCTACCGGTTCACACAGAGACCCCCGTGCAGAGATGATGGGTCTGCCCGGTGGTCTCTGTGCGTCCTTGTGAATTTTCGGTATGGTGTAGAATAGGGGATACACAGGATGTTCAGTTAATAACTTAGCATACACTTCAGAGGAAATGATGCCTTCAGCCCGTGCTTGATCTAACACTGCTTTGAGTTCCTCTTTAAAGTCCTGCGATGGATCTTTGCTTAGAGTACTATAGGTGTTATGGTCACTGAGCAATCTCCAGCATTCATCCATATAGTCTTTGATGTCTTGAATGACGATGGAACCGCCTTTATCAGCCCCTCGTATTATTAGATCTTTTCTGTTGCTTAACGCTTTAAGGGCCATTCTTTCATCCTGCTGGAGATTGTGGTGTATAGGCACCCTCATTTTGTCCGTGTCACTGTCGGCTTCCAGCATCCTATGAAATGTTTTAATGGAGGCATTATACGACACTGGGTTGAATCTTGACCTCGGGCTCAGTTTTTGAAGCCTCTGTGGTAATGAAATCTTTGCCGGGGCAGCCGGTTGTTTGCTAAAGTGCTCTTTTAATTTTAAAGTGCGGTGCAGTTTATAGGTGTTGACCTTCCACCTAAAATCATCTCCAAAGTGGGTGGGTACGAAAGTAAGCCCTTTGTTCAATACCCTCTCCTCAGCCTGTGTCAATGGTGTCGCCGAGAGGTTGAAAATCAAAGATTCTTGCCTTTCGGGGTTTTTTTCTTGTTTTTGTCTTTTATTTTGACCACCTCTTCTGGTGTTTCGACGTTTTCTCCCCGTGCTGCAAACCCAGCACGGGTTCTTGCCCCTAAAGGGGTCCCTCGTTGGGATCCGGATTTCACAGACCCTCGAACATCATCGGAGTCACTGCCTCCATTAAAACATTTCATAGGATGCTGGAAGCCGACAGTGACACGGACAAAATGAGGGTGCCTATACACCACAATCTCCAGCAGGATGAAAGAATGGCCCTTAAAGCGTTAAGCAACAGAAAAGATCTAATAATACGAGGGGCTGATAAAGGCGGTTCCATCGTCATTCAAGACATCAAAGACTATATGGATGAATGCTGGAGATTGCTCAGTGACCATAACACCTATAGTACTCTAAGCAAAGATCCATCGCAGGACTTTAAAGAGGAACTCAAAGCAGTGTTAGATCAAGCACGGGCTGAAGGCATCATTTCCTCTGAAGTGTTTGCTAAGTTATTAACTGAACATCCTGTGTCTCCCCTATTCTACACCATACCGAAAATTCACAAGGACGCACAGAGACCACCGGGCAGACCCATCATCTCTGCACGGGGGTCTCTGTGTGAACCGGTAGCTATTTATCTTGATGTTTTTCTGCAACCTTGTGTACAGGGCACTAATACACACCTGAAAGATTCTAGTACTCTGTTGAAAATATTGGCTAACATAGAACAGGTCCCAGGTGACGTGTCCCTTGTCACCATAGATGTGACCAGCCTGTATACCTGCATTCCACACCAGGCTGGTATACAGGCTGTTAGGAGACTGATCACTGGCAACATTGCTTACTCAGGACCTGACATTGATTTTTTCATACAGTTGCTGCAATACACGTTGTCACACAATTTTTTTATTTTTGATGGCAAGTTTTTTCGCCAACGAACGGGGTGTGCTATGGGATCTTCTGTAGCACCCTCGTTCGCGAATGCCTACATGTGGGGGGTTGAAAGTGACCTTTTTTTAGCCAACCCAGCAATAGCAAAACGTCTATTTCTATACCGTCGGTACATCGACGATATACTCATTTTGTGGCGAGGGGAGGTTTCGGATTTAATTGAGCTGGTTGAGACACACAATCAATCTGAATGCCCAGCCAAACTAACTTTGGTTAGTAATCTTCATGAAATTTGTTTTTTAGACATTTTAATCAAACTACAAAATGGCAGGCTTGATACATGTCTGTATAGGAAGCCCACAGACCGCAATACAATATTGCGCCATGATAGCTTCCATCCACCTGCGACTATCAAAGGCCTGCCCTATTCCCAGTTTCTTAGAGTGTGCAGGACTAACAGTCAGGTACAAATGAGAGATGTACAACTTGACGAGATGGAACACAGGTTCCGAGAGAGAGGGTATCCACAGAAATTACTCTCTGCAGCTCGCATTAAAGCAACTGCGACAAAGAGAAATGACTTATTTATACCGACTAATACTAAGGACATGTCTAAAACCATCCCGTGGGTATGTGAATACAAAACCAACAGTAGGCAAGTGCAGCATAAACTTCGAGCCCTTTGGCCCATAGTGGCAAGTGACCCAGAGTTGGAGGTTCTTCGGGGTACACGAGTGATGCCCAGCTATACAAAAGGCAGGAGCATCAAGGACCTTCTGGTCAAAACCGACATGTCCAAATTCAAAACAAAACCCACCCATTTTATGACAAGGAAAAATGGATGCTTTAAATGCACCGGGTGCACAACTTGCACTTACATGTCACCAGGCGATTCCATTGCCCACCCCTGCTCAGGGAAGAGTTACAAAATCAAATGGCCATTAACCTGTAGCTCAAAATTTGTGATATATGCTATTATGTGCCCCTGTGGGCGCTATTATATTGGCAAAACGGAGTGCCAATTCAAGGTCAGAATGGCACAGCACAGGCAGGCCATTAGAAATGCTTTAGCTACAGGAGGGGGGGACCAGCCCGTTGCCAAACACTTTGTGGAACATCGTCATAGTATGGCCACCCTAAAACATCGCATTATTGACCACATCCCAGAGTCAGTTCGGGGGGGCAATAGGGGCAAAAGACTCCTACAACTGGAGTCTATGTGGATTCATAGGCTTAACACGTTGAAACCAAACGGTCTTAACGACAATTTGGGCTTAATCAACTTTTTATAAAGGAAACCTTTTACTTTTCCTGTTTGTACAAAAATATTTTCTACCTCTAAAAAAATTGTTTCAAGGTTTTGTAGATAGACCCATACATTTAAAGTTACCTGTAAGTGGTCCCTATTCTGTTTACCAGCTTAGGCGTGTTAGTAAATTTTGTGGTATATGACGATTAGTATTGAGGTCCATCATTCTTGATGAGCTGCTCACTAGGTGTCAGTAGCAACAGGAATGTCACATGGTTAATTTAACCTCAGACAGATCGTGTCTGGCGTGCAACACAAGAATGATAGTAGGGCTACAGTGGTGTCTGACATGTGGTTCACTGTTTATAAATGGAATTTTACGATATCACAGATGTAAGTTTTAATAATTTGTTTTACAGCACATGCATAATCATGGTAAAGCACAACACTGTTTTAATGTTTTGCACTGAAGCACTTAGAGAATAAGTTGATAGGTGTTATTGCATTTGCTGTTTACACTGATGATCCGTATGTTTTGTACACAGTGTTACCATGGACACATCGGAGGGGTCCCGCGACGTCACTTCCGGGTCACGCTGACGCGAGCGGAAGCGCCGAGCGGAGGCTCCGACGGGTGGCCAGCTGGTAACAAGCAGAGGATTGAACACACGTGCACATGGGGTGAGTAATGGGGCATGTTATTTAAACTGTTTGATGCACTGTCACTTTATCCTGACGAAGGGGAATTGGTCCCCGAAACGTTGATGTCACTTTTTGTGAATACACTTTGAATATCCAGTCTCCGAGTGCCGCCTCTTTTTTTCTTTGTTTATATATATATATATATATATATATATATATATATTGCTATATAAAATGCTAGCTAATACTATTGAAATATAAAACTAGGTTAAGCTGCTAACAAGGCACGTATTTGGTATCCAAAAATGTTTGGTTTGTAAAAAGTATGTAGAAGTATCCCAATCCCTGATAAATACGCTGCGGTTCACTGCTCAGTGTTGCTGGCACAGATTTCTGGGTGGACCACGATACGCATACTGATGGTGCCTTCTCAACGACCCCGGCTCCATTGAGTGATACCTACAGCATGCATATCATTGCTCTTCCTAAATCTGTGCCAACAACACAGAGCAGCAGACAGCAGCATACCTATCAGGGATTTGGATACTTGCAATTGACTATGAGGACACAATGGTGGCATGGCACATATTTTCTATACAGATTTGTTTGGTATTCAAAAAGTATGTACAAGTATTCCAATCTCTGATAAATACGCTGCAGCCGGCTGCTCTTCGTTGTTGGCACAGATTTCAGGGTGGACAACCAAAACACATGCTGCAGGTAGCCTGAATCTGTGCCAAAAAGCACCATGCAGCATACAGCCCCATACTTATCAAGGATTAGGATGCTTGCAGATGACTGAGGATGGGGAGGGGGACAACACATCACAGTGCAAACAATTCCAGACTGTCCTCCTTAGATTCCAGAAGAGCAGAAAAAAAAAGTGGGGTGGGAGGGTGGTGAAGCAGGTTTGTTGGAGGGGGCTGGTTGGGGAGCTGATTGGTAGGAGGGGGGGGTGTAGTCAGGTGTTGGTGCAAAGTATGTCTGGGGGTATGTTTCGGTGGAACAGTAGGGGGGTGTTGGGGAGTGGAGCAGGGGAGGAACAATGGGGCCGATGTTATGCTCGTCTCTATGGCCAGGACACAGTTTGCGCCCTTTAAAAATGAGCTTGGACATTAATCGTTTCACACAGTAATTAATTTGAAGGTGGAAAAGATTGACTGTGTTGTCACTGCATGCTGTGTCTTGCAAAACTTCCTACACAAGAAAGCCACTTAACAAAGGACAGTGAGCACAACTGCAGTGGAAGACCCAGACCATCCAGAAGAGGTTGCTCAGTTCTCCTCAGTGGCGGTACCAACAGTGGCCGAAACCAAGACTGCTCTGGCCAAAAAGGTCAGAGAGGAATATATGGCCTACTTCAACCAAGATGGTGGGGTGCCATGGCAGGATGAGTACATAAGATAAAGTGAACAGGAAGTGGAGGGGACTGTGGAACAATTGTCATTTCTGCCATTTGTGATTGCTGGGATTCTACTTACTGATGAGGCTTTAGGATATTCAACCAGATCCTCTTCATTGGCACTGTTCTCTTCAGCATCGACCATGAGGACCACAGATCTCCAGACTGGTTTCTGCTGGACTGTGAACAATAGTTGTTCATAGTACCAAAGGCTGGTCTGATATATGTCCTCAGTCCCTGCTCCTGACCTCTTGGACTCTTTGATCTTTTTATGTTCCATCAGGAACACAGTCCTGAGATTTTGTATTTTCTTCTGAACCCACAAGACTGATGCTGTGTCATGAAAAGGCTTGCTGTAGGTGGCAAGCTCATTGTAGGCATGGTTTCTTTTAATCTTGTTTTCATACTCCCATGACTTTACAAGCCACAGGCAGTCATGAGATTTATAGAGGTCAATAAATCCGGAGATAAAATCTCTCTCCTGATCCAAAGACATATCTAGAAAGAGAAGAGAGAATTATTTATTGCATGGACATTATTCTGGCAGAGCAGGGAGAGCGCCGCTCTAGCCTGGTGCCTGCCTGCCTGCTCTGAATCCCTTTGCTGTGTGTGTGTGTGTGTGTGTGTGTGTGTGTGTGTCTGTGGCACCAGTACTGTGGGCGATATGTCTATAAGTGGCACTACTGCTGTGGCCATTATGGACCTTATTAAGAGCTAATTGCAATGCTTCCGATCGCTCCGAAGGCTGTGGATATGCTGCTGCTGTCATGATGCGATCGCATCCCAGAAGGATGTGATCACGTCACAATTGACAGATGACAGGCGCCCATGTTGGCAACACAGCATTGGGGGGTTGGAGAATGGCAGGAAACACAGGCGTGTCATGCCCATTTTCAGGGCTGGCAGATTATGTTGCCTGCTTTTCCTGCAAAAGGAAACATGGTGGTGGGCTGCGTAGTCAGGGTCAACCGCTATTCAATGCAATCACAATTGAATTGTGATCACATTGTGGGGCTGAGCCACACATGTTGGATGACCTTGCCCTCTCCTGGGCAGCACCCAGCATGTGAGCAGTATAGTCAGAGATTTTGCTGCGATAGCTAAATCTGTGACCATCTCTGAATAACCCTCTATGTGGTGCTACTGCTGTGGGCATTATGTGTATAAGTGGCACAACTACTGGGGGCATTATGTGTGTAAGCGCCACAACTACAGGGGGCATTATATATGTAAGGGGTCCTACTGCTGTGGCCATTATGTGTATAAGGGGCACTACTTTGTGCATTATTTGTGTAAGCGGCACTAATACTGGGGGCATTATGTGTGTAAGCAGCTCAACTACTGAGGGCATTATGTGTGTAAGTGGCGCTACTGCTGTGTGCATTATGTGTGTAAGTAGCATAACTACTGGGGGCACTATGTGTGTAAGTGGTGCTACTTCTATGGGCATTATGTGTATAAATGCACAACTACAGGGGCATTATGTGTGCAAGAGGCACAACTACTGGGGTCATTATGTGTGCAAGTGGCACAACTACTGGGGCCATTATATGTGTAAGGATTGCTACTGCTGTGGCATTATGTGTATAAGTGGCACAACTACTATGGCCATTATGTGGGGGTGTGGATCATTAGATCGACAGTGTCTAGGTCGACAATGTTTAGGTCGACCACTATAGGTCGACAGTCACTAGGTCGACAGGGTTTGAAAGTCGACAGGGTTTTTAGGTCGACATGTTCTAGGTCGACATGTCAAAAGGTCGACATGAGTTTTTCATGTTTTTGGTGTCGTTTTCTCCGTACAGTAACCGGGAAGCCCAATTAGTGCACCATGTCCCCTCGCATGGCTCGCTTCACTCACTATGCTTCGGGCAAGATGCTTAGCTCCGCTACCGCTGCACTCGGCACAGTTTACTATTCCCAATCGTAGTCCGCGTGGATCGTTAAGTATGAAAAAGTAAAAAAAAGAATTTTTTTTTGGAAAACTCATGTCGTCCATTTGATTTGTCGACCTAGAACATGTCGACCTAGAAACCCTGTCAACCTTGAAAACACATCGACCTAGTGACTGTTGACCTATAGTGGTTGACCTAAACATTGTCGACCTAGGCACTGTCGATCTTCAGACCGGATCCCATATGTGGCACTACTGCTGTGGGCATTATGTGTATAAGGGGTACTACTGTGGGCATTATTTGTGTAAGCAGCATTAAAACTGGGAATTTTGTGTGTAAGTGGCACAACTACTTGGGGCATTATATGTGTAAGGGGTGCTACTGCTGTGGGCATTATGTGTGTGAGTGGTACAACTACTGGGGGCATTAAATGTGTAAGGGTTGCTACTGCTGTGGGCATTATTTGTGTAAGTGGCACAACTACTATGGCCATTATGTGTGTAAGTGGCCCTACTGATGTGGGCATTATGTGTGTAAGGGGCACTACTGTTGGAATTATTTGTGTAAGCAGCATTAAAACTGTGGGCATTATGTGTGTAAGTGGCACAACTACTGAGGGCATTATATGTGTAAGGGGTGTTACTGCTGTGGGCATTATGTGTGTAAGTGGCACAACTACTGGGGGCATTATATGTGTAAGGGGTGCTACAGCTGTGGACATTATGTGTGTAAGTGCCACAACTACTGGGGTCATTATGTGTGTAATAATCGCTACTGCTGTGGGCATTATTTGTGTAAGTGGCATTATTTGTGTAAGTGGCACTACTACTTTGGGCATTATGTATAAGGGATGATACTACTGCCGGCATTATATGTATAAGGGATACTAATATGTGGTGTTACTGCTGTGGACATTATGTGTATAAGTGCACAATTACTGGGGGCATTATGTGTGTAAGTGGCATAACTACTGGGGGCATTATGTATGTGTTGTGGCACAACTACTGGGGCATTATATGTGTAAGTGGCGCTACTGCTGTGGGCATTATGCTTATAAGAGGCACTACTGTGGGCATTATTTGTGTAAGCATTAGTAATTCTGGGGGCATTATGTGTTTAAGCGGCTCAACTACTGGGGGCATTATGTGTGTAAGTGGCGCTACTGCTGTGTTCATTATGTGTGTAAGTAGCATAACTACTTGGGGCATTATGTGTGTAAGTGGTGCTACTATTGTGGGCATTATGTGTATAAATTAGAGATGAGCGGGTTCGGTTCTCTGAGAACCGAACCCTACCGAACATTACGTCCCGAGCCCGGATCCGAGTCCAGGTCGGGACTTCCCGCCAGACTCGGAAACCAGAATGAGGCAAAACGTCATCATCCCGCTGTCAGATTCTCGCGGATTTTGGATTCCATATAAGGAGCCGCGCATCGCCGCCATTTTCACTCCGGCATTGGAGAGTGCAGAGAGAGGAATTGTCTCTGTCCTCACTCAGTGTCTGTGCGGGAAAGTGGGGTGGCGATTCCAGTGATGTCTTGTGCTGCTTAGTCCAGTGTAGTGTCTTATGCTGCATCAGTCCAGTCACAGTGGTGGTGTCCTCTGCTGCAATATCTCCAGTGCTGCTGTATAAATCCAGTCCATTGCAGTGGTGCTGCGTTGTCCTGCATCAGTCCAGTGGTGGTGTCCCTGTGCTGCCATATAAGTCCAGTGGTACTGCCGTTAAAGTCCAGTGGCACTGCCGTATAAGTCCAGTGATACTGCTGTATATGTCCAGTGGTATTGCCGTATAAGTCCAGTGATACTGCTGTATATGTCCAGTGGTAATGCCGTATAAATCCAGTGATACTGCTGTATATGTCCAGTGGTACTGCCATATAATTCCAGTGATACTGCCCTATATGTCCAGTGGTACTGCCGTATATGTCCAGTGGTATTGCCGTATAAATCCAGTCCTGTGATTCTTCCGTATATCTCCAGTGGTACTGCCGTATAAATCCAGTGATACTGCCGTATATGTCCAGTGGTACTGCCATATAAGTCCAGTGGTACTGCCATATAATTCCAGTGATACTGCCATATATGTTTAGTGGTACTGCCGTATAAATCCAGTGATACTGCCGTATATGTCCAGTGGTACTGCCATATAAGTCCAGTTGTACTGCCATATAAATCCAGTGATACTGCCGTATATGTCCAGTGGTACTGCCGTATAAATCCAGTCCAGTGATACTGCCATATAAGTCCAGTGGTACTGCCGTAAAAGTCCATTGGTACTGCCGTATAAGTCCAGTGATACTGCCGTATATGTCCAGTGATACTGCCCTATAAGTTCAGTGATACTGCGATATAAATCCAATTCAGTGATACTGCCATATATGTCCAGTGGTATTGCCGTATAAATCCAGTCCTGTGATTCTTCCGTATATCTCCAGTGGTACTGCCGTATAAATCCAGTGGTACTGCCGTATATGTCCAGTGGTACTGCCATATAAGTCCAGTGGTACTGCCATATAATTCCAGTGATACTGCCATATATGTTTAGTGGTACTGCCGTATAAATCCAGTGATACTGCCGTATATGTCCAGTGGTACTGCCATATAAGTCCAGTTGTACTGCCATATAAATCCAGTGATACTGCCGTATATGTCCAGTGGTACTACCGTATAAATCCAGTCCAGTGATACTGCCATATAAGTCCAGTGGTACTGCCGTAAAAGTCCATTGGTACTGCCGTATAAGTCCAGTGATACTGCTGTATATGTCCAATGATACTGCCCTATATGTTCAGTGATACTGCGATATAAATCCAATCCAGTGATACTGCCATAAATGTCCAGTGGTATTGCCGTATAAATCCAGTCCTGTGATTCTTCCGTATATCTCCAGTGGTACTGCCGTATAAATCCAGTGGTACTGCCGTATATGTCCAGTGGTACTGCCATATAAGTCCAGTGGTACTGCCATATAATTCCAGTGATACTGCCATATATGTTTAGTGGTACTGCCGTATAAATCCAGTGATACTGCCGTATATGTCCAGTGGTACTGCCATATAAGTCCAGTTGTACTGCCATATAAATCCAGTGATACTGCCGTATATGTCCAGTGGTACTGCCGTATAAATCCAGTCCAGTGATACTGCCATATAAGTCCAGTGGTACTGCCATAAAAGTCCATTGGTACTGCCGTATAAGTCCAGTGATACTGCCGTATATGTCCAGTGATACTGCCCTATATGTTCAGTGATACTGCGATATAAATCCAATCCAGTGATACTGCCATATATGTCCAGTGATAAAGTGATACTGCCGTATTAGTCCAGTGATACTGCCGTATAAATCCACTCTAGTGGTACTGACGTATATGTCCAGTGATACTGCCATATATCTCCAGTGGTACTGCCGTATAAATCCAGTGATACTGCCGTATATGTCCAGTGGTACTGCCATATAAGTCCAGTTGTACTGCCATATAAATCCAGTGATACTGCCGTATATGTCCAGTGGTACTGCCGTATAAATCCAGTCCAGTGATACTGCCATATAAGTCCAGAGGTACTGCCGTAAAAGTCCATTGGTACTGCCGTATAAGTCCAGTGATACTGCCGTATATGTCCAGTGATACTGCCCTATAAGTTCAGTGATACTGCGATATAAATCCAATCCAGTGATACTGCCATATATGTCCAGTGGTATTGCCGTATAAATCCAGTCCTGTGATTCTTCCGTATATCTCCAGTGGTACTGCCGTATAAATCCTGTGGTACTGCCGTATATGTCCAGTGGTACTGCCATATAAGTCCAGTGGTACTGCCATATAATTCCAGTGATACTGCCATATATGTTTAGTGGTACTGCCGTATAAATCCAGTGATACTGCCGTATATGTCCAGTGGTACTGCCGTATAAGTCCAGTGATACTGCCGTATATGTCCAGTGATACTGCCCTATATGTTCAGTGATACTGCGATATAAATCCAATCCAGTGATACTGCCATATATGTCCAGTGATACAGTGATACTGCAGTATAAGTCCAGTGATACTGCCGTATAAATCCACTCTAGTGGTACTGACGTATATGTCCAGTGATACTGCCATATATCTCCAGTGGTACTGCCGTATAAATTCAGTGATACTGCCGTATATGTCCAGTGGTACTGCCATATAAATCCAGTGGTACTGCTGTATATGTCCAGTGGTACTGCCATATAAGTCCAGTGGTACTGCCATATAAATCCAGTGATACTGCCGTACATGTCCAGTGGTACTGCTGTATAAATCCAGTCCAGTGATACTGCCGTAAATGTCCAGTGGTACTGCCATATAAATCCAGTGATACTGCCGTATATGACCAGTGGTACTGCCATATAACTCCAGTGATACTGTCTTATATGTCCAGTGGTACTGCCGTATAACTCCAGTGGTACTGCCGTATAAATCCAGTCCTGTGATACTGCCGTATAAGTCCAGTGATACTGCCGTATATATGTCCAGTGGTACTGCTGTATAAATCCATTGATACTGCCGTATATGTCCAGTGGTACTGCCATATAAGTCCAGTGGTACTGCCATATAATTCCAGTGATACTGCCATATATGTTTAGTGGTACTGCCGTATAAATCCAGTGATACTGCCGTATATGTCAAGTGGTACTGCCATATAAGTCCAGTTGTACTGCCATATAAATCCAGTGATACTGCCGTATATGTCCAGTGGTACTGCCGTATAAATCCAGTCCAGTGATACTGCCATATAAGTCCAGTGGTACTGCCGTATATGTCCAGTGATACTGCCCTACATGTTCAGTGATACTGCGATATAAATCCAATCCAGTGATACTGCCATATATGTCCAGTGATAAAGTGATACTGCCGTATAAGTCCAGTGATACTGCCGTATAAATCCACTCTAGTGGTACTGACGTATATGTCCAGTGATACTGCCATATATCTCCAGTGGTACTGCCGTATAAATCCAGTGATACTGCCGTATATGTCCAGTGGTACTGCCATATAAGTCCAGTTGTACTGCCATATAAATCCAGTGATACTGCCGTATATGTCCAGTGGTACTGCCGTATAAA
Source organism: Pseudophryne corroboree (assembly GCF_028390025.1). Taxonomy (NCBI): domain Eukaryota; kingdom Metazoa; phylum Chordata; class Amphibia; order Anura; family Myobatrachidae; genus Pseudophryne; species Pseudophryne corroboree. The sequence goes on from NC_086445.1 coordinate 146,975,674, forward strand.
TCCAGTCCAGTGATACTGCCATATAAGTCCAGTGGTACTGCCGTAAAAGTCCATTGGTACTGCCGTATAAGTCCAGTGATACTGCCGTATATGTCCAGTGATACTGCCCTATAAGTTCAGTGATACTGCAATATAAATCCAATCCAGTGATACTGCCATATATGTCCAGTGGTATTGCCGTATAAATCCAGTCCTGTGATTCTTCCGTATATCTCCAGTGGTTCTGCCGTATAAATCCAGTGGTACTGCCGTATATGTCCAGTGGTACTGCCATATAAGTCCAGTGGTACTGCCATATAATTCCAGTGATACTGCCATATATGTTTAGTGGTACTACCGTATAAATCCAGTGATACTGCCGTATATGTCCAGTGGTACTGCCATATAAGTCCAGTTGTACTGCCATATAAATCCAGTGATACTGCCGTATATGTCCAGTGGTACTGCCGTATAAATCCAGTCCAGTGATACTGCCATATAAGTCCAGTGGTACTGCCATAAAAGTCCATTGGTACTGCCGTATAAGTCCAGTGATACTGCCGTATATGTCCAGTGATACTGCCCTATAAGTTCAGTGATACTGCGATATAAATCCAATCCAGTGATACTGCCATATATGTCCAGTGGTATTGCCGTATAAATCCAGTCCTGTGATTCTTCCGTATATCTCCAGTGGTACTGCCGTATAAATCCAGTGGTACTGCCGTATATGTCCAGTGGTACTGCCATATAAGTCCAGTGGTACTGCCATATAATTCCAGTGATACTGCCATATATGTTTAGTGGTACTGCCGTATAAATCCAGTGATACTGCCGTATATGTCCAGTGGTACTGCCATATAAGTCCAGTTGTACTGCCATATAAATCCAGTGATACTGCCGTATATGTCCAGTGGTACTGCCGTATAAATCCAGTCCAGTGATACTGCCATATAAGTCCAGTGGTACTGCCGTAAAAGTCCATTGGTACTGCCGTATAAGTCCAGTGATACTGCCGTATATGTCCAGTGATACTGCCCTATATGTTCAGTGATACTGCGATATAAATCCAATCCAGTGATACTGCCATATATGTCCAGTGATACAGTGATACTGCCGTATAAGTCCAGTGATACTGCCGTATAAATCCACTCTAGTGGTACTGACGTATATGTCCAGTGATACTGCCATATATCTCCAGTGGTACTGCCGTATAAATCCAGTGATACTGCCGTATATGTCCAGTGGTACTGCCATATAAATCCAGTGGTACTGCTGTATATGTCCAGTGGTACTGCCATATAAGTCCAGTGGTACTGCCATATAAATCCAGTGATACTGCCGTACATGTCCTGTGGTACTGCTGTATAAATCCAGTCCAGTGATACTGCCGTAAATGTCCAGTGGTACTGCCATATAAATCCAGTGATACTGCCGTATATGACCAGTGGTACTGCCATATAACTCCAGTGATACTGTCTTATATGTCCAGTGGTACTGCCGTATAACTCCAGTGGTACTGCCGTATAAATCCAGTCCTGTGATACTGCCGTATAAGTCCAGTGATACTGCCGTATATATGTCCAGTGGTACTGCTGTATAAATCCATTGATACTGCCGTATATGTCCAGTGGTACTGCCATATAAGTCCAGTGGTACTGCCATATAATTCCAGTGATACTGCCATATATGTTTAGTGGTACTGCCGTATAAATCCAGTGATACTGCCGTATATGTCCAGTGGTACTGCCATATAAGTCCAGTTGTACTGCCATATAATTCCAGTGATACTGCCATATATGTTTAGTGGTACTGCCGTATAAATCCAGTGATACTGCCATATATGTCCAGTGGTACTGCCATATAAGTCCAGTTGTACTGCCATATAAATCCAGTGATACTGCCGTATATGTTCAGTGATACTGCGATATAAATCCAATCCGGTGATACTGCCATATATGTCCAGTGATAAAGTGATACTGCCGTATTAGTCCAGTGATACTGCCGTATAAATACACTCTAGTGGTACTGACGTATATGTCCAGTGATACTGCCATATATCTCCAGTGGTACTGCCGTATAAATCCAGTGATACTGCCGTATCTGTCCAGTGGTACTGCCATATGAGTCCAGTTGTACTGCCATATAAATCCAGTGATACTGCCGTATATGTCCAGTGGTACTGCCGTATAAATCCAGTCCAGTGATACTGCCATATAAGTCCAGTGGTACTGCCGTAAAAGTCCATTGGTTCTGCCGTATAAGTCCAGTGATACTGCCGTATATGTCCAGTGATACTGCCCTATAAGTTCAGTGATACTGCGATATAAATCCAATCCAGTGATACTGCCATATATGTCCAGTGGTATTGCCGTATAAATCCAGTCCTGTGATTCTTCCGTATATCTCCAGTGGTACTGCCGTATAAATCCAGTGGTACTGCCGTATATGTCCAGTGGTACTGCCATATAAGTCCAGTGGTACTGCCATATAATTCCAGTGATACTGCCATATATGTTTAGTGGTACTGCCGTATAAATCCAGTGATACTGCCGTATATGTCCAGTGGTACTGCCATATAAGTCCAGTTGTACTGCCATATAAATCCAGTGATACTGCCGTATATGTCCAGTGGTACTACCGTATAAATCCAGTCCAGTGATACTGCCATATAAGTCCAGTGGTACTGCCGTAAAAGTCCATTGGTACTGCCGTATAAGTCCAGTGATACTGCTGTATATGTCCAATGATACTGCCCTATATGTTCAGTGATACTGCGATATAAATCCAATGCAGTGATACTGCCATAAATGTCCAGTGGTATTGCCGTATAAATCCAGTCCTGTGATTCTTCCGTATATCTCCAGTGGTACTGCCGTATAAATCCAGTGGTACTGCCGTATATGTCCAGTGGTACTGCCATATAAGTCCAGTGGTACTGCCATATAATTCCAGTGATACTGCCATATATGTTTAGTGGTACTGCCGTATAAATCCAGTGATACTGCCGTATATGTCCAGTGGTACTGCCATATAAGTCCAGTTGTACTGCCATATAAATCCAGTGATACTGCCGTATATGTCCAGTGGTACTGCCGTATAAATCCAGTCCAGTGATACTGCCATATAAGTCCAGTGGTACTGCCATAAAAGTCCATTGGTACTGCCGTATAAGTCCAGTGATACTGCCGTATATGTCCAGTGATACTGCCCTATATGTTCAGTGATACTGCGATATAAATCCAATCCAGTGATACTGCCATATATGTCCAGTGATAAAGTGATACTGCCGTATTAGTCCAGTGATACTGCCGTATAAATCCACTCTAGTGGTACTGACGTATATGTCCAGTGATACTGCCATATATCTCCAGTGGTACTGCCGTATAAATCCAGTGATACTGCCGTATATGTCCAGTGGTACTGCCATATAAGTCCAGTTGTACTGCCATATAAATCCAGTGATACTGCCGTATATGTCCAGTGGTACTGCCGTATAAATCCAGTCCAGTGATACTGCCATATAAGTCCAGAGGTACTGCCGTAAAAGTCCATTGGTACTGCCGTATAAGTCCAGTGATACTGCCGTATATGTCCAGTGATACTGCCCTATAAGTTCAGTGATACTGCGATATAAATCCAATCCAGTGATACTGCCATATATGTCCAGTGGTATTGCCGTATAAATCCAGTCCTGTGATTCTTCCGTATATCTCCAGTGGTACTGCCGTATAAATCCAGTGGTACTGCCGTATATGTCCAGTGGTACTGCCATATAAGTCCAGTGGTACTGCCATATAATTCCAGTGATACTGCCATATATGTTTAGTGGTACTGCCGTATAAATCCAGTGATACCGCCGTATATGTCCAGTAGTACTGCCATATAAGTCCAGTTGTACTGCCATATAAATCCAGTGATACTGCCGTATATGTCCAGTGGTACTGCCGTATAAATCCAGTCCAGTGATACTGCCATATAAGTCCAGTGGTACTGCCGTAAAAGTCCATTGGTACTGCCGTATAAGTCCAGTGATACTGCCGTATATGTCCAGTGATACTGCCCTATAAGTTCAGTGATACTGCGATATAAATCCAATCCAGTGATACTGCCATTTATGTCCAGTGGTATTGCCGTATAAATCCAGTCCTGTGATTCTTCCGTATATCTCCAGTGGTACTGCCGTATAAATCCAGTGGTACTGCCGTATATGTCCAGTGGTACTGCCATATAAGTCCAGTGGTACTGCCATATAATTCCAGTGATACTGCCATATATGTTTAGTGGTACTGCCGTATAAATCCAGTGATACTGCCGTATATGTCCAGTGGTACTGCCATATAAGTCCAGTTGTACTGCCATATAAATCCAGTGATACTGCCGTATATGTCCAGTGGTACTGCCGTATAAATCCAGTCCAGTGATACTGCCATATAAGTACAGTTTTACTGCCGTAAAAGTCCATTGGTACTGCCGTATAAGTCCAGTGATACTGCCGTATATGTCCAGTGATACTGCCCTATATGTTCAGTGATACTGCGATATAAATCCATTCCAGTGATACTGCCATATATGTCCAGTGATACAGTGATACTGCCGTATAAGTCCAGTGATACTGCCGTATAAATCCACTCTAGTGGTACTGACGTATATGTCCAGTGATACTGCCATATATCTCCAGTGGTACTGCCGTATAAATCCAGTGATACTGCCGTATATGTCCAGTGGTACTGCCATATAAATCCAGTGGTACTGCTGTATATGTCCAGTGGTACTGCCATATAAGTCCAGTGGTACTGCCATATAAATCCAGTGATACTGCCGTACATGTCCAGTGGTACTGCTGTATAAATCCAGTCCAGTGATACTGCCGTAAATGTCCAGTGGTACTGCCATATAAATCCAGTGATACTGCCTTATATGACCAGTGGTACTGCCATATAACTCCAGTGATACTGTCTTATATGTCCAGTGGTACTGCCGTATAAATCCAGTCCTGTGATACTGCCGTATAAGTCCAGTGATACTGCCGTATATATGTCCAGTGGTACTGCTGTATAAATCCATTGATACTGCCGTATATGTCCAGTGGTACTGCCATATAAGTCCAGTGGTACTGCCATATAATTCCAGTGATACTGCCATATATATTTAGTGGTACTGCCGTATAAATCCAGTGATACTGCCGTATATGTCCAGTGGTACTGCCATATAAGTCCAGTTGTACTGCCATATAAATCCAGTGATACTGCCGTATATGTCCAGTGGTACTGCCGTATAAATCCAGTCCAGTGATACTGCCATATAAGTCCAGTGGTACTGCCGTAAAAGTCCATTGGTACTGCCGTATAAGTCCAGTGATACTGCCGTATATGTCCAGTGATACTGCCCTATATGTTCAGTGATACTGCGATATAAATCCAATCCAGTGATACTGCCATATATGTCCAGTGATACAGTGATACTGCCGTATAAGTCCAGTGATACTGCCGTATAAATCCACTCTAGTGGTACTGACGTATATGTCCAGTGATACTGCCATATATCTCCAGTGGTACTGCCGTATAAATCCAGTGATACTGCCGTATATGTCCAGTGGTACTGCCATATAAATCCAGTGGTACTGCTGTATATGTCCAGTGGTACTGCCATATAAGTCCAGTGGTACTGCCATATAAATCCAGTGATACTGCCGTACATGTCCAGTGGTACTGCTGTATAGATCCAGTCCAGTGATACTGCCGTAAATGTCCAGTGGTACTGCCATATAAATCCAGTGATACTGCCGTATATGACCAGTGGTACTGCCATATAACTCCAGTGATACTGTCTTATATGTCCAGTGATATTGCCGTATAACTCCAGTGGTACTGCCGTATAAATCCAGTCCTGTGATACTGCCGTATAAGTCCAGTGATACTGCCGTATATATGTCCAGTGGTACTGCTGTATAAATCCATTGATACTGCCGTATATGTCCAGTGGTACTGCCATATAAGTCCAGTGGTACTGCCATATAATTCCAGTGATACTGCCATATATGTTTAGTGGTACTGCCGTATAAATCCAGTGATACTGCCGTATATGTCCAGTGGTACTGCCATATAAGTCCAGTTGTACTGCCATATAAATCCAGTGATACTGCCGTATAAGTCCAGTGGTACTGCCGTATAAATCCAGTCCAGTGATACTGCCATATAAGTCCAGTGGTACTGCCGTAAAAGTCCATTGGTACTGCCGTATAAGTCCAGTGATACTGCCGTATATGTCCAGTGATACTGCCCTATATGTTCAGTGATACTGCGATATAAATCCAATCCAGTGATACTGCCATATATGTCCAGTGGTATTGCCGTATAAATCCAGTCCTGTGATTCTTCCGTATATCTCCAGTGGTACTGCCGTATAAATCCAGTGGTACTGCCGTATATGTCCAGTGGTACTGCCATATAAGTCCAGTGGTACTGCCATATAATTCCAGTGATACTGCCATATATGTTTAGTGGTACTGCCGTATAAATCCAGTGATACTGCCATATATGTCCAGTGGTACTGCCATATAAGTCCAGTTGTACTGCCATATAAATCCAGTGATACTGCCGTATATGTTCAGTGATACTGCGATATAAATCCAATCCGGTGATACTGCCATATATGTCCAGTGATAAAGTGATACTGCCGTATTAGTCCAGTGATACTGCCGTATAAATACACTCTAGTGGTACTGACGTATATGTCCAGTGATACTGCCATATATCTCCAGTGGTACTGCCGTATAAATCCAGTGATACTGCCGTATCTGTCCAGTGGTACTGCCATATGAGTCCAGTTGTACTGCCATATAAATCCAGTGATACTGCCGTATATGTCCAGTGGTACTGCCGTATAAATCCAGTCCAGTGATACTGCCATATAAGTCCAGTGGTACTGCCGTAAAAGTCCATTGGTACTGCCGTATAAGTCCAGTGATACTGCCGTATATGTCCAGTGATACTGCCCTATAAGTTCAGTGATACTGCGATATAAATCCAATCCAGTGATACTGCCATATATGTCCAGTGGTATTGCCGTATAAATCCAGTCCTGTGATTCTTCCGTATATCTCCAGTGGTACTGCCGTATAAATCCAGTGGTACTGCCGTATATGTCCAGTGGTACTGCCATATAAGTCCAGTAGTACTGCCATATAATTCCAGTGATACTGCCATATATGTTTAGTGGTACTGCCGTATAAATCCAGTGATACTGCCGTATATGTCCAGTGGTACTGCCATATAAGTCCAGTTGTACTGCCATATAAATCCAGTGATACTGCCGTATATGTCCAGTGGTACTGCCGTATAAATCCAGTCCAGTGATACTGCCATATAAGTCCAGTGGTACTGCCGTAAAAGTCCATTGGTACTGCTGTATAAGTCCAGTGATACTACCGTATATGTCCAGTGATACTGCCCTATAAGTTCAGTGATACTGCGATATAAATCCAATCCAGTGATACTGCCATATATGTCCAGTGGTATTGCCGTATAAATCCAGTCCTGTGATTCTTCCGTATATCTCCAGTGGTACTGCCGTATAAATCCAGTGGTACTGCCGTATATGTCCAGTGGTACTGCCATATAAGTCCAGTGGTACTGCAATATAATTCCAGTGATACTGCCATATATGTTTAGTGGTACTGCCGTATAAATCCAGTGATACTGCCGTATATGTCCAGTGGTACTGCCATATAAGTCCAGTTGTACTGCCATATAAATCCAGTGATACTGCCGTATATGTCCAGTGGTACTGCCGTATAAATCCAGTCCAGTGATACTGCCATATAAGTCCAGTGGTACTGCCATAAAAGTCCATTGGTACTGCCGTATATGTCCAGTGATGCTGCCGTATATGTCCAGTGATACTGCCCTATATGTTCAGTGATACTGCGATATAAATCCAATCCAGTGATACTGCCATATATGTCCAGTGATACAGTGATACTGCCGTATAAGTCCAGTGATACTGCCGTATAAATCCACTCTAGTGGTACTGACGTATATGTCCAGTGATACTGCCATATATCTCCAGTGGTACTGCCGTATAAATCCAGTGATACTGCCGTATATGTCCAGTGGTACTGCCATATAAATTCAGTGGTACTGCTGTATATGTCCAGTGGTACTGCCATATAAGTCCAGTGGTACTGCCATATAAATCCAGTTATACTGCCGTACATGTCCAGTGGTACTGCTGTATAAATCCAGTCCAGTGATACTGCCGTAAATGTCCAGTGGTACTGCCATATAAATCCAGTGATACTGCCGTATATGACCAGTGGTACTGCCATATAACTCCAGTGATACTGTCTTATATGTCCAGTGGTACTGCCGTATAACTCCAGTGGTACTGCCGTATAAATCCAGTCCTGTGATACTGCCGTATAAGTCCAGTGATACTGCCGTATATATGTCCAGTGGTACTGCTGTATAAATCCATTGATACTGCCGTATATGTCCAGTGGTACTGCCATATAAGTCCAGTGGTACTGCCATATAATTCCAGTGATACTGCCATATATGTTTAGTGGTACTGCCGTATAAATCCAGTGATACTGCCGTATATGTCCAGTGGTACTGCCATATAAGTCCAGTTGTACTGCCATATAAATCCAGTGATACTGCCGTATATGTCCAGTGGTACTGCCGTATAAATCCAGTCCAGTGATACTGCCATATAAGTCCAGTGGTACTGCCGTAAAAGTTCGTTGGTACTGCCGTATAAGTCCAGTGATACTGCCGTATATGTCCAGTGATACTGCCCTATATGTTCAGTGATACTGCGATATAAATCCAATCCAGTGATACTGCCATATATGTCCAGTGATACAGTGATACTGCAGTATAAGTCCAGTGATACTGCCGTATAAATCCACTCTAGTGGTACTGACGTATATGTCCAGTGATACTGCCATATATCTCCAGTGGTACTGCCGTATAAATTCAGTGATACTGCCGTATATGTCCAGTGGTACTGCCATATAAATCCAGTGGTACTGCTGTATATGTCCAGTGGTACTGCCATATAAGTCCAGTGGTACTGCCATATAAATCCAGTGATACTGCCGTACATGTCCAGTGGTACTGCTGTATAAATCCAGTCCAGTGATACTGCCGTAAATGTCCAGTGGTACTGCCATATAAATCCAGTGATACTGCCGTATATGACCAGTGGTACTGCCATATAACTCCAGTGATACTGTCTTATATGTCCAGTGGTACTGCCGTATAACTCCAGTGGTACTGCCGTATAAATCCAGTCCTGTGATACTGCCGTATAAGTCCAGTGATACTGCCGTATATATGTCCAGTGGTACTGCTGTATAAATCCATTGATATTGCCGTATATGTCCAGTGGTACTGCCATATAAGTCCAGTGGTACTGCCATATAATTCCAGTGATACTGCCATATATGTTTAGTGGTACTGCCGTATAAATCCAGTGATACTGCCGTATATGTCAAGTGGTACTGCCATATAAGTCCAGTTGTACTGCCATATAAATCCAGTGATACTGCCGTATATGTCCAGTGGTACTGCCGTATAAATCCAGTCCAGTGATACTGCCATATAAGTCCAGTGGTACTGCCGTATATGTCCAGTGATACTGCCCTACATGTTCAGTGATACTGCGATATAAATCCAATCCAGTGATACTGCCATATATGTCCAGTGATAAAGTGATACTGCCGTATAAGTCCAGTGATACTGCCGTATAAATCCACTCTAGTGGTACTGACGTATATGTCCAGTGATACTGCCATATATCTCCAATGGTACTGCCGTATAAATCCAGTGATACTGCCGTATATGTCCAGTGGTACTGCCATATAAGTCCAGTTGTACTGCCATATAAATCCAGTGATACTGCCGTATATGTCCAGTGGTACTGCCGTATAAATCCAGTCCAGTGATACTGCCATATAAGTCCAGTGGTACTGCCGTAAAAGTCCATTGGTACTGCCGTATAAGTCCAGTGATACTGCCGTATATGTCCAGTGATACTGCCCTATAAGTTCAGTGATACTGCGATATAAATCCAATCCAGTGATACTGCCATATATGTCCAGTGGTATTGCCGTATAAATCCAGTCCTGTGATTCTTCCGTATATCTCCAGTGGTTCTGCCGTATAAATCCAGTGGTACTGCCGTATATGTCCAGTGGTACTGCCATATAAGTCCAGTGGTACTGCCATATAATTCCAGTGATACTGCCATATATGTTTAGTGGTACTACCGTATAAATCCAGTGATACTGCCGTATATGTCCAGTGGTACTGCCATATAAGTCCAGTTGTACTGCCATATAAATCCAGTGATACTGCCGTATATGTCCAGTGGTACTGCCGTATAAATCCAGTCCAGTGATACTGCCATATAAGTCCAGTGGTACTGCCATAAAAGTCCATTGGTACTGCCGTATAAGTCCAGTGATACTGCCGTATATGTCCAGTGATACTGCCCTATAAGTTCAGTGATACTGCGATATAAATCCAATCCAGTGATACTGCCATATATGTCCAGTGGTATTGCCGTATAAATCCAGTCCTGTGATTCTTCCGTATATCTCCAGTGGTACTGCCGTATAAATCCAGTGGTACTGCCGTATATGTCCAGTGGTACTGCCATATAAGTCCAGTGGTACTGCCATATAATTCCAGTGATACTGCCATATATGTTTAGTGGTACTGCCGTATAAATCCAGTGATACTGCCGTATATGTCCAGTGGTACTGCCATATAAGTCCAGTTGTACTGCCATATAAATCCAGTGATACTGCCGTATATGTCCAGTGGTACTGCCGTATAAATCCAGTCCAGTGATACTGCCATATAAGTCCAGTGGTACTGCCGTAAAAGTCCATTGGTACTGCCGTATAAGTCCAGTGATACTGCCGTATATGTCCAGTGATACTGCCCTATATGTTCAGTGATACTGCGATATAAATCCAATCCAGTGATACTGCCATATATGTCCAGTGATACAGTGATACTGCCGTATAAGTCCAGTGATACTGCCGTATAAATCCACTCTAGTGGTACTGACGTATATGTCCAGTGATACTGCCATATATCTCCAGTGGTACTGCCGTATAAATCCAGTGATACTGCCGTATATGTCCAGTGGTACTGCCATATAAATCCAGTGGTACTGCTGTATATGTCCAGTGGTACTGCCATATAAGTCCAGTGGTACTGCCATATAAATCCAGTGATACTGCCGTACATGTCCTGTGGTACTGCTGTATAAATCCAGTCCAGTGATACTGCCGTAAATGTCCAGTGGTACTGCCATATAAATCCAGTGATACTGCCGTATATGACCAGTGGTACTGCCATATAACTCCAGTGATACTGTCTTATATGTCCAGTGGTACTGCCGTATAACTCCAGTGGTACTGCCGTATAAATCCAGTCCTGTGATACTGCCGTATAAGTCCAGTGATACTGCCGTATATATGTCCAGTGGTACTGCTGTATAAATCCATTGATACTGCCGTATATGTCCAGTGGTACTGCCATATAAGTCCAGTGGTACTGCCATATAATTCCAGTGATACTGCCATATATGTTTAGTGGTACTGCCGTATAAATCCAGTGATACTGCCGTATATGTCAAGTGGTACTGCCATATAAGTCCAATTGTACTGCCATATAAATCCAGTGATACTGCCGTATATGTCCAGTGGTACTGCCGTATAAATCCAGTCCAGTTATACTGCCATATAAGTCCAGTGGTACTGCCGTATATGTCCAGTGATACTGCCCTATATGTTCAGTGATACTGCGATATAAATCCAATCCAGTGATACTGCCATATATGTCCAGTGATAAAGTGATACTGCCGTATAAGTCCAGTGATACTGCCGTATAAATCCACTCTAGTGGTACTGACGTATATGTCCAGTGATACGGCCATATATCTCCAGTGGTACTGCCGTATAAATCCAGTGATACTGCCGTATATGTCCAGTGGTACTGCCATATAAGTCCAGTTGTACTGCCATATAAATCCAGTGATACTGCCGTATATGTCCAGTGGTACTGCCGTATAAATCCAGTCCAGTGATACTGCCATATAAGTCCAGTGGTACTGCCGTAAAAGTCCATTGGTACTGCCGTATAAGTCCAGTGATACTGCCGTATATGTCCAGTGATACTGCCCTATAAGTTCAGTGATACTGCGATATAAATCCAATCCAGTGATACTGCCATATATGTCCAGTGGTATTGCCGTATAAATCCAGTCCTGTGATTCTTCCGTATATCTCCAGTGGTACTGCCGTATAAATCCAGTGGTACTGCCGTATATGTCCAGTGGTACTGCCATATAAGTCCAGTGGTACTGCCATATAATTCCAGTGATACTGCCTTATATGTTTAGTGGTACTGCCGTATAAATCCAGTGATACTGCCGTATATGTCCAGTGGTACTGCCATATAAGTCCAGTTGTACTGCCATATAAATCCAGTGATACTGCCGTATATGTCCAGTGGTACTGCCGTATAAATCCAGTCCAGTGATACTGCCATATAAGTCCAGTGGTACTGCCGTAAAAGTCCATTGGTACTGCCGTATAAGTCCAGTGATACTGCCGTATATGTCCAGTGATACTGCCCTATATGTTCAGTGATACTGCGATATAAATCCAATCCAGTGATACTGCCATATATGTCCAGTGATACAGTGATACTGCCGTATAAGTCCAGTGATACTGCCGTATAAATCCACTCTAGTGGTACTGACGTATATGTCCAGTGATACTGCCATATATCTCCAGTGGTACTGCCGTATAAATCCAGTGATACTGCCGTATATGTCCAGTGGTACTGCCATATAAATCCAGTGGTACTGCTGTATATGTCCAGTGGTACTGCCATATAAGTCCAGTGGTACTGCCATATAAATCCAGTGATACTGCCGTACATGTCCTGTGGTACTGCTGTATAAATCCAGTCCAGTGATACTGCCGTAAATGTCCAGTGGTACTGCCATATAAATCCAGTGATACTGCCGTATATGACCAGTGGTACTGCCATATAACTCCAGTGATACTGTCTTATATGTCCAGTGGTACTGCCGTAAAACTCCAGTGGTACTGCCGTATAAATCCAGTCCTGTGATACTGCCGTATAAGTCCAGTGATACTGCCGTATATATGTCCAGTGGTACTGCTGTATAAATCCATTGATACTGCCGTATATGTCCAGTGGTACTGCCATATAAGTCCAGTGGTACTGCCATATAAATCCAGTGATACTGCCATACATGTCCAGTGGTACTGCTGTATAAATCCAGTCCAGTGATACTGCCGTAAATGTCCAGTGGTACTGCCATATAAATCCAGTGATACTGCCGTATATGACCAGTGGTACTGCCATATAATTCCAGTGATACTGTCTTATATGTCCAGTGGTACTGCCGTATAACTCCAGTGGTACTGCCGTATAAATCCAGTCCAGTAAATTGCTCTACAGATTTAGCTTCTACCACCTCTGATGGGAGGCTATTCCACTTATCCACTACCCTTTCTGTGAAATAATTTTTCCTTAAATTTCCCCTGAACCTGCCTCCCTCCAGATTCAGTGTATGTCCTCGAGTTCTAATACTTCTCTTCCTTTGTACTTCTGTATAAGTCCAGTGATACTGCCGTATATGTCCAGTGATGCTGCCCTATAAATCCAGTGATACTGCCATATAAATCCAATCCAGTGATATTGCCGTATATGTCAAGTGATACTGCTATATATGCTCAGTCCTGTGATACTTTCGTATATCTCCAGTGATACTGCCGTATAAATCCAGTGGTACTGCAATATATGTCCAGCGGTACTGCCATATAAGTCCAGTGGTACTGCCGTATAAATCCAGTGATACTGCCATATATGTCCAATGATACTGCCGTATAAATCCACTGATACTGCCGTATATGTCCAGTGGTACTGCTGTATAAATCCAGTGATACTGCCATATACATCCATTCCAGAGATACTGCCGTATATGTCCTGTGATACTGCCGTATAAATCCAGTCTAGTGGTACTGCCGTATATGTCCAGTGATACTGCCGTATATGTCCAATTGTACTGCTGTATAAATCCAGTGATACTGCTGTATATGTCCAGTGGTACTGCCATATAATTCCAGTGATACTGCCATATATGTCCAGTGGTACTGCCGTATAAATCCAGTGATACTGCCGTATATGTCCAGTGGTACTGCCATATAAATCCAGTGGTACTGCCATATAATCCAGTGATACTGCCGTATATGTCCAGTGGTACTGCTGTTTAAATCCAGTCCAGTGATACTGCCGTATATGTCCAGTGGTACTACCGTATAACTCCAGTGGTACTGCCGTATAAATCCAGTCCAGTGATACTGCCGTATATGTCCAGTGGTACTGCCGTATAACTCCAGTGGTACTGCCGTATAAATCCAGTCCAGTGATACTGCCGTATATGTCCAGTGATACTGCCGTATACGTCCAGTGGTACTGTCATATAAATCCATTGATACTGCCGTATATGTCCAGTGGTACTGCCGTATAAATCCAGTCCAGTGATACTGCTGTATATATGTCCAGTGGTACTGCCGTATAAATCCAGTGATACTGCCATATATGTCCAGTGGTACTGCCATATAAATCCAGTGATACTGCCGTATATGACCAGTGGTACTGCCATATAATTCCAGTGATACTGCCTTATATGTCCAGTGGTACTGCCGTATAACTCCAGTGGTACTGCCGTATAAATCAAGTCCAGTGATACTGCCGTATACGTCCAGTGGAACTGTCGTATAAATCCATTGATACTGTCGTATATGTCCAGTGGTACTGCCGTATAAATCCAGTCCAGTGATACTGCTGTATATATGTCCAGTGGTACAGCTGTATAAGTCCAGTGATACTGCCGTATATGTCCAGTGATGCTGCCCTATAAGTCCAGTGGTACTGCCATATAAATCCAATCCAGTGATATTGCCGTATATGTACAGTAATACTGCCGTATATGTCCAGTGATACTGCCGTATTAATCCAGTGTAGTGGTACTGCCGTATATATGTCCAGTGATACTGCCATATAGGTCCAGTGGTACTGTCATATATGTCCAGTGGTACTGCCATATAATTCCAGTGATACTGCCGTATATGTCCAGTGGTAATGCTGTATAAATCCAGTGATACTGCCGTATATGTCCAGTGGTACTGCCGTATAAATCCAGTGATACTGCCGTATATGTCCAGTGGTACTGCCGTATAAATCCAGTCCAGTGATACTGCCATATAAGTCCAGTGGTACTGCCGTAAAAGTCCATTGGTACTGCTGTATAAGTCCAGTGATACTGCCGTATATGTCCAGTGATACTGCCCTATAAATCAAGTGATACTGCGATATAAATCCAATCCAGTGATACTTCCGTATATGTCCAGTGATACTGCCATATATGTCCAGTGATACTGCCATATAAGTCCAGTGATACTGCCATATAAATCCAGTCTAGTGGTACTGCCGTATATGTCCAGTGATACTGCCGTATATGTCCAGTGGTACTGTCATATAATTTAAGTGATACTGCCGTATATGTCCAGTGGTACTGCCGTACAAATCCAGTGATACTGCTGTATACATGTCCAGTGGTACTGCCGTATAATTCCAGTGATACTGCTGTATATGTCCAGTGGTACTGCCGTGTAACACCAGTGGTACTGCCGTAGAAATCCAGTCCAATGATACTGCCATATAAGTCCAGTGATACTGCCGTATATGTCCAGTGGCACTGCCGTATAAATCCATTGATACTGCCGTGTAACACCAGTGGTACTGCCGTAGAAATCCAGTCCAATGATACTGCCATATAAGTCCAGTGATACTGCCGTATATGTCCAGTGGCACTGCCGTATAAATCCATTGATACTACCGTATATGTCCAGTGGTACTGCAGTATTAATCCAGTCCAGTGATACTGCTGTATATATGTCCAGTGGTACTGCTGTATAAGTCTAGTGATACTGCCATATATGTCCAGTGGTACTGCCATATAATTCCAGTGATACTGCCGTATATGTCCAGTGGTACTGCTGTATAAATCTAGTGGTACTGCCATATTAATCTAGTCCATTGATACAGATGCCTTTTTTCCTATACTTTGGAGAGCCAAAAATTGGTACAGACCATAAAAAAAGGTACTGTACCTGCCAAAAAAATCCTTTTACTGCAGTGTCCTTTGTCCTGCTGCCAGTTTGCCTGCCCCCTCCTGCATCAACAATCCCCATTCCCTGGCCAGGAACAAAAGCTGCTGCGCCCACTGGCATAGATGTGTATGAAAGCGGCGCAGCAGAAGTCTTTCATAGCCCTCCCTGCGCCACATACTCTCTGAGCCCCGGAGCCTCCTCTGCGCGTGATGTCACAGAAGTGCCTACCTGCCACAGCCGCACCCAGATCCCCAGTGGCCCTGACTCCTCAACACAGCACCTGGGCTCCCAGGCTGGAAGCCCTGAGATGGCTAATGTCACGGATAGAGTGGGTGATATCGCGGGGAGTATTGTCTGGACGCTGAATCAATATAAAAGGTGACAGTGCTGTGCAATGTAGTGGGTGTGTCACTGACACTGCACAGCACTCTCACCTTTTACATTGATTCAGCCAGTCAGTCAGTTCTGCCAGCCAGTGACTATTGTTAGTGCCAGTGTCCCAACGCGCCGCATTACAGGGAAGTAGAAACACTAAATAGACTACAGCTCCCAGCAGCCCTTAGCGCCAAAGATTTCCGATGCTAAGGCCTACTGGGGGCTGTAGTTTAGTGAGTGCATCTTCTTCTCTGTAATGCGGCGCTTGACTGGCTGCTTGAGTGCTGTGCGAGTCTCTGGGAGAGCTACTGCCAAAGGGAGGACAGCAGCTTAGCTGCTTCCAGGAGGAGAAGCAGGAGAAGCATTACCTGACCCTCCCCCATTCGCAGTACCTCCAGGCCCCATCCGTGACACCCCACCCTCCGCCACCCGCAGTGGATTCGGACCCCCTCCCCTACCCGCAGCACCCCCGCACCTGCCCCTCCCCTACCCGACGGCCCCACCGCACACACCCCTCCCCCACCTGTGGCACCCCCGCAATTGCTCTTCCACTATCTGCAGCACCCCCAAACCCCCTCCCCCATCTGCGTCTCCCCTGCACCCACCACTCCTCCAACCACAGCACCTACTAGGTGATTAATTAGGCCCTGCGTGCACTCTTCACACCGTTGCAAGGGGCTACAACCCCTTAACCATCGCATGCCCTTTGTCCGTGCAATATTTAACCACTCACACAATTATGATTGGAGGTAATACTCCATATAATACAAATATTGCACACCACAAGGGTTGTGCAAGGGTTAAGGAGGTGTAGCCCCTTATGACGGTGGGGAAGAGCACCTGTAGGGCGCGATGAATCACCTAGTATTGTTATATAACTCCAGAAAAATAATGGAGAACAAAAATTTGGAGGATAAAATAGGGAAAGATCAAGAACCACTTCCTCCTAGTGCTGAAGCTGCTGCCACTAGTCATGACATAGACGATGAAATGCCATCAACGTCGTCTGCCAAGGCCAATGCCCAATGTTATAGTAGAGGGCATGTAAAATCCAAAAAGCCAAAGTTCAGTAAAATGACCCCAAAAAAATACATTTAAATGGTCCGAGGAGAAATGTAAACTTGCCAATATGCCATTTACGACACGGAGTGGCAAGGAACGGCTAAGGCCCTGGACTGTATTCATGACTAGTGGTTCAGCTTCACATGACAATGGAAGCCCTCATCCTTCCGCTAGAAAAATGATAAGAGTTAAGCTGGCAAAAGCACAGCAAAGAACTGTGCGTTCTAAGATGGTATCACAATCCTCAAAGAGAGTCCAAGTGTGTCGGCGGTTGGGATGCCTGACCTTCCCAACACTGGATGGGAAGAGATGGTTCCTTCCACCATCTACACGCCCTCTGCAAGTGCTGGAAGGAGCACCCACAGTCCAGTTTCTGATATTCAAATTGAAGATGTCACTGTTAAAGTACACCAGGATGAGGATATGGGTGTTGCTGGCACTGAGGAGGAAGTTGACAAGGAGGATGCCGATGGTGATGTGGTTTGTTTAAATCAGGCATCGGGGGAGACAGTTGTTGTCCGTGGGGTGAGAAAGCCCATTGTCATGCCTGGGCAAAATACCAAAAAAGCCACCTCTTCAGTGTGGAATTATTTCTCCACAAATCTGGACAACAGGTGTTAAGCCGTGTGTTGCTTCTGTCAATCCGTAATAAGTAGGGGTAAGGACGTTAACCACCTAGGAACATCCTCCCTTATACGTCACCTGCAGTGCATTCATCAGAAGTCATTGTCAAGTTCAGAAACTTTGGGTAAGAGGGTAAGCAGTCCACCGACACCTAAATTCCTTCTTCCTCTTGTACCCAAGCTCCTGGCAAGCTACACCACCAACTCCCTCAACGTCAATTTCCTCCTCAGTCAGGAATGTCAGTAGTCCTGCAGGCCATGTCACTGGCATGACTGACATGTCCTCTCCTAACCGGGATTCCTCCGGAGGATCCTTGAGTGGTACGCCTACTGCTGCTGCTGCCGCTGCTGTTGTTGCTGCTGCTGGCAGTCGATCGTCATCCCAGAGGGGAAGTCGGAAGACCACTTGTACTAGTTCCAGTAAGCAATTGACTGTCCAACAGTCCTTTGCGAGGAAGATGAAATATGACATCAGTCATCCTGTTGCAAAGCAGATAATTGAGGCCTTGACAGCTATGTTGGTGTTAGACGTGCATCCCCGTGCAGTGGGATTTAAACAATTTATGGAGGTTGTATGTTGTCGAAGTCGGAAAATATTGCAATACAGACACCACATGCAAACACCACACAGATGGCATCCATATATGTACTTAGTCTGGCGTGCATGCAGCATACTCGCAAATTGCGTACAATCGCCTCCCACGGGAGTGCGCATACGGGCGTGGTATGAGCAATTACAGAAAGATTCTTACTTGCAATGGAAATTAATGCAGTACATGCCATAGTCTGTGTCGAGTCACTGTTCACACACACACTAATCTAACCAAACATGCACATCTTTCCAACACAATGACTTGGTATTCCAATGTTTGAACAGACCCCCTGGTCTGTGAAGAAAGATACACACAAACCAAACTGTCATTGTTTAATGGAAACCAGAACAATGGGAGACAAATATCCCAAATAGATACACACAAGCTTGTGGTTACAAATTATTAACTGCAGCCTGCAGTAACACTTGTGTATATATATATATATATATATATATTTATTTTTGTGTGTATCTTGAGAATGGTTGGTCATTTCATGTGTAGGATCATGTTGCTTGAAGATAGCATGACAGGGTAATCCAATGAACATGAAAATATCTGTCACACATTGCATGTTTCCCAAACTTGGTGCACACATTGCACATAGTCTGCCCTTTCCCCTCATGCAACTTTTACTTATTTGCAAGGCACAACAAGGGAATTATACACCTTTACAGTATACGAGGGGACAGTAACTGATCAGAGCATCATGCATGGTATCTACGTGTTCGGATAATTATGAGTAATAATCCGGTGTTGGTTTGGAGAAGATCGCATGTCGTTGCGAATAGTTATTCGCAAAGGCAGATTAAAGGTATATTTGTGTTTATTATGTACTTGGTATGCGGCTGGAATCCAGAGCTACACACCCCTGGATCAAGGCATCGCCCATCTCTTCAAACCGACCAATGACCTCTCCAGTACTGTAAACGACCATCCCTCCAACCAATCAGTGGAGAGCATACAACCCCATTGTATTGTATTTTGGGCAAGGGTATATAAACCTTGCACCTGGGCCGGTCGCTCTCTCTCTCTGCTTTTTAAAAGACTCATAGGTCGTCTTGCCAGACGGCTGGGGACCGGATCCGGGTGGCGCAAGCGACAAAGCGTACGTATCATTGGGTGTGACTCTCTCTCTGTGATTGAATTGTATTGTGTTGTACCATTATATTTTAACTTATTGTAAACCCCTTTTACAAATATATTATTACTTGTTGCTGCTTTGGACCACAACATACAATCAAATACTGGTGTCGCATTCAGTTTCTGTTGAGCATTTGTATAGTATAATTGCCACACCTAGAGCTGCCTCGTGCTCTCAGCGTGTCGGTCTGTATGTATGCACTGAGTGTAAGCTGCACGGCTATTCCGGCGTGTGTACGCTAACTGGGGACAGAGTATTTATTACAGCAGCCGCAGCGGCTTCAGTTACAGTGTGCAATAGTGGCTGTTTTTCCAAGAAGTCTATCGAACTTCTCAATTGGGGACATCGTCCGGCTCGTCTCATACCCGGCTTTTGCACAACAGTACAGGCGCTTGCCAGCAGCAATGGTGGATTGGCATTATTATATTGTGTTGAGCTATCTTGTGCTGCTGAACCGCGCCTGTACTGCATTGGTTAGGGATGCCTGCGTGAACCGCAAGGACAAAGGAAAAAAAAAGCCATTTAAAAGTTTGTTGTTTTTTTCTTTTGCACATGTAACTTTGCGTAAAGGCGCACACAGCGTCCCCATACTTTGCATCCATCCCACATATTGTTGCCATAGGTTATAACGGTCATTTATAGGTTTGTGTGAAACCGGATACATCTGTGTTGCTATATACATTTTGAAGTAACTGTGTTAATGATATAGTTGTAAGAACACAAAACGCAGCTCTGGCCTAGTCTTTTAGGTTAAAACAGAGCAATTGTGGGGTGTGTTCGTGAGCGACAATAGTTTATATCGCTCACATTTATACTGTGTGATTTGTTTTAGTGCGGGCGCACTTTTGTACACGTGGCCCGGACAAAGTATGTGAGCACGCACAAGCGTGAAAAGGCACGTGCGGTTGCGTAATTACGCAAGTTGCGTAAGATCGCTAACGCCAAGGACAAACCACACAATAGTTCTATTTAAAGCGGAGTAGTAGATGTTTATCTACAAATAGCACATAACTATTCGGTTTCAAACACAGATTAGAATAACATTGATAAAGTGTGTTACCTCTGGGGAAAGCTATCAGTTAACAGGGAAGGATATTTTTCTGATCAGAAAATTATAGAGTGCTAGTGTGGGCTGAAAAAGGTGTGAATGTATTGAACCCTGCTTAGTGGACTTGGTGAACTCGGTGAACTTGGTGAGCACGGTCTAGGTGAACACGTGCAACGGAGTGTGATAAAGCTTTGTGAAGTTGTTGTTTTAAAGGTTTTTTTTCTTGGTATTACACTCCGGCTGTTTTGGAGCACAGTGTGAAGACTCCAGTGATCCTACAACTTATAGATAGCAAGTGTCTATAAGCTGTAAGATTGGACCGCACGGTTGTGTGAGCGATACGTGGCGCAACGTGATACGAAGTTTTGCATATTTGTGCGTAAACCTCGTCATCATACGCGTTTTGTAAAGCACATGCAAGCGTTATTTGTGTAAAAATTGCCTTTTAGGCAGATATTCACTGGGTACGGTAAGTTACTCCTAAAGGCCCAGGGGATATAGGCCGAAGTAGGGCCTGCACTGGCTACGCATGTCTGCTAAACAGGGTGGATCCGTGGTAGAAGTTAGTGGAAGAACTTTGAGGACTTCCACCGTTAGACTACTGTGTTTGAAGCATTTTAGGAAGTTTTCCCGTGTTAAAAGGGTCCACAATGGGAGCCAAGTGCACAACACAGGGACGTTCCTCAGTCAGGGTTCAGACAGCAGAATTGAGACCCAGGGGGTCTGCTCGGTTGGTAATGTGGGGGAAGTATGGTCCCCACACTGAGACCTTTTGTGATGAATGGACACGAATGACTGTGGGGGATAAAGCATCATTTCCTGGGATAGGTAGTTTTGATCCAGAGGTACTACACAATGTAAGGATTAGAATATGCCTGCTCAAATCCAGAAAGCAAAGGGTAAGGCATACAGATTGTTTAAACTTGTGGCAACAAGAGGGGGATGTGCAAAGCGAGCTTGCTCGCACAGCAAGTTCCAAACCAGGCAGAAGCGTGAATGCGACAGCACCACCACCACCATATGTTGATGGAGAGAAGAGTGTCACCACCAATGATACAAAGGTAGAGGTCAGGGAAATGCGCAGCGAATGTATTAAAACTAACGCTTGTACCTTGTACCCTGTTTTACCTTCTCCCCAAGATTACAGCAATGTAGAGGATGAGCCTAGCATGATCTCAGCCCTTGCCCTGGCTGCCACCATACATGACACAAGGGTGGGCATTGCCCAACCACCAAGGGCAGTGGCCATATCAGCCAGTGAGGGGGCAGATGAGATCGTGGCGACTGGTAAGTACGGTACCATCCATTATGCAGAAACAGTGACTTCCCGTATTGTAGAGACAAACAAGAAAGATGTGGTTGAGTTGCATCCAGTTAGGGTGATTGCAGTCCCTAACGGGAGAACTGACACTCAGGGGGTGACCCCAATCAGGAACATTGCAATGTACTGTCCCTGGTCCCGTATGGAGCTGAGGTCAATTATGGCAGAATTCCCTGACCCCAGAAAGGATTCAGTTGGATGCCAGAAATATATAAAAGATTTAGGACTTTCCCAAGAACCAACAAACAAAGATTGGCGGACGGTGTTGCGAGCGAGTCTCCCCTCTAACATTGACATCCCAAAATGTATTACAGACTGCAACCTAGATGCAGAAGTGCCACTCACTGATGCTTACAATCAGGAGAATGTCAGGCAAATCAATATACAACTAGGTTTGTATTTCCCAGCTGTAGTTAGATGGAATAAGATTTTTTCCATAAGACAGAAAGAGAATGAACTGGCATCCGAATATTTCCACAGAGCTTTGATGGAAATGGCTAAATTCACTGGGGTTGAGGATATTAGAGACAATGGGGTATATGCAATTCACGGCGAATCGCTGCAATTTTTCGCCGTTTTTTAATTCGACTAAATTCGCCAGGTGAATTCCGGAAGGTGGCTTCCGGAATTCACCATATTCAATGAAAAACGGATTCGCCAGAATCGCGGGCGAAAATCGGCCGATTTGGCGGATTTTGCAGCGATTTTAAAAAACGGGAAAAACCCGAAAAAAAAAATGGCATGGGGTCCCCCCTCCAAAGCATAACCAGCCTCGGGCTCTTCGAGCTGGTCCTGGTTCTAAAAATGCAGGGGAAAAATTGGGCAGGGATCCCCCGTATTTTTAAAACCAGCACCGGGCTCTGCGCCTGGTGCTGGTGCCAAAAATACGGGGGACAAAAAGAGTAGGGGTCCCCCGTATTTTTAACACCAGCATCGGGCTCCACTAGCTGGACAGATAATGCCACAGCCGGGGGTCACTTTTATGCCGTGCCCTGCGGCCGTGGCATTAACTACCCAACTAGTCACCCCTGGCCGGGGTACCCTGGGGGAGTGGGGACCCCTACAATCAAGGGGTCCCCCCCCCAGCCACCCAAGGGCCAGGGGTGAAGCCCGAGGCTGTCCCCCCCCATCCAATGGGCTGCGGATGGGGGGGCTGATAGCCTTTTGTGATAATAAAAATATATTGTTTTTTCCATTAGTACTACAAGTCCCAGCAAGCCTCCCCCGCAAGCTGGTACTTGGAGAACCACAAGTACCAGCATGCGGGAGAAAAACGGGCCCGCTGGTACCTGTAGTACTACTGGAAAAAAAATACCCAAATAAAAACAGGACACACACACCGTGAAAGTAAAACTTTATTTCATACGCCGACACACACATACTTACCTATGTTGACACGCCGACTGCCACGGTCTCCGACGATCCGAGGTACCTGTGAAAAAATTATACTCACCTTCCAGCGTCCAGAGGTACATCCAGGTCCAGAGATAATCCACGTACTTGGCAAAACAAAAAAACGAACACCGATCCATACCGGACTAGAAAGGGGTCCAATGCTTTCACATCAGACCCCTTTCTCCCGAATGCCGGGACATCACGTGACTCCTGTCACTGAAGTCCCTTCAGCCAATCAGGAAGCGCTACTTCCGTGGCGCTCATCTGATTGGCTGTGCGCTGTCTGTGATGTGACAGCGCATCGCAAAGCCGCTCCATTACTTTCAATGGTGGGAACTTAGCGGCTAGCGGGGGGGTCACCCGCCGGTCAGCCGCTGACCGGCGGGTGACCTCACCGCTAGCCGCTAAGTTCCCACCATTGAATATAATGGACTGGGCTGTGCGATGCGCTGTCTGCTCAGACGCACAGAGCCAATCAGATGAGCGCACCGAAGTTGCGCTTCCTGATTGGCTATAGAGACCTTTCTGTGACAGCTGTCACTGACAGGTCTCTCTGCATTCGGGGATAGGGGTCCCATGTGTCAGCATGGGACCCCTTTCAGTCCGTTTGGTCGGGTATTTGCGGTTTGTTATTTTCTACAAGTACGTGGATGTATCTCTGGACCATGGCTGAGGTGAGTATATTGATCTTTTTTTCCAGGTACCCCTGGATTCTACATGGAGAAGAGGACCGATGTCGGCGTGTGAACATAGGTAAGTATGTGTGTCGACGTAAGAAATAAAGTTTTACTTTCACGGTGTGTGTGTCCTGTTTTTATTTGGGTATTTTTTTTCCAGTAGTACTACAGGTACCAGCGGGCCCGTTTTTCTCCCGCATGCTGGTACTTGTGGTTCTCCAAGTACCAGCTTGCGGGGGAGGCTTGCTGGGACTTGTAGTACTACTGGAAAAAACAATGGCCCTCATTCCGAGTTGATCGCTAAGTTTTTCGGTCGCACAACATATTCGCAAAGTTGCGTTAATGTAGTAAATATGCGAACCTCCGCCCCCAACGTATTTTTGCACATTCGTACGCAGTATTACACAAAGTGGGCGTACGCCAAATGACATCGCAGTAATGCGAAACCATCGCAGCATTGCGAATCCATCGCAATAACACATACTTAATCGTAAAAATACTAAGTTTTAGTAGATTTACACATTTTACCGTAAAAGTGCACACTTTTAAGGAAAAACGCACAAAAATGTTTTTTTAAAGCTATTAAGTGACATTACACCATTCCTTTTAAAGTCAACAAGCCCTTTTCAATAACGAATCCAATTAGTGTAATGATTGATAATGTTCCTAAACAATTAAGTCTGCAAAAAAAACCAGATTAACACTTTGTTGCCATAATTGCCCATCAACATGTAAAAGTGTATACATTTTTTTTTTCCCTTTGTTTGTTTTTAAAGGTGTTGTTTGTGAATGAAGGTGTTTACATGTTTCTTAACACAATAATCTCCTGTTTTTTTTGTTAATAATCTAACGTAAGATGTGTGTAATGTTTTTTGCAAACAAATTCTGCCTGCCAATCAGCTGATCCTTTTTTGCATTAATAAACACAACACCCGGTTAACTTTAATCAACTTTTTTTTTTTTAAATAAATCAGTTTTTTTTTCCATAAAATAAACAAAATCATGCAAATGTTTGCAAATTATCAACACAATGCATTAATCCTTGCAGGTGTTGGCGCATGGTGTAAAGAATGCCTCCAAAACTTGTAGGATCTCCAACTGCAACATCTGAAATTAAGATGCAACACAAACATTAATAACTTAATTACATTACTTATTATCCAAGCAAGGCGCAAAGCACACTTAAATGCAGGCATGTCCAAACTGCTGGACTCCAGCTGTTGTGAAACTACATATACCAGCATGCCTTGACACAGTTTTGTGGTCAGGGAATGCCAAAGCTGTGTCAGGGCATGCTGGGATGTGTAGTTTCTCAACAGTTGGAGGGCCGCAGTTTGGACAGGCCTGCTTTAATGGCAAAGTTACTACATCCTGCCTGTTTTATGGTACAATCATTAGCAGAACAACACACAAGCCTGCTCAGCCTTTTTTTAAGATTTTAAAGTGTTCCAGACCATGGGTTACATTTACTACTATGTGAGTTATATTTAAGATGGAACGTTGCCCATAGCAAACAAGCAAAAATATGAATATTATATTGTAGAAGTGGTTCCCAATTTTTAAAGTATAATCTTATTGGTTGCTATGGCCGACATCCCATGTTAAAGATAACTACCATCTTCGTCAATGTTACACCATGTTGGCATTCATTCCCATTTGGTTTTTTATTTTATTTTTATTTTTAGGGTGTTGGTCCTGCATCATCACACTGCATATCAACATCTTCAGAAGGACACCATATCCTAGCATGCCCACACTCCATGAAAGCTGCCCTTACTAAATAAGGTCAAACAGGTTTGACTTTATCCAATAATCATTTTGTGAGTGTAACTTTCACACCACAAATCATTGGGTCGTTAGGCTGCCTAACAAAGTGAAGCATGTGATTTGTAAGTGTAAATATTAAGAATACACAGGCACAAGTGTAAAAGAACAACAACATACTAAACTCCACTCAGGTCTAACTGTTTCCCAGAAAACCTAACACATATAAACCCTGTTGTCCTGCCAACCCTGTTGACCTAATGAGTGTCGACCTAGAGTGGACACACAAAACATGGCACACATAAACACTGGACATATAATGACACTCAAATAAATGTAAATGCAACATTTACACCATGAAGAAAAACACAATTAATTTTCCTTGGTACAAGAATTCCAACAGTACAACACTGCATGTTTTGTCATTGTAAGTGTAAGTAGGTAATCATTTTTAACAAAATGTTAAAACACTTACTTTCCTCGGCAACATGAAGACTCCCTGAACTGTCTTCAGGGGCTTCCTCTGCCCATTCACTGGGTGGGGATGGCGGCTGGATGGGGGAAGGCGGCTGGATGGGGGAAGGAGGAGGGATTGGGGAAGGAGGCTGGATGGGGGAAGGAGGCTGGATGGGGGAAGGAGGCTTGATGGGGGAAGGAGGCTGGATGGGGGAAGGAGGTTGGATTGGGGATGTAATTTCAGAGGGTGGGTCTGATTGAGAGGGCGAGGGGGGCGGTGAAAATGTTAGGCCAATAGAGGGTGAGGGGGGCTGAGAAGGTGAGTTGGAAGTAGAAGGAGAAGGGGTATGGGAAGGAGGAGAAGGGGTCACAGAAAGAGAAGGAGAGGTTGGCTGAGAAGGGGAGTGGAAAGTGGAGTGGGCCTGGGAAGCTGAGGGGGCCTGGGAAGCTGAGGGTGACTGGGAAGCTGAGGTGGATTGTGAAGCTGAGGGTGATTGGGAAGCTGAGGGGGATTGGGAAGCTGAGGGGGAGTGAGAAGGGGAGGGGGAGTGAGAAGGGGAGGGGGAGTGAGAAGGGGAGGGGGACTGGGAAGTGGAGGGGGAGTGAGAAGGGGAAGGGTGCTGAGCTGGTGCATCATGTGGTGCTTGCCGTTGTGGTCGTCCTAGAATGATTGTTAAAATATAATTAAATTTGCATGTTAAATTACATACTAATCAATTGTAATTTTCACTGTTCGGTTCCATGTAAAAGAAAGTTTTTTTTAGAATTTTAAATAAAAAATTATTCAAACCTCTTCATGTTGCCCACTGCAAACAAAATTATGAAATAAAAAAATTTTGTCGGTCATTCCTGTATCTATTCCAGTGGTTCTCAAACTCGGTCCTCAGGACCCCACACGGTGCATGTTTTGCAGGTCTCCTCACAGAATCACAAGTGAAATAATTAGCTCCACCTGTGGACCTTTTAAAATATGTCAGTGAGCAATTAATACACCTGTGCACCTGCTGGGTTACCTGCAAAACATGCACTGTGTGGGGTCCTGAGGACCGAGTTTGAGAACCTCTGATCTATTCCATTGAGACATATTGATTTGTCTAGCCAACATCACCAGATCACTATTCAAGCTACCTTATTATATAGACAGCACTGATCAAGTTTTTTGGTACAGTTTCCTGCCTGGTTACTAATTATGTAAAACATGCACTTGTTTAGGGACACTTTGCTACAGTCAGTAATGTTTGCCCTAACCACACACACTGTCCTATTTTTTCAAAATATTCACTCAGTGTTGCAATTAGCCTACCACTTAGTGAAAATTTGCACTATTTATGCTAATAATCTTATGTAATGTTACTTACTGCGTGCATGCATAGTGCGGATTTGCTGGCGGATCTCCGCCAACAGCTCTGGAGTCCTCCTTCGGAGATCACTCCATCTCCGCTCTAACTGGATGATGGTCCGCCTGCTGCGGACGCGAGACCGCAGCAGGCGACGGACCTCCGCGTAGGCCTCGCGCTTAACACGATTGGGGATGAATCGCCCAACGCGGCCTACGCGGCGGTCCATCACCGCAACCAGGACGCGGAGCTCCCGCCTGGTGAAAGGTGCCGCACGCATCATGGCAATGGCGTTTTCCTTATTTGGGCATATATTTATAGTGTCTGTTAGCATGTGATTGGTCCACAATCTATGCTGTCATATGTCATTTATAATAACTTTATTGATCTTTGCAATGCTGTGAAGAGCAGAGTGTTATTTCGCACGAGCGGAACTACGCATTCGCATAAGCAAATTTTAAGCAAAACACAACCAAAAAATTTAAAACAAAAAAACACAGACACAGACACACACACAGTTTTAGATCAATTTATAAACATATCTGAGTACTCACCTCAGTTTGTGTGGTCTTTCAGCTGGACATTCACAAAGTGGGCAACATTCAGTTTCATTTGTTTGTGTTTTTGTTTAAATAATCATGATGTTAGAATAGTAAAAAAATAAGGACACTATTTAGCAACATCACAGTATTGTTTTACACAAAATTAAATTGTCAGCTTAACGTGTTATTGTTTTTTGAAGATTAAAAAAAAAACAGATTCAAACACACAAAAAGCATTACACAATGACCTTACAATAGCAAACACAATTTCTACATTTAAATAAAAAATGATGCATACTGTGCTTTTATTTTTGTAACAATAGAGTAAAAAAAAATACTATACCTGAAAAATTCAGCAACAATGCTTGCCCTGACTTGGCTCCCCCTCCTTGTAACACTCCCCCCACCGAAGTGTCGGACAACCCCTGGCTCCTCATCAGGCAATTCCTCTGTCTGAGGAAGCTCTACGCTACTCCTTACCGCGATATTGTGGAGTATAGCGCACAGGACCACTATTTTACTTGCCATCTCCGGCGAATACATGATGTCGCCACCAGTGCGGTGGAGCACACGAAACCGCCCTTTAAGGACCCCAATTGTGCGCTCCACCAGCTGCCTAGTGGCAGTAAGCGCGGAGTTAAATGCCGTCTGTGGTCCTGGCCTGGGATTACGGTAAGGAGTCATGAGCCAGGGGGTGCAAGGATATCCACGGTCTCCTGTTTGAGGAAAAAAAAAAATTAGAAATAGTCAATTTGGAAAAATATACAAATTTTTGAACAAAATATGTGCAACAACTCACCCAATAACCACATGTCTGCTCGTTGACTTGATCTTAATCTGTGCCATATCCCTGATTGTCTAATGACATACGCATCATGGGAACTTCCAGTAAACTTTGCGTTCAGGGAAAGGATCTGGAGGGATGGCCCACAAACAACCATTACATTCAGAGAATGAAACAGTTTCCTGTTTCTATAAATTTCTTCATTATGTTTTGGTGGCTGAATAGCTACATGTGTGCCATCCACAACCCCAATAACATGTGGGAAGCGACTACCACCTTCCGCAAATTGGCGCTTCACCACATCTAGGGCACCAACATCCAAAGGCATAGCAATAAATTGCTTCACACGCTTGAGGAAAGCCTGGCAGACATGCCGCAGGACCTTACTGAACTGGCCCTGCGACATGCCAACCAGGTCTCCAACCACATGCTGGTAAGACCCTGTTGCCAAAAAATGTAACACAGCAAGGAATTGTGTCAATGGTGGTATTGCTGTAGGATACCGAATTTCAGACTCCAGATCACTCTCTATTATGGAGAGAGTGTCTAGGATTAGATGTGGTGGCAGCCTGTATCTACGTACAACCACATCATCTGGCATCCCAAAAAGTAGGACACGGGGTCGGAAAATTGGTGGCCTAGCACGCCTCCGTTGCCTTGGTTGATGAGGAGCCGGTTGTGGTTGTGGGGCTGGCGGTTGGGGTGGGAGTGCTGGCGTGGGTTGGGGAGGTAGGGCTTCTGCTGCTATAAATATAGACATCACACACTTTTATAAAAAAAAAAAAAAAAAAGAATAAGACAAAAACAAAGTCCAAAAAATATGCAAACAAAAATTTTTTACAAAAAGGGTGTGTCAACTTACTGCAGGAGTGTAAGACATTTTTTCTGGGTTCAATTCAGGACCAAAAAGAATATTATAAAAAAAAAACCAAAAACATTATTTTTATAATGAAAGCTACATATGTTAAATTGTAATTGTTAAAAATACTATTATTTAAAAAAACAGAACATCAAACACATCACAAACAACTACTACAAAATTAAGAATAATTGGTTAAAAACATTTAAATAAAAAAAAAAAAAAGTTAGCCCTTTAGTAGCTAGCCCAGCCAAGAACAACACTACTTTGCTGATCAATCCCGGTAAAAAACATAACATTTATTATCAAGATGGAAAACAAACATAATCAAAACACTTTGAACAAACACAAACAGGCACCAACACAGGCCCAGGGAACTTACCTGATCCAAAATAAAGAAAGGAACTCTTTGTGTTATATAGCACACAAAATAAACAAAATCGACTAGGGTTACGTCACCCAAAACAAATCTCCTACAAGAGAGCAAATATGACAGTCAAAAACAACATACAGACCAATAAACCAAACAGGCACCAACACAGGCCCAGGGAACTTACCTGATCCAAAATAAAGAAAGGAACTCTTTGTGTTATATAGCACACAAAATAAACAAAATCGACTAGGGTTACGTCACCCAAAACAAATCTCCTACAAGAGAGCAAATATGACAGTCAAAAACAACATACAGACCAATAAACCAAACAGGCACCAACACAGGCCCAGGGAACTTACCTGATCCAAAATAAAGAAAGGAACTCTTTGTGTTATATAGCACACAAAATAAACAAAATCGACTAGGGTTACGTCACCCAAAACAAATCTCCTACAAGAGAACAAAAATGTCAGTAAAAGCAATGAAGCACAGGTTTATTTGCAAAAATGGACTAGCTAAATATATATGTGTAAAAAAGAATAACAAACAATCAACATAAAATAAACACTTTTAAATCAAAAAATGAACAACAAGACGAATTCCAGAATACTCACAAACGAAAAATCGCAGACAAAATGCTACACTGACTATATTCTAAACGCAAACGAAAGGACAAATGTATGCTTGACAATTACTCACTCTGAAAATTCCTATAGCACCTTCACGCACAAGCCAACAAACTCAAGTGAAAGAAACTCCAAACTACCTACACTCACAGCGTGCAAAGTAGGCCCTTAAATAAGCAGTGCAATCATTAATCAGATTAACAGTGTACACCTGTGTGAATTAACGCTACGCACGTAGGTATATAAGCACACACCTCGGCGTACACACGTCATCACAAACATGGCTTCTCGTGAGCAAATCGCAGCAGAGATGGACCGCATTGCAGAGCAGGAGATGGCATTGCGGAAAAGACGCCTAGATTGCCAAAGGCGCATGTTGGAATCCGCCTCTGCGGATGTTGAAGAGGCAGGACCTAGTACTCTGCAAATGTCTGCTTCTGAACCACAACAATTGACTGGGGATACCCTGCCACACACACAAAGTGACCAAACTGAGGGAGAATTGGCTTTAGCCACACAAACACAACAGACAGAAGCTGCTAGTGAGGAGGAAGATGGTGATGACCAACAAGAAGAAACCTCACAGGCTACCTCCAGACGGAAGAAAAGACAGCCTGCATTCACTAAGAGGGAGTTGCGTGTCTTGGTCACGCAGGCCATGTCCAAAATCCATAGAGGGCCAAAAAACATGGGGGCTGCTTCAAAAGATCGAATCTGGAGAGACATCACAAAATCTGTGAATGAAGTTGGCTCTGTCGTCAGAACATCACAGGAAGTGAGACGACGGTAAGTGCATATTGACAGTCCTTTTTCTGTGCTAAGTTGACTAAAAAATGTAGTTACATGTGATGTTATGTCTAGCAAACACAAGCAGAACACGTGTCCTATATATTAGCTTAGACAAATAATAAGACTCTACTTTGTCCCTCTTTCACAATACATATGTAGGTGGGCCGACTTCAAATCCCGCCTGAAGGCAAAGAGGGCTGCGGAGTGGAATGCCTCAAGGGCTACAGGTGGAGGAGCACCTGTCGCTGTGGAGTATACTGACTTGGAGGAGATGGCGATGCCCTGTGTCAGTTATGAGGAGGGCCAAGGGGTGTCTCATATGGACACGGACCTGCCTGAGATCCTGACGGGACATGACTTGGAAGGTAAGTTTACACATTTAGTTGTCTGTAATTTTGACAGTATTTATAATAATAAACTAATTTTGTATCCTACTTTTTTCCCACACATTCTTCTATTTGCTTGCCACAAAACACAGCACAGGGGGGTGATCCGTTTGAGTCACAGGACGGTTATGTGGTTGAGGCTGAGGTGGAGGGACCTAGTGAGTCTGGCAGTGTGGGCCAACAAATCCCACCTCTGCAGGTTCCTACTGGCCCCCCCACCCAACCCTCTGCTATCCCGGAGATCCTGCTTGAAATCGCTAGGTATGGTGAGAGCCTAAATCGGTTTCAAGACGGGGTCATCCGGGAGGTAAGCCAGATAGCTGTCCGGCTCACTGAGCACCGAACCTGTGTTGAGCAAGGTGTTGCTCAACTCTGCCAAGGTCTGGCAGAGATCAGGCAGGGCCAAGAACAACTTGCCTCCTCATTCCAAACCCTTGCAAATAACATCTTGCAAGGGCTCCAGGCCATCGCTGTCTCCCTTGCCCACAGTGGCAGAGAGCCACCCACATCGGCTCCCTCCCCTGCCCCTACCCAGGAAGAACAGCCCACTGGGCAGGCCCAACGAAGGTCGCTCCGCAGACCTTCCAAAGAAGAACAGCCTCAGGCGGGGAGAAAAAGAAGAAAATGATGTCTCTCCAGATGGGCAGCACCCATGTTTTTGATGTTGCCTCTATGTATTTTTGGAGTTGGCTTGTGTGACCAGAATGGATAACTCCCTCTTAGTGAAATGTATTCTTTCTGTTTGGATGTATTGTAGCCTGTGAGTTTATGTGTATAAACACCAGAGCCATCTTCCTCTTACTAGTGTGCTATGTATTGTTGTGTTTGTGTGGTGGATCCTAATTCTTTCTCATTTGGTTTAAAATTTGTGTGTGGCAGGGTGTGTCATGTTTTATTTATGCTTTAAAAATATACTTTTGTCAGAAGCAGAATTTTGCAGAGTACTGAGTTCTGCTATCTAATGATTGTCAGTGCCATCTGCTTGCTGCTTGGTCCATCTCTGCCTGTGCGACTCACGTGGAGCCATGTTGTTTAAATGTTGTGAAATATTATTATAGTAATAAAAAATATATTTAAAAAATTTGAGCAGTTTCTTCAAGGTAATGCAGTTCCAGAAAGATTAGGTCAGCATATAGACACTTGTAGACCAATCTGCTAATTCTCCTTAAAAATTGAAAATAAAAACAAAAAAAAGGTATGCTTTGCACCACACTTTAATGTCCATATTAAGTAAACAGACACGACGCTTTTTATAAATATCTATGGTCAACAGGACATCATTTCAAACATTGTCAGATATTATAATCAAATATTATTGTGACTTTTAAGACTAAATTAAAGTGTATGCTGCATTATGTGGGTGTTGGTTTATTTGTAAAAAATGTTGCAGATTTCAAACACTTTCACAAATATTTTCACTTGCTTGTATTTGGGAGTCTTACACACATTAAAACAAGTTTTAAAAATGCTTACACAACAAATTCAACAAAAATCACACCCTTATTTGGCAGTGTGTGAGATTTATATGTGAGTAGAATAAACATGTAATGTGTGTTCAGACAATTGCTGGTTGGTAACTTTCATCTGCTCATTAATTAACAAGTAATTGGACATCAGATGAATGTGATATCCAATTAACTGCTAATTACTGCATACACACTTGTACCAGTACTTCGCAAATGTAGAGTAACTGCAGACCTACTCGGCTGCTGCGTGAATGTTGCTACGGTTTCCTATGTTAGTTTTAACAGCGACAATGTTTATTTGCGAAAAACACGCCCATTGCGAGTTGCATACTCCCACACTGTACGCCCACTTTCACGCCCATGTCGGAGCATTGCGAAGTGTCGCCTCCGCCACGCCCACGCCACTCCTCGTTTTCGTTTGCCAGTTACGGCTTTTTTTTTTCTGAGTAATTTTGCCCAGTTGTCGTACGTATGTACTCGCGCATGCGTAATCACGCATTTGCGCATGCGCAGATACTTACATTTCGTACATTTGCGTTGCGAAGACTCTTAGCGATCAACTCGGAATGAGGGCCAATATCTTTTAATTATCACAAAAGGCTATCAGCCCTCCCATCCGCAGCCCATTGGATGGGGGGGACAGCCTCGGGCTTCACCCCTGGCCCTTGGGTGGCTGGGGGGGGGACCCCTTGATTGAAGGGGTCCCCACTCCCCCAGGGTACCCGGCCAGGGGTGACTAGTTGGATATTTAATGCCACGGCCGCATGGCACGGCATAAAAGTGACCCCCGGCTGTGGCATTATCTGTCCAGCTAGTGGAGCCCGATGCTGGTGTTAAAAATACGGGGGACCCCTACTCTTTTTGTCCCCCGTATTTTTGGCACCAGCACCAGGCGCAGAGCCCGGTGCTGGTTTTAAAAATACGGGGGATCCCCTGTCAATTTTTCCCCTGCATTTTTAGAACCAGGACCAGCTCGAAGAGCCCGAGGCTGGTTATGCTTTGGAGGGGGGACCCCACGCAATTTTTTTTTCGGATTGTACCGTTCCAGCAATAAAAAAATAAATAAAAATAAAAATAATATTTTAAAAAAATTATAAATAATATTTGTGCCTCCAAAAAAAAAAAAAAAAAAGTACCTAATCCCTTCTAATATAAATAGATCTGCTATTCCCAAAAAAAACCACACACAAAAAACCATGTTTAAATTTTTTTTATTTGTTTTCACCCTCCAAAGTGTGGCGGATTGAAAATGACGAATTTGCTGTCTAAAAGCACTGCTGTCGAATTTCCAAACTTGAATTGAATATGCTTTGGTCGAATTGCAGCACTTATATCATTGCAGAAAAGTCGAATTTGCAAAAATTCGAATTTCAAAAAGTCGAATTTTGAAAGTCCGTTTTTTGGTCGGAAAGCACTGAATTGCATAGGCGAATTTTTTTTTTGGTCGAAAATGACCCGAAATTCGACAATTTCGGGAATTCGACCGCAATTGCATATACCCCAATGTCAACCACAGGGAAGTAGCTGTCTCTGTATTAATGGAGGCATTGAAGGAGGCACTGAAAACCAGGGTGCAAACTTCTATGCCAAACTGGAGGGGTATTACGGTGACTGCACTTAGGGAATCAGCACTGGAGCACGACCATAATATCCAGAAAACCAGGGAGGCACAAGGGGAGCGGTTGATGGTTATGAGCATCCAAGCACTGGAAGGAGCACCAACTCGACCAAAACCCCAGGCCCCTAACACATGGAAAAAGCCAAGAGTTTGTTATCTGTGTAAAAGGGAAGGGCATTATGCCAGCAATTGTAACAACACACAAAAATTCAGACCCCCTAGACAAGAACACGAGCAAAGTAATTATACACATAGAGGAGATCAGGGATCATACAGGAGAGAGTACGAGCCGCATAGAGGGGAAACAAGGAGGTATCCACCACGGGAGGACTGGCGAGCCCCCAAAGACTTACCGTTATCCCCCTCACATATCATAGCCGCCAACGCCCAAAGGGTGGGTCGACGGCCCCAATAGAGGTTAGGCCACACCTGTAGTCTGCAGCCTGTGAAGCTGATCGCTGGCCCTGGGAATGAACCTGAGGTCTTGGTCAAAGTAGCAGGAACACTACAACCATTTCTTGTAGATACAGGGGTGGCCAGATCTGTACTCAAAGCTCCAACCAATTTACTGACCACGGGCAAAAC
The DNA here is from genome assembly GCF_028390025.1 of Pseudophryne corroboree. NCBI lineage: Eukaryota > Metazoa > Chordata > Amphibia > Anura > Myobatrachidae > Pseudophryne > Pseudophryne corroboree. The sequence goes on from NC_086445.1 coordinate 147,011,707, forward strand.
CATTTCGGCTATGGGAGTAACAGGAATGGTGCAACACTACCCTTTGAGTAGACCGGTAGATATTACGATAGGGCCCCTGTGTTAGGATCCTGTTCAGTATTTATCTGGTGTCAGCAGATCCATATGTGTTCTGTTCCTTGGCTCTGTGTACATGCAGCTCAGCAGGTGCACAGGGTTTGTAATTACTAGTGAACACTCCCAGCCTGGCCTTGTTCATTGGTTAGTGTGGCTGTTAAAGGCCAGCTAGCTGAGTTCTCAGACGCCGGTGATATTATTCTGCTTTCCAGCCAGAACTACCTGCATTGCCTGGTGTCTCCATTCTTGCTCCTGTTCATACCGAGAAGTCTGGTCTGCCTGTTCAAGTTATCCTGCCACAATCATCCTTGTCAGCTCATGTTCATGCCAGAACCATTTAGTTAAGTATCATGGACTTTTTACTGTGATCTCTGGATCCTCTAGTATTCGTTATTCGTGTTACATGTACTATGGACTTCCTCTGTGCCTGCATGCTGTTTTGCTTTGTTATACAAATCCTGCAATCAGTTCCGTGGATTATAATACTCGGATTCTTTATTCAACTGTCTCATTACTCTGCTGCAATTCTCAGTCTGCAAACCCATTTATTCTTAGCTGACATTGTACCCTGGATTGTACTGTGATTCCTCTGCCATACCTCATTATACCACTGCTATAATAAATACTTAGTATTCCTGCACTTCTGTGGACATTCATTTCCGGCAACAGTGATTGTTATACATTCTAGTCCTGTAATCAAGTCCTGGCTCTTAGCTGTTATATTTCTCACCTGCTGTCCATAATCAGTGTAAGTGTGCTGCACATTCCATTATTAAAGGGACAGTCCATATTCTGCTAATCTTTAATTCTGCTACAACGCACTCAAGTTATTACAGTATTCCCCAGTGTAACATTGGTTAACCATTTCTATGTCACATTGTATCTGCCAGTACCTCCAGTAGTGATTCTCTCCTTGTAATTCACCTGCCAAACAATTAGTGGCAGGTGAATCATAACATTATCACCGGCCAAAAAACACACTACTGGAGTAGTATGCTCAGAATGGACCCAGTTGTTTCAAGTCCAGTCCAGATCTCAGCCGGTCAGACTCATGTTGCAGATCCAGTTCCGGGTCTTCTGAGCAAGCTGCAGAACTTTGAGAGTACACAGACACTGCTGTTACAAGCCTTTTTAGGAATATCTTCTCGTGTGGATCTGCTGCAGCAGCAGAGTATTCCAACCTCTCAAAGTGTCCTGGAGGCAGTTAATCCTTGCCATAATCAGCCTGGTGAGGACAATATTGTTGGTACATTTTCTTGCAACTGTTCCAGGTCCTCTCTGTCCCATGGTGGAGTGAATCCTGAGCGACTGAGTAATTTGTTCGTGAAAATTGAGCAGTTACAAACATTTTTTACTGGTATAACTCAATTGATACCTGAAATTTTTGGGAGTTTTCTGGACCTTTTCAAAGCTTACTCTCAGGTTTCTGAGACCAATGTTACTACAGACTCTTGCTTCCCCACTACTGAAATTCCCTCGTCAGGTTGGGGTGAAGGGAGATTTCGGAGTTACCTGCGACCCAGGCTTTCTGAAGCTGAACGCCAGCGGCGTATTGAGAATGGTCTCTGTCTCTATTGTGGGAGTGCTGAACACCTGATTAAAGACTGTTCATTATGCAGGTTCAGAAATAGTGATAAACTTCAGCCTTCCAGGGTTCAAGCTGATAAATCACTCAATGTCCTTCCAGACCCTATTTCTCCCAAAAAGCTTGCCCAAAAGAAAACTCTTATTTACAATTGGAGTCCTGTGACGAGGGGCTCAGAACTTAAATTTGGGAACCAGCAGGAGACTATTAAGTCTCTTATCAGCAGTGAGGTGTTCACCGCCTGTGCCCCAGGAGGGGTCTCGAGTGGCTGTGCCCCAGGAGGGGTCTCGAGTGGCTGTGCCCCAGGAGGGGTCTCGAGTGGCTGTGCCCCAGGAGGGGTCTTGAGTGGCTGTGCCCCAGGAGGGGTCTCGAGTGGCTGTACCCCAGGAGGGGTCTCGAGTGGCTGTGCCCAAGCCCCAGGAAGGGACTCGTGTGCCAAAGCCCCAGGAGGGGACTCGTGTGCCAAAGCCCCAGGAGGGGACTCGTGTGCCAAAGCCCCAGGAGGGGACTCGTGTGCCAAAGCCCCAGGAGGGGTTCCCACTGCCCTTGCCTCACGGCATGAGGACCCGTCTGCCCTTGCCTCACGGCATGAGGACCCGTCTGCCCTTGCCTCACGGCATGAGGACCCGTCTGCCCTTGCCTCACGGCATGAGGACCCGTCTGCCCTTGCCTCACGGCATGAGGACCCGTCTGCCCTTGCCTCACGGCATGAGGACGCTGTTTTCCCTTCCATCGGGCAAGCAAGGACTGCCGTGTCAATGGTCAGTCCAAATGTTGTCTTGTCTTTCAGGGTCACTCAGTCATCCAAGTCTGCCTTTCCAGAGGTCCGTGAGGTGCCTGCCTTTCCAGAGGTCCGAGAGGTGTCCGCCTTGCCAGAGGTCCGAGAGGTGCCCGCCTTGCCAGAGGTCCGAGGGGTGCCTGCCTTGCCAGAGGTCCGAGGGGTGCCCGCCTTGCCAGAGGTCCGAGGGGTGCCCGCCTTGCCAGAGGTCCGAGGGGTGCCCGCCTTGCCAGAGCTCCGAGAGGTGTCCGCCTTGCCAGAGGTCCGAGAGGTGCCCGCCTTGCCAGAGGTCATGCCAAGGCCTGTCCAGCCCCAGGAGGGGGTTCTGCCTGTCCAGCCCCAGGAGGGGGTTCTGCCTGTCCAGCCCCAGGAGGGGGTTCTGCCTGTCCAGCCCCAGGAGGGGGTTCTGCCTGTCCAGCCTCAGGAGGGGGTTCTGTCTGTCCAGCCCCAGGAGGGGGTTCTGCCTGTCCAGCCCCAGGAGGGGCCTCTGCCTGTCCAGATTCCAGAAAGGGTAGTTGATGGCCTTTCACCTAAAGGGTCAGCAAACCCTGAAGTCCCAGGATGGGTCCCAGTTTTTGTGTCCAGTTCTGAAGCCCCGGGTGGGGCATCTGATCCTGCAGCCCTAGAAAGGGCATCTGATTCTAGTTCTAGTGCCTCAGAGTTGATTTCCAGTATGAACACAGCTTTCTCAGACTGTATCCAAAATGCCTCCAAACACAATCATGTCGGATCTGTTAGTTTTTGTTCCAAGAAAGATCTCCATTGTAATACTCCAGGGAATATCATCTTTGAAGGAGATCTTGCCCAATTCCGTGCCCTGGCTCGCCAGTATCTCATATACATCGAATCAGACTCGTCAATCAGCATCACTCCTCCCAATGCAGTTAATTATTTCCTCAGATCCTTCAGAGGGGAAGCTTTGGACTGGGCCAAACCCTTCATCAAGTCCAAGGATCCATTGCTCTCTGATCTTCCTGCCTTCATTAAAGCGGTACAACAAAGATTCACCCCAAAATCAGACTGTTCAAAGTTGCCCATGGATTCAAATTCTGCCGTATCTATTTCCAGTCAAAGTCTACCTGTTCCGGTCCGTAAGGTTAATTTAACTGCTTCTGCTAATGAGTCTCCATGTCTTGCTGATCCTAAAGAGAAATTTCCTGCCCTACCAGTTACTGGGAAGAACTTTAAGTTTCGTAAGTCTCAAGTAGGGGCTTCATGTCCTGTTGGTCCTGAAAAAGTTCTTCCTTCTGTCAAGTCTGAAAGGAAAGTTCAGTCTGTGGGTCCTGTTAAAGACTCTCATTCTTTTGATCCTGACCAAGACCCAGACTCTATTATCTTTAATGGGAGGTTGGAACAATTTCGAGATCTGTTACTTCAAGTTCGGGAGTTGGGTCCATGCCTTTCCTCTGATGCTGAGACAATTCTATTCTTGGGCATGGCCTTCAAGGGGGAGGCTCTGAAATGGCTAAAACCACTCATCTCTTCAAACGATCCTGTTCTTCAAGACTTGAAAGCCTTCAGTAATGCTGTTACTAAAAGATTTAGTGATCCTGAAAAAGATTTTTTTTGTTTTGAGAGTCCGGCCTTGTCGACGAAAGAACCTTCTATTACTGAAGTCAGATCACCTTTGAGGAATCAGCACACGAATGACTCGTCATCTCACAAAGACTGCAGGCTTCCAAAATCTTCTCCAAAACAACAAACCAAGTACATAATTTCTGGCTGTATGTCATTTTCCTCCCCACACAATTGGTCTTCTGAAAATTCCTGTAATTTGAACTCATCTGCTCAGTCTGTCAAGTCTTTATCTTCTGCTAAGAAAGCTGTGGTTTTGCCTTGTGACGTTGACTCCAATTCAGATTATGACTCTGTAGCTGAAGAAGCTCTGTTATTGGAGTCACCTGTAAGTTATGACAATGTCTTTATGCTTCCAGTGGTAAAACCAAAACGGTCCCGTAAGAAGATGCATCGTCGGAGATCTTGAATTTATGATTTATCTCTTAGACTTTTTGTTTCCCTTGTCCTGTTCGGGTGTCCGGAGTCCACCCTGAAGGGGGGGGTAATGTTAGGATCCTGTTCAGTATTTATCTGGTGTCAGCAGATCCATATGTGTTCTGTTCCTTGGCTCTGTGTACATGCAGCTCAGCAGGTGCACAGGGTTTGTAATTACTAGTGAACACTCCCAGCCTGGCCTTGTTCATTGGTTAGTGTGGCTGTTAAAGGCCAGCTAGCTGAGTTCTCAGACGCCGGTGATATTATTCTGCTTTCCAGCCAGAACTACCTGCATTGCCTGGTGTCTCCATTCTTGCTCCTGTTCATACCGAGAAGTCTGGTCTGCCTGTTCAAGTTATCCTGCCACAATCATCCTTGTCAGCTCATGTTCATGCCAGAACCATTTAGTTAAGTATCATGGACTTTTTACTGTGATCTCTGGATCCTCTAGTATTCGTTATTCGTGTTACATGTACTATGGACTTCCTCTGTGCCTGCATGCTGTTTTGCTTTGTTATACAAATCCTGCAATCAGTTCCGTGGATTATAATACTCGGATTCTTTATTCAACTGTCTCATTACTCTGCTGCAATTCTCAGTCTGCAAACCCATTTATTCTTAGCTGACATTGTACCCTGGATTGTACTGTGATTCCTCTGCCATACCTCATTATACCACTGCTATAATAAATACTTAGTATTCCTGCACTTCTGTGGACATTCATTTCCGGCAACAGTGATTGTTATACATTCTAGTCCTGTAATCAAGTCCTGGCTCTTAGCTGTTATATTTCTCACCTGCTGTCCATAATCAGTGTAAGTGTGCTGCACATTCCATTATTAAAGGGACAGTCCATATTCTGCTAATCTTTAATTCTGCTACAACGCACTCAAGTTATTACAGTATTCCCCAGTGTAACATTGGTTAACCATTTCTATGTCACATTGTATCTGCCAGTACCTCCAGTAGTGATTCTCTCCTTGTAATTCACCTGCCAAACAATTAGTGGCAGGTGAATCATAACACCCTGCAGACCAAACACTCTTTTCTGCTGGCTGCATCGGCTCCGACTAATCTGCTCGGCAGAGATTTTTTGTGTAAAATGCGGTGTGTCATATATTGTACTCCTGAGGGTGTCTTCTTGGATATACCCGAGAATCACGTTCTAGAAGTGCAAGATATATTAGACACCCCTCAAAGGCTAATGTCGCACTCTGCTGTTATAGACAAGTGTCCATCAAAGGTAGAGGAAATGATCTCACAAATACCGGGTTCCCTTTGGACCAAAGATGGACAAGACACTGGATTGATGGCGAATGTAGCCCCAGTAGTAGTACAAGTAAAAGATGGTAGGATAGCTCAAAAAATCCCTCAGTATCCTCTGAAGCCAGAGGTAGAATTAGGAGTGTACCCCGTCATAGAGCGGTTGCTACAACAGGGCATCCTAGTCAGGACGTCCAGCACAGCCAATAGTCCCATCTTCCCTGTGAAAAAGAGTGGGGGGAGGGGTTACCGGCTAGTGCAGGATTTAAGAGGGGTGAACAAAATAGTTGAGAGTCAATTCCCCGTAGTGCCCAATCCAGCTGTCATCTTGATGCAGATCCCCGCAACCTCTTCATACTTCACTGTCATTGATCTCTGTTCTACCTTCTTTTCTGTCCCTCTCCACCCTGACAGTCAGTACCTTTTCGCCTTCTCTTACAGGGGAGTACAGTACACCTGGACTTGTCTTCCCCAAGGCTTCATTGACAGCCCAAGTATCTTCTCCCAAGCACTGCATGACTGTTTGCAATCCTTTCAACCTGAAAATGGCTCAGTGCTAATACAGTATGTTGATGACTTATTGTTGTGCTCTGACTCATTTGAAACGTCCTTGGCAGATACGAAGCAGCTTCTGCTTCACCTCTCCCAGACAGGACACAAGGTTTCAAAGGATAAATTACAGTTGTGCAGTAAAAGTGAGGTATTTGGGGCATTGCTTGACACAAGGACAACGACACCTCACTGCTGATAGGATAGAAGCGACTCGCAACATGACTCTGCCACAAACCCAGCAACAGATCCGCACTTTCCTAGGAATGTGTGGGTACTGCCGAAACTGGATCCCAGGGTTCTCCATACTGGCTTTACCTTTGCAAGAGATGGTCTCTTCAAGCAAACCAGATCGGATTTCGCACACAGATGAGTCCAAACTGGCATTTGAGAGACTCAAACAGTGCCTATCACAGTCACCTGCATTAGGTATGCCAGATTATGGGAAACCCTTTGAATTGTACGGTACAGAGAGTGCTGGGTGTGCGGCAGGTGTTTTAACACAGAAACATGGTGATGCCAGCAGACCAGTAGCATACTACAGTGCACAATTGGACACTGTAGCACGGTCTCTCCCCACATGCTTGCGAAGTGTTGCAGCGATAGCTTTGCTAGTGAGTAAGAGCGAAGACGTAGTGTTAGGACACAACCTGACCATCCATACACCTCATGCAGTATCAGCCTTACTGAACTCCGCCCAAACCAGACATGTCTCATGGGCACGATTTACAAAGTGGGAATTAGCACTAATGGCCCCTGTAAACATCACTATAAAGAGATGCAGCGCACTAAATCCTGCAACTTATCTGCCAAGTGTGCCTGGACAGGCACAAAGGGTGGAGGATGAGAATGATGGTGAAGGAGGATTTAGTACAGACACTGATACGCATGATTGTATGGAATATCTGAACCAGACTTTCACTGCAAGACCTGACATTAGTGACAACCCACTGGAAAACGTAGATTTTACCTTCTACACTGACGGTAGTTGCCACAGACAGACGGACTCGGGAGACCTGTGCACTGGGTACGCAGTTGTAGACGACAGAAGTATCATAGAAGCTGAGCCCCTGGGTCCACCGCACTCAGCACAAGTTGCTGAGCTGGTCGCACTAACCAGAGCGTGTGAATTGGCCAAGGGTAAGTCAGCTAATATATACACAGATTCTAGGTATGCCTTTGGAGTGGTACATGATTTCGGGGCCCTATGGCGCCTCAGAAATTTCATGACAGCAGCTGGCACACCCGTGGCGCATGCGACCCACATCAAAAGATTGCTATCAGCAATACAAGACCCCGACAGAGTGGCTGTTATCAAGTGCAAAGCCCACACTTACAGTCAAGACCCAGTGTCACTTGGTAACAGCCGTGCAGACGAAGCTGCCAAGGCAGCAGCAAGTTCAGCCACACTAACCAACATCACACCACTGATGACATTTAACACAATAAGCACACAACAACTCATTGAAATGCAAGATTTGTGTTCCCTGCAGGAGAAGTCCGTCTGGAAGGCGAAGGGATATGGAAGAGAGTCTTCGGGCCTCTGGACAGATGGGCACGGTAAGCCAGTGGCTCCCAGAGCATATCTTCCAAGCTTAGCTGAGGCGGCACACGGTCTGACTCATCTAGGTAAAGAGGGTATGTGTAAGCTGGTGAGAGCCTACTGGTGTGCGCCAGGATTCTCTTCTCATGCGGGTAAGAGAGCAATGACATGTCTTACTTGCTTGAGGAAGAATATTGGAAAGTCAATACCAACAGAACCATCCCATATCCCTCCGACAGACGGCCCTTTTCAGGTAATACAAATTGACTTCATACAGTTACCACCCTGTAGGAATTTAAAATATGTATTAGTCTGTATTGATGTGTTTTCCAACTGGGTAGAAGCGTTCCCTGCTGCCACAAATACTGCTACGTTCACTGCAAAGAAAATTGTGCAGGAATTTGTGTGTAGATATGGTATCCCTAGAATAATTGAAAGTGATAGGGGTACCCATTTTACAGGTGAATTCTTTCAGGTCATGTGCAAACTGATGGGTATTAATAGCAAGCTACATACTCCGTACCGGCCACAGGCGAGCGCAAAGGTGGAGAGAATGAATAGCACTATTAAGAACAAGCTTAGCAAAGTGATGGTTGAAACTGGATTGTTGTGGCCAGAGGCATTGCCACTAGTGTTGTACAGCATCAGAACCACTCCCAGGTAACCACTTAACCTATCACCCTTTGAAGTTCTTTTTGGGCGACAACCTCACGTAATGATTGACCCCCAGGATGATTTGAAATGTAATAACGAAGTGACTGTGCAATATTTGGTTAGAATGAGCCAGCAGCTCAGAAATCAACAAAGAAATCTAAAGCTGGTGATTCCTGACCTACCAAACAGTAATTGTCATGACATTGAACCTGGGGATTATGTGATGATTCGAAATTTCTTACGCTCAGGTTGCCTCATAGACAGGTGGGAAGGACCATACCAAGTTTTGTTAACCAGCACAACAGCATTGAAGGTTGCCGAGAGAGAGACTTGGGTCCACTCGTCCCATTGCAAGAAGGTCGCTGACCCGGAGAAGACTTGTGACAAAGAGCAGGTGGAAGAGAACCTCGTATCACTAGAGTGCTTGTTCCGGGAAAATTGAGAGGCAGGACTGTTGAAAGGCATCTGAGCACGGAGAGTAATGAGAGTTAGAACGGTTGTCGTACCATTTTCTTTTTTCACCTCCCCCTGCATTTTTCCTTTCTTTTCTCCTTCTTATTTTCATCCTTTCCCCTAACGAAATGGATCGGTTACAAGAGACTGCGTTTCGGGTTCTGTTAGTGACTTTGGTTTTAATAAGGACAACTTGTTTGTGTGAGGGTCCCAGAGAGGTGGAGCAAGGATCTGGAGTGAGTTTTGATGGAGAGTACGGGTTGGTAGGACCCCAGGATCAGCGTATCACTTTCACCAAGGCTAGCATCAGAAAAAGGAAATCCACAAACCGGAACCCAACTCATCAATCACCAAAAATGTCATTTTATTGTTGTATGTACCGTTACATGTCTTCTGTTCATCTCTGTAGGGCTAGGTTAGTGAAACACACATAGTCATTAGAAAATAGGGACACATAATTGCTCACACATATGGATCCCCACAATGTATCATCAGATAAAGGTGCTCCCCATCTATCATATAGCTCGGTGGAGTTTGTTGGACCATGTACAGACCCTTAATACGGGATGAGAAGGAATATAATGAATACTTCGCAAAGCCTAGAAGCTAGTGATGCACGATGATACATCCCCCTCAGGCAGTTAGTCATACATATACGTTTTTCCTATCACACTAGGCCATCCATTTCTCACCTATGACCTTTTCTCCCTCTTCCAAGGTACATACTCGCCCATTGTAATGTATAGCATGTAAATATTTTTTTTTCTTCTGTTATTAATATTAGTGGCAGTTATTGTTGACTGCCAAAGGGTGGACTGTCGAAGTCTGAAAATATTGCAATACACACACCACATGCAAACACCACACAGTTGGCATCCATATATGTACTTAGTCTGGCGTGCGTGCAGCATACTCGCAAATTGCGTACAATCGCCTCCCACGGGAGTGCGCGTACGGGCGTGGTATGAGCAATTACAGAAAGATTCTTACTTGCAATGGAAATTAATGCAGTACATGCCACAGTCTGTGTCGAGTCACTGTTCACACACACACTAATCTAACCAAACATGCACATCTTTCCAACACAATGTCTTGGTATTCCAATGTTTGAACAGACCCCCTGGTCTGTGAAGAAAGATACACACAAACCAAACTGTCATTGTTTAATGGAAACCAGAACAATGGGAGACAAATATCCCAAATAGATAAACACAAGCTTGTGGTTACAAATTATTAACTGCAGCCCGCAGTAACACTTGTGTATATATACATATATATATATATATATATATATATATTATTTGTGTGTATCTTGAGAATGGTTGGTCATTTCATGTGTAGGATCATGTTGCTTGAAGATAGCATGACAGGGTAATCCAATGAACATGAAAATATCTGTCACACATTGCATGTTTCCCAAACTTGGTGCACACATTGCACATAGTCTGCCCTTTCCCCTCATGCAACTTTTACTTATTTGCAAGGCACAACAAGGGAATTATACACCTTTACAGTATACGAGGGGACAGTAACTGATCAGAGCATCATGCATGGTATCTACGTGTTCGGATAATTATGATTAATAATCCGGTGTTGGTTTGGAGAAGATCGCATGTCGTTGCGAATAGTTATTCGCAAAGGCAGATTAAAGGTATATTTGTGTTTATTATGTACTTGGTATGCGGCTGGAATCCAGAGCTACACACCCCTGGATCAAGGCATCGCCCATCTCTTCAAAACGACCAATGACCTCTCCAGTACTGTAAACGACCATCCCTCCAACCAATCAGTGGAGAGCATACAACCCCATTGTATTGTATTTTGGGCAAGGGTATATAAACCTTGCACCTGGGCTGGTCGCTCTCTCTCTCTGCTTTTTAAAAGACTCATAGGTCGTCTTGCCAGACGGCTGGGGACCGGATCCGGGTGGCGCAAGCGACAAAGCGTACGTATCATTGGGTGTGACTCTCTCTCTGTGATTGAATTGTATTGTGTTGTACCATTATATTTTAACTTATTGTAAACCCCTTTTACAAATATATTATTACTTGTTGCTGCTTTGGACCACAACATACAATCAAATACTGGTGTCGCATTCAGTTTCTGTTGAGCATTTGTATAGTATAATTGCCACACCTAGAGCTGCCTCGTGCTCTCAGTGTGTCGGTCTGTGTGTATGCACTGAGTGTAAGCTGCACGGCTATTCCGGCGTGTGTACGCTAACTGGGGACAGAGTATTTATTACAGCAGCCGCAGCGGCTTCAGTTACAGTGTGCAATAGGGGTTAGTGGCTGTTTTTCCAAGAAGTCTATCGAACTTCTCAATGTCCACGGTCCCAAATCCCATCTAGATTCCACTTCACTAGGAAACCGATTCCCGGACTGTACAGGGGCATTAAGAAAAGTGTCCTCATTGTCCTGAGAAATGCGGTTGTACCCAGTGTCCATTTAACCACGGACATGTGGACAAGTTGAGCAGGGCAAACTGAGGACTAGATGACTGTAACAGCCCACTGGGTAGATGTATTGCCTCCCGCAGCAACAACAGCAGCGGCACCAGTAGCAGCATCTCACAAACGCCAGCTCATTCAGAGATTTTGCTGCGATAGTTAAATCTTTGACCATCTCTGAATGACCCTCTATGTGCATTAGTGGTGCTACTGCTGTGGGCATTATGTGTATAAGTGGCACAACTACTGGGGGCATTATGTGTGTAAGCAGCACAACTAATGGGGGCATTATATATGTAAGGGGTGCTACTGCTGTGGACATTATGTGTATAAGGGGCACTACTGTGGGGATTATTTGTGTAAGCAGCACTAATACTGATGGCAATATGTGTTTAAGCGGCTCAACTACTGAGGGCATTATGTGTGTAAGTGGCACTACTGCTGTGTGCATTATGTGTGTAAGTAGCATAACTACTGGGGGCATTATGTGTGTAAGTGGTGCTACTGCTGTGGGCATTATGTGTATAAATGCACGAATACTGGGGCATTAAGTGTGTAAGCGGCACAACTACTGGGGGCATTATGTGTGTAAGTGGCACAACTACTGGGGCATTATATGTGTAAGGGTTGCTACTGCTATGGGAATTATGTGTGTAAGTGGCACAACTACTATGGCCAGTATGTGCGTAAGTGGCGCTACTGCTGTGGGCAATATGTGTATAAGGGGCCCTACTGTGGCCATTATTTCTGTAAGCAGCATTAAAACTGTGGGCATTTTATGTGTAAGAGGCAGAACTGCTGGGGGCATTATATGTGTAAGGGGTGCTACTGCTGTGGGCATTATGTGTGTAAGTGGCACAACTACTGGGGGCATTATATGTGTAAGGGTTGCTACTGCTGTGGGCATTATTTGTGTAAGTGGCACAACTACTATGGCCATTATGTGTGTAAGAGGCGCTACTGCTGTGGGCATTATGTGTATAAGGGGCACTACTGTAGGCATTATTTGTGTAAGCAGCATTAAAACTGTGGGCATTATGTGTGTAAGTGGCACAACTGGGTAGGTCTGAACTTACTCAGCCCTTGCGATCACTTGAGCCTGTCCGGTCCCAGAATTGACGTCAGACGCCCGCCCTGCAAACGCCTGGACACACCTGCATTTTCCCTACCACTACGAGAAAATGGTCAGTTGACACCCATAAAAGCCCTCTTTCTGTCAATCTCCTTGCAATCACCCATGCAAATGGATTAATCACTAGAAGCATTGCCCAGCAACAACATAGAGTGGGAGGTTCTGTTTAACAACAAGAACACTTCGGAAATGTGGGATATTTTAAAAGGGTTGCTGGATAGCAATATTCAGAAATTTATTCCCATGGGCAGTAAACGCAGGAGTATTAAACTCAAACCGATGTGGCTTAACAAGAAGGTTAAGGCAGAAATGGATAAAAAAGCAGGCTTTCAAAGCATTTAAATCTAATGGAAAGGAGGATTCTTTCAAGTATTACAAGGAATGTAATAAGAAATGGAAAAAAGCAATAAGAGCAGCTAAAAGGAAAATGAAAAGCAAATCGCTATAGAGAGTAAAACCAATCCTAAAAAGGTTTTTAAATACATAAACCGTAAAAGGTTAAAAAATGAGAATATAGGTCCATTAAAAGATGAATTAGGAGAATTGATAAATGATGACGAAATAAAAGCGGAAATACTGAACATCAGTGTTCACCAGAGAAGAACTGATGGTGGGAGTAGATCTTAACGATTGTGACAGTAATGATTCATGGTTAGATACTTGTTTAAGTGAAGAAGTAGTCCGGGAGAGACTAAGCAAAATTAAGATTAATAAATCACCTGGTCCTGATGGACTTCACCCGAGGGTTCTTATGGAGTTTAGTTCACAACTAGCACGACCCCTTTACTTGATTTTCAATAGTTCAATTAGATCAGGCATGGTACTGAAGGATTGACGTATAGCTGAGGTAGTGCCATTATTTAAAAAGGGATTCAAAAATCATCCGGGAAACAGACCAGTTAGTTTGACATCTATAGTGGGGAAAATATTGGTAGGAATTCTAAGGGACAGCATACAGGAGTATTTACAGTCCGCTAGGATTATTAGCAAGAACCAGCATGGGTTTGTGAGGGACATGTCATGTCAGATTAACTTAATCAGCTTCTACGAGGAAGTGAGCAATAATCTTGATCAGGGAAAAGCAGTGGATGTGGTCTTCCTAGATTTTGCAAAAGCCTTCGATACAGTTCCTCACAGGAGACTGATTATCAAATTAAAGGAGCTTGGGCTAAGAAAACTGTTTGCACATGGATAAGCAACTGGTTGGATAGCAGGGTACAGCGAGTAGTGGTCAACGGGAAGTCCTCAACCTGGTCCCCAGTAATCAACAGAATTCCACAAGGGTCCGTACTCGGACCTCTACTGTTCAACATATTTATCAATGACCTAGAAATAGGCCTGGAAAGCACAGTGTCAATCTTTGCAGATGATACTAAACTGTGTAAGGTAATTAACTCAGAATTGGATGTGGAGTCCTTGCAGAATGATCTATCTAAACTTGAACCCTGGGCGTCTAAATGGAAAATGAGGTTCAATACAGACAAATGCAAGTTTATGCATTTCGGGACTAAAAACAATCTCTCAGCCTACATATTAATTTGGCAACGCCTAGGGGAAACAGAGTTGGAAAAAGATTTGGGGATACACATTGATAATAGGCTTGATACACAGGGCCGGAGCTTCCACTAGGCAGCTTTAGGCAGCTGCCTAGGGGCGCCGGAACCTGAGGGGGCAGCCTGCTACAACTGCCTGGAAAAAGCGTGGTCCTACCTCACACAGCCGCCGCAATCCCCCCGGCACTCATATCTTAGAGTAGCCGCAACTGCCAAGCTCCCGTATTGCAGCCTCCAGCTCCATCTTCACCCGGCACAGGCAGTAACTTTCACAGCACCTGATGTCCTGGCTGGGGGTGACATGCGGTGCTGCTCTTCATTCCAGGCTCTTTCACAGACCACTTTGCATCGCAGCTTGCAGGTAAGGTGGCTGCACAGTGCACTTTCTGCATTGATAAGGAAAGAGGGGGAGAGCAGCAGTCTGGGGGGGGGGGGGCATGCACACAGATGGTGGGGGAGATAGAACAGCAGACATTTAACAGAGTGTAGAGGGGGGGTAAGAGCAGCAGGCACCCATACAGACTGGGGCATACTTACCGACTTTTTTGCTGCTCTCTCTAGGAGAGAGCAGCCAGGTCGGTTCGGCAGGGGGGCGGGCTGTGATGTGTGTGCAGAGGGGGCGGGCCGTAGGCAAACCGGGGGCATGGCGGAGGCGGGTCGGGGGCGTGACTACGGGGATCGTGTCGTGTAAGCCCCGCCCCCGCTGTGTAATGCCACTATTATGGCATTATACAGCAGGGGGCGTGGCTATGATGACGCGATTCAATAAGAATCGCGTCATCGCCTGCCCGGACCGCCCACTTTACTCGCTAAGTGGGCAGCCGGGCTTGGGGGGACCCCTGTAATCGGGAGACTTGCCTGCTCTTCCGGGGGGCCGGGAGGGTCACCCGATTTTCGGGAGCCTCCCGGCCATTCCGGGAGAGTAGGCAAGTCTGGACTGGGGAGATGGGGAGAAGAGAGCAGTCATGCAACAGAATGGGGGTGGGGGAGAGCAGCAGCATGCCTTTCACCTGAAGGGTGGGTAGGGGGAAGAGGCAGTAGGTAGAAATTTTGCCTAGGGTGCCGAGAAACCTTGCACCGGCCCTGACCATACACAATGTCAAAACGCAGTAAAGAAGGCAAGTTAGGTGCTAGCGTGCATAAAAAGGGGAATTGAGACAAGGGACTCGGATGTAATCATGCCGCTGTATAAGGCATTGGTACGTCCGCATCTGGAATATTCTGTTCAGTTTTGGGCACCATTGTATAAAAAAGATATCAGTGAACTCGAAAGGGTTCAAAGGCGAGCTACTAAATTGATTAAAGGCCTAGAGGGACTGGATTATAAGGAAAGGCTTACTAGGTTGAATATGTATACACTAGAAAAGAGGAGCCTAAGATGAAATATTATTAATATCTTCAAATATGTAAAGGACATCACAAAGAGTTATCAGAGGAATTATTTATTAAAAGAACACAATTTAGGACACGTGAGCACTCGCTGCAGCTGGAGGAGAGAAAGTTCCAAACGCAATAGAGGAAAGGGTTCTTCACTGTTAGGGCAAATAGGATGTTGAATTCCCTGCCCGGGAAGGTGGTAATGGCGGACTCTGTAATTGGATTTAAGAAAGGAATGGATACATTTTTGAATAAAAATGATATCCAAGGTTATAATATTTAAAATATCAACGTGGTTAATCCTGGGGAAACATGAGTTATAGTAGTTAATTAGTCATAAAACTTTATTCAGTGGGTATGCAGAATCATCACAACTTAATACAGGTTGAACACGATGGGCAATTTGCCTCTATTCAACCTCAATTACTATGTTACTATGTTACTATGTACCCGTTCGATGCGTGTGCGCATTATGCTGCATACGTATGCACAGAAGTAACCTGATCGATGCCCTGCGAAAATCAGCAGCGTGCGATCAACTCGGAATGACCCCCTATGTGTGTAAGTGCCACAACTACTGGGGGCATTATGTGTGTAATAATCACTACTGCTGTGGGCATTATTTGTGTAAGTGGCATTACCACTGTGGCATTATGTATAAGGGATGCTACTACTGTCGGCATTATATGTATAAGGGATACTAATATGTGGTGTTACTGCTGTGGGCATTATGTGTATAAGCGCACAATTACTGGGGGCATTATGTGTGTAAGTGGCACAACTACTGGGGTCATTATGTGTGTGTTGTGGCACAACTACTGGGGCCATTATATGTGTAAGTGGCGCTACTGCTGGGGGCACTATGTGTATAAGGGGCACTACTGGGGGCATTATATGTGTAAGTGGTGCTACTGCTGTGTGCATTGTGTGCATTACACATAATGCCCCAAATAGCACAACTACTTGGGGCATTATGTGTGTAAGTTGTGCTACTGCTGGGGGAATTATGTGTATAAACGCATGACTACTGGGACATTATGTGTGTAAGCGGCACAACTACTGGGGGAATTACTGTATGTGTGTAAGTGGCACAACTACTGGGGTCATTATTTGTGTAAGGGTTGCTATTGCTGTGGGCATTATTTGTGTAAGTGGCACAACTACTGTGGCCATTATGTGTGTAAGTGGCGCTACTGCTTTGGGCATTATGTGTATAAGGGGCACTACTGTGGCCATTATTTGTGTAAGCAGCATTAAAACTGTGGCCATTATGTGTGTAAGTGGCACAACTACTGAGGGAATTATATGTGTAAAGGGTTATACTGCTGTGGGCATTATGTGTGTAAGTGGCACAACTACTGGGGGCATTATATGTGTAAGGGGGTGTTACAGCTGTGGACATTATGTGTGTAAGTGCCACAACTACTGTGGCATTATGTGTGTAATAATTGCTACTGCTGTGGGCATTATTTGTGGAAATGGCACTACTACAGTGGGCATTATGTATAAGGGATGCTACTACTGTCGGCATTATATGTATAAAGGATACTAATATGTGGTATTACTGCTGTGGGCATTATGTGTATAAGCGCACAATTACTGGGGGCATTAGGGGGGTAATTCCGAGTTGATCGCTCGCTAGCTGTTTTTAGCAGCTGTGCAAACGCTAAGCTGCCGCCCTCTGGGAGTGTATTTTAGCTTAGCAGAAGTGCGAACGAAAGGATCACAGAGCGACTACAAAAATAAATTGTGCAGTTTCAGAGTAGCTCCAGATCTACTCCTAGCTTGCGATCACTTCAGACTGTTAATTTCCTGATTTGACATCACAAACACGCCCTGCGTTCGGCCAGCCACTCCTGCGTTTTTCCTGGCACGCCTGCATTTTTTCAAACACTCCCTGAAAACGGTCAGTTGACACCCAAAAAGCGCCCACTTCATGTCAATCACTCTGCGACCAGCAGTGCGACTGAAAAGCATCGCTAGACCTTGTGTAAAACTACATCGGCCATTGTGAAAGTACGTCGCGCGTGTGCACTGCACCGCATACGCATGCGCAGAAGTGACATTTTTTTGCTTCATCGCTGCGCAGCGAACATTTTTAGCTAGCGATCAACTCGGAATGACCCCCTATGTGTGTAAGTGAACAACTACTGGAGTCATTATGTGTGTGTTGTGACACAGCTACTGGGGCCTTTATATGTGTAAGTAGCACTACTGCTGTGGACATTATGTGTATAAGGGGCACAACTGTGGGTATTATATGTGTAAGCGGCACTAATACTGGGGGCATTATGTGTGTAAGTGGCTCAACTACTGGGGGCATTATGTGTGTAAGTGGTGCTACTGCTGTGTGCATTAAGTGTGTAAGTAGCACAACTACTTGGAGCCTTATGCGTGTAAGTGGTGCTACTGCTGTGGGCATTATGTGTATAAATGCACAACTACTGGAGCATTAAGTGTGTAAGCAGCACAACTACTGGGGGCATTATGTGTGAAAGTGGCACAACTACTGGGGGCATTATATGTGTAAGGGTTGCTACTGCTGTGGGCATTATTTGTGTAAGTGGCATAACTACTATGGCCATTATGTGTGTAAGTGGCGCTACTGCTGTGGGCATTATGTGTATAAGGGACACTACTGTGGGCATTATTTGTGTAAGCAGCATTAAAACTGTGGGCATTATGTGTGTAAGTGGCACAACTACTGAGGGCTTTATATGTGTAAGGGGTGATACTGCTGTGGGCATTATGTGTGCAAGTGGCACAACTACTGGGGGCATTATATGTGTAAGGGGTGCTACAGCTGTAGATATTATTTGTGTAAGTGCCACAACTACTGGGGAATTATGTGTGTAATAATCGCTACTGCTGTGGGCATTATTTGTGTAAGCGGCATTATTTGTGTAAATGGCACTACTACTTTGGGCATTATGTATAAGGGATGGTACTACTGTCGGCATTATATGTATAAGGGATACTAATATGTGGTGTTACTGCTGTGGGCATTATGTGTATAAGCGCATAATTACTGTGGGCATTATGTGTATAAGAGGTACTACTACTTTGAGCATTAAGTTTAAGGGGCAATACTGTGTGGTGTAACATATATAAGGGGTACTACTGTGTAGCGTAATGTGAATAAAGAGAAATATGTAATTTGAATCAAGGGCATTACATGCGGTGTAATGTGAATAAGATTATGTTACTGTGTGGCATACTTTGAAATGGGGGTACTCTTGTGAGGCCATGCCCAACCTCTGTGAGACCACACCCCTTTTTGTTGGAATGCACCTTAGGCACGCGCTGTTCCTTAGTAAAGTGTGGGTGGGCCCACATTTATGGTTTGCAGAAGGGCTCCGAACACCCTAGCACCGGTCCTGCTGCCACCTGCCCTTACCTGCCCTACGGCTTGTCTTAGTTGAATCTTCTTACCTGCCACCTACCATGACCATTGCATCATTCATAGTTGTTCTTCCATTACAAATGACCTGGTACTGGTGCCTTTCTCCGCATGCAGTCTAAGTAGTGCCCCCCATACACTTGTGCGATGCCCCACGACGCGATATCGTGGGTCATTGCACCGGCAGTTCAGGTGTGATAAAATCTCACCTGAGCTGCCAAAGTGATTACCATGCGATCATGCGATAGATCGCATGGTAATTACATGATGGGCACATCACCGCCGAGTGGGAGCGGCCTCTGTGATATATTGTATGTGTTTTTAAAAACACATGCAATCGCACTACAATGCAATAAATATTAAGTGCAGCACATAATATCTTGAGACATGAGATTCGACCGGCGTGCCCGCGCCTCGCGTGACATAGTACATAAAATGTGCATACAATCCTGCGATTTATCTCACAGATGCTGTCAAAATCGAACAGTTGTACCAGATATCCCCATAACTCAGCCGTCACCATATTCCTGCACTAACTGACACCATAAAGTTGGATACACACTGGAGCGATATTGGGCCAATTTTCCGTTTCATAATGACAAATTTCCTACATTGCTTAGTGCGTACCAGTGATTGTGCGCTCCTGTGGTGACTAGCGACAGTCGCTAGATTTGATGTGACCTAGCAATATCACTAGCTACCTTGTTTATGCTAATGAAGGACGGAACATGATTCTTAAATTCATTCTGATGTGTATGGGCAATACCCACTCAAGGGCATTCGTTCCAATGTCAGAACTATTGCCTTTCACTCCAGTGTCTACCCAAGTATTTACTCTGCGCAAGAATTCATGGGGGCATCATTTAGTGCTTTGCAGGAAAGGTAGATTGGTGGAAGACCTTTGTCTTTTTGGTTAAAGTCCTATCAGAACTACCACAATGTTATTTACTTTAGCTTAACACACTCAATCATACGGAACTGTAATTTTAGTTTATACAGTATATAGCTTAATATGTGCACCATACAGTACTCTCTTTCATTCCTCTGCACAAAGTTGCAATCTTAAGGGGGAAGTGCTTCTCTTATACCCCCTTTTACACCAAAATCCTGGGTCTGACCCAGGATTTGGAACACGGTTCCAAGCCGGGTGAGACCCGGGACTCCCCCCTTTTACACTGCAGTACCGATACGGGATATTCCCGGATCGGCACCGTTTACACTGCACCTGGAAACGCCGGGAAACCCTGCAGATTGGGACTCCAGCGCGTCACGCTGGGGCAAACCCAGCAATCTGGAAGCTGCTGTGCTGCCCCCAAGCCTCCGGCACTTCCAGGCACCAGACACGGTGCTGCTGTCTGCATAGATAACATGTGCCATGTCCCCAGCCTCAGCCGCTGAATAGCAACCAGCACGGCGCAGCTGACTGCATAGACATAATGCGCCGGGACCCCAAGCCTCCAGACCGCCCGCCGGACACTGCAGTTCGGGAAGTCTGCCATGCTGTAAATGTGTACCAGGTCGAATGACCTGGCTTACCCATTTACACCGCCTCCTACTCTGGGTCTTACCCGTGTACAACAACCCCGCTTGCAAGCCGGGTTGAATTCCCGGGAAAATGGACCCAGGGTTTTGGAGAAGGACCCTTTTACACCGCCTGCAATCCCGGGATTTTGCGCACTCCTGTGCAAAATCCCGGGATATTTCAGGTGGTCTTTAATTGAGTAGGCAGAGCCTGACTGACAGCTTGACAACTTGCCGTCATGGATTCATATGCTGGAGCAGGTCCAGTAATGTCACTACAGCTCAAATTGCTGCACTCTCTGCTTTTTTTTTTACCTGCATCAATGGAGAGGGGAGATAATTCATTACCTTTTTAGAGAACTACAGTAGACTATCAGCTTAACATTGTATAATGTATTTAACTTCATGACTCATATGTGAACATTTCCCTTTTGGGATGTAGTAGGCCTGTAATCAGAAAAAACACGCTTGCTTAAGTGAATTTATAAATAAGAGTAAGGACGCTTCTCACATCTCAACAGAATAACTCAGTTTCTTGATTACATGAGCAGAACTCTATTTCTGGAAGTAAAGATGAGTCATACTCTTAATAAATTGACATCATTAGTAAAATGGTCACAGATGCCTTGTACTGAGGAGTTATTAGATAAGAGAGGTAATTCATTGCTCTCCCACTGGCATAGGAAGCACGTTTACAGAGATCCTGTATTAGGTGACTGATACAGAGACAGAAATAGTAATAGGTTTGGTAATGTATACCGTGTGACCTGTGTCAGGGACATGAAGGTACAGTATAAAGTACTGTAATTATTAGGTTATGTCACTATAAGGGTATGCTATGTTTTTAGCTTACTGCACTGAATATGACAATGCTGGTGATGGTATAGAGGAAGTTAAAAGTTCATCTAATACCAATTTTGACCTTTTGCTTAGTGGTAGAGAGTAGACAAAGCAGCAATATGTAATAGAGCCAAAAATATCTTCCAGGAAGAGAGGGGATATTCAGGTTATCTACAGAATTTTAAGAAAATTTCAAGCTTTGAAATTATATTTGTCGAATGAAGGTTTGTTTAATCAAGGACATACCTCTACACAAAAGATAGATCATTTTACATTACTTGGGAACGAGGGTTCTTTGAAAATTAGATGAAGGAGAAATATGTAAAGTAAAAAGACAAATGATTATCTCAGACAATGAGATATTGGAGACAACTACGAATGAAAGAAAGACAAGGGAACAGAAACTCAAAGTAAATGAAATGGTCATACTGAACTATTAAAAGAAAGAGTTGTGGAATATCTTAAATCAAACAACTTACAGGATCCAAAACAGCATGGATTTACTGGTGGGAGATCATGCCAAACAAATCTTATTGACTTTTTTGACTCTGTGACGAAAATAATAGATCAAGGGGGAGCTGTAGATGTAGCATATCTAGACTTTAGTAAGGCATTTGACACTGTCCCACATCACACACTGCTAAATAAACTTGAAAGCGTGGGGGTGGATTATAAAACGGTTAAATGGATAACAACCTGGTTGCAGGATAGGAAACAGACAGTTGTAGTAAATGGAGTGCAATCTATGGAGAGAAATGTTACCAGTGGAGTACCCCAGGGATCTGTACTTGGTCCAGTTCTCTTTAATATCTTTGTTGGTGACATTGCAGATGGTATTGAAGGGAAGGTATGCCTTTTTGCAGATGATACAAAGATATGCAACAGGGTAGACACACCGGGAGGTGTAAAACAAATGGGCTTGAGAAATGGTCAAGAACGTGGCAACTACAGTTTAATGCTAAAAAATGCAAAATCATGCACTTAGGTCTCAAAAACCCAAAGGCTAAATATAGTATCAAGGGTACTATAATGGAAACTACTGAGGAGGAAAGGGATTTAGGAGTCACTATTTCAAGTGACTTGAAGGCAGGAAAGCAATGCAACAAAGCAATGAGGAAGGCAAGTCAGACGCTTGGTTGCATAGGGAGAGGAATCAGTAGCAGGAAAAAAGAAGTGATAATGCCACTGTATAGGTCATTGGTGCGTCCCCATCTGGAATACTGTGTCCAGTTCTGGAGACCATATCTCCAGAAAGATATAAATACATTAGAGAGTGTACAAAGAAGGGCAACTAAAATGGTGCATGGCCTACATCACAAAACTTACCCGGAAAGGCTGAAAGATCTTAACATGTATAGTTTGGAGGAGAGAAGGGAAAGGGGGGACATGATAGAAACTTTCAAAAATATCAAGGGTCTTAAAGTTGAGGAGGGAAACATTCTTCAAAGGAAGAGAAGTATTAGAACTCGAGGACATACACTGAGACTGGAGGGGGGGAGGTTCAGGGGAAATTTAAGGAAAAATTACTTCACAGAAAGGGTAGTGGATAAGTGGAATAGCCTCCCATCAGAGGTGGTAGAGGCTAAGACTGTAGAGCAATTTAAACATGCTTGGGATAGGCATATGAATATCCTTACAAAGAATTAAGGTTCAAAAAGGGTTGAGATTACCTAAAGGATAAAAAGGGGGCAGACTAGATGGGCCAAGTGGTTCTTATCTGCAGTCAAATTCTATGTTTCTATGTAACGAAGGAGGATTGTAAAGGGTGACATATAACTCGTAGGGAGAGATTTATTAAAGCCTTCTAAGAAGTGGAGAAGTTGCCCATAGCCACCAGTCAGCTTAAACCAATCATCCTATAGAATGTACTTGATAAGAGTTCGGTATGATTTACCGGTGGCTGGGATGCCGGCCATCAGTATATCAACAACGGCATCCTGGCCGCCAGTATGCCGGCAGTAGTGCAAGCACAAAGATTCCCCTTGCAGGCTCGCTGTGCTCGTCATGCTGTGCTCGCCACAGGTTCTATTCCCAATCTATGGGGTTCGTGAACACCCACGAGTGGGGATAGTCCTATTAAGCCGGTAAATAAATTAAACATATGCCCTTGATAAATGTTTGAATCTGATTGGTGGCTATTGATAACTTCTCCACTCCTCCTCTCCACTCCTTGGAAGGTTTTATACATTTCCCCCATAGTTCTGGAGGTACTGTAATTAAATGGGCTAAGATTAGAAAAGAAAAAAGCAAATAAATAGAAAGAGCCAGGATGTATATAGTAATAGTAGTATGGTAGAAGTAACAGACAAATGAAATAAGAATTTATTGATATAACAGAAGTGGTTTGTTGGAATAAATGTAATCTGATGTAAGCCTTTGCCCATCACAGTGGCATACTCAAGTGTGAGTACATGTAACGACTAACGAATGCCTCCATCTTCCTTGTAAACAATCACCTAGTAGCTGCAGATCCTGATCCAGGTGCTCCCAAACACTGGATTTAACCAATTTGTATGAACAACAGTTAAATCTGTTTTCCAGTGTTTGAGAGCAAATGGTCGATTGTCATTTGCTCTCATCCATTACCAGCTTTCGATTCCAATCAGTCAGATCTGGCAGATGATCTGCCAGATAATTGTATAGTGCATGACCAGCTTTAAGGATGATAATTCCTTGTCTAAATTATAATTAAGTTACATGGTATTCCCCTTCCTCAGCCTGAGGTTGTATAACTTATTGAGGCGAATAGTATGTGGACATCCAACTAACACACCCATACTTCTCTTTCTAAAACCATCGGCAGTAATATGGAGTTGGTGCTTTGTTTGCTGCTATAACTACCTCTCAGATTCGTAGAAGGCTTCCTATTTAAGGCTGTTCCTGTGAGCAGACCAGTGCCAGAGTAACTTCACTCCTGTGACTTGCTACTGGCTCCCATCTGCTACTCTTTAATGTGTCCTGGTTCCTAGTTGTGTTTCTGTTTGCTAGTTCCAGTTAGTATCAGTCTGCATCCATTCCACGCAGTGCACTTCAATCTGCAAGTACCAGTATCTATTCTAAGCAGTACACTTCATTTAGTCTACAATTACCAGTATCGATATACATTTTACACAGTGCACTTCAATCTGCAAGTACCAGTATCTATTCTGAGCAGTGCACTTCAGTCTACAATTACATGTATTGATATCCATTCTACGCAGTGTACTTCAGTCTGCAAGTACCAGTTTCTATTCTACACAGTGCACTCCAGGCTGCAAGTACTAGTGTCCATTTCTTGCAGTGCACTTCAGTTCTGCGAGTACCAGTATCTATTTACACTGTGCACTTCAACCATGAAGTACTAGTAACCAGTAACCATCCTACAGTGTGCACTTCATTCTGCAAGTACCTCAGCTGTATCTATGCTGTGCACTCATCTAGTAAGCCCAAAAACTCTATTAATACTACCCACTCAACTAAGTGTCCCTATACCAGTTCCAGCATCCATCCCGGACTGTGTCCAAGCCCTGTAGCACTTTCTCACTATTTACCAATCTATACACCACAAACCTGGTGCTCAGTCATGTCCTACATGTGAAGGAGCCTCATCAAGCCTCCCAGCTGCCAACATTCTCCTAATACCCGAGCCAGTCCGGTTCCTGATACCAGTACAAAAACCCCAGTAACTGACAATGGGGCACTGCCATGCTTAAATACTGTAGTAAAGGGCCTTCCCTAAACTAGGGGCAAATTTGGAAGTACACAATACTCTAGAGCAGAGGTTCTCAATAATGAAAAAACCTGCAATCCATTAGCAACACATTTCAGATATTTGTACCCCCCAACTTTTCAAATCAAATACATTTGTAATTAATATAATTGTGCACAATGAATGCTCTGGGCCTCACACAAGTTAAACCTCCCACTACACACACTCTTGATCTTGTCTTCCAGATTGGCTTAGAAATTTTTGATCTAAATAATCCCAGTTACGTGGTCAGACCACAACTCAATTTGGTTCTCAGTTGCAACCTGTCAAAATAGAACTTTGCCCCTGGAGTCGACCAGGTGTTAACCAAGGAGCTTCTAGTAGGGTGTATGGACATAATTGGCCCTGTATTTGCAAAAACAGCACAATGCTTTTTGCAGACAGGCTTTTTTTCATGAAATACTACAGAAAGCAATTGTTAGACCGCTACTTAAAGAACCTAATTTATATTCCGACTGCATGATCATGTATGGTATCAAACCTTCCTTTTCTAGGAAAGGTTATTGATAAAGTGATTGCAACTTAACTGAACACCCCATGTGTGAACTCATAATATTTATGCAGTCAGAATCTAAATTAGATTTTTAAAGTAGAGGTCTAACAATTGCTTTCTTAAGGAGTTCAGGAAAAAAAAAACCCTGTCTGCAAAAAGCATTGTGCTGTTTTTGCAAATACAGGGCCAATTATGGGGGTCATTCCAAGTTGATCGCTTGCTAGCAACTTTTTGCTGTGCTGCGATCAGATAGTCGCCACCTATGGGGGAGTGTATTTTTGCTTTGCAAGTGTGCAAACGCTTTTGCAGCGGACGGCACAAAAAAGTTTTTTGCAGTTTCTGAGTAGCCCTGGACTTACTCAGCCGCTGCGATCACTTCAGTCTTTTTGGTCCCGGAATTGATGTCAGACACCCGCCCTGCAAACTCTTGGACACGCCTGCATTTTTTCAAACACTCCCAGAAAACGGTCAGTTGCCACCCACTAACACCCTCTTTATGTCAATCTCCTTGCGATCGGCTGAGCGAATGGATTCTTCGTTAAACCCATCGCCCTGCACCAATCCTCTTTGTACCTTTATGACACGCCTGTGCATTGCGGTGCAGTTTTGCCGAGATTTAACATGATCGCAGCGCTGCAAAAAGTTGCTAGCGAGCGATCAACTCGGAATGACGCCCTATGTCCATACATCCTTACCTGGTCAACTCAAACAGAAGATCATTAAGCACACATACCAGGGCTGTATCAGTGCAGATGGTACTAATAATCTCATTATGAAGGTGAGGTGCTTGGTGCAGCGGTGTGGGTAGTTTGATATATATTTGTGAATGAACAGGGTAATATTAGTGAAAGCTCCAAATGTCTATGGCTCTGTTGAGAGCGTTTGGAGTTTGTGTACCTATTACTTTTCTAGACTTGAGGTTTTTTTTACATACTGCTTTTGCGATAAAGGTTCATTAAGTCTACAGTCTATACCAGGCTTTTTCAACCAGTGTGCCGCGACCAGTTGCAAGGTGTGCCGCAGAGCCAGAGCAGCTTCCTGCACCTACAGAGTGAACTGTTGGCCCGGGCTCTTCTTAGAGGATCAGTCGTGCTCCGGCCGTGACCTATGCCTTGAAAATGGTGTAATATCATAGGTCACGGCCGCCACGTCTCACCACCCAGCCAGCCCACCTGCCTGCATACACATCTTCCAGTTCCTGCCTGCCTACACAGCTTTCCTTGCCAACCCACATCCACACCTGCCCGACCGCCCGCTGCTCAGTATTCGCAGAACTCCTCTATGAACAACCCCCGCCACTGAGGGACAGGGAGGAGGACAGCTGATAATAATATTTGTTATTTTATGTCTCCTGTGGGGAACAACAGGTTTTCAATAGGATTTATGTGGGGTGAATAAGAATTTATGGATTTATGGGGGGGGGGGGGGGGGGGGGGGAACAATGTGAATAATTCATTTGGGGAGCAATAGGATTTATGTAGGGAGCAACATGATTTATGTGGGGAGCAATGTGATTGTTTTTCTGTGTAGGCCACTGTATGTGTAGATTTTTTTTTTACTGTGAGGGTCAATGTGTGTGTTTTATTTTTTTCTGTGGGGAACTGATGGTGTGCCTTGGCAATTTTAAAATATTGTTCGATGTGCCGCGAGTAAAAAAAGGTTGAAAATCACTGGTCTATACCAATGAAGTTGAAGTTATCAGTTTTACTGTTGAGTTTATTTCCATATATAAAAAACCCTATGCAATATTAGATCACTATAGCTATTGCACACTTATAATGGCTAAGAATTAATACCATTATCTAGGACATAGGTTCTCAAACTCGGTCCTCAGGACCCCACACAGTGCATGTTTTGCAGGTAACCCAGCAAGTGCACAGGTGTATTAATTACTCACTGACACATTTTAAAAGGTCCACAGGTGGAGCTAATTATTTCACTTGCGATTCTGTGAGGAGACCTGCAAAACATGCACTGTGTGGGGTCCTGAGGACCGAGTTTGAGAACCTGTGATCTAGGATATTTAAAAGTATTATGCAGAGATATCCTATTTACTATATTACATATTATTTATTGTGGTTGCATTGGTTATCTGCATAATAGATTTAAATATCCTTGATAGTAGTCATTCCTACCTATTATATGTGTGCCATAGCTATATCAATCTATTGTTCTTTAGGGTTTCCTATACAAATAAATTCAATATAGATTTCTCTTGTGAGTACTACGACATGGTTCTTGTAGTTTATTTTTGTTTACTATCTGACATATTAGCACTGTTCACTTTAAGCCCCGTACACACGGGGAGAGATGTGTGCTGAGCGATCTAGTACAGACCGCTCAGCAGACATCTCTCCCCCGCTCAGCACACAGGGGGTCATTCCGAGTTGATCGCACGCTGACGATTTTCACTGTGCCGCGATCAGGTCTCTACTGCGCATGCGTATACACCGCAATGCGCACGCGCGTCGTACGGGTACAATGCGGATCGTTGCTGAGCTATGGATTTACTGAAGAATCCATACGCACAGCCAATCGCAAGAAGATTGACAGAAAGAGGGCGTTTATGGGTGTCAACTGACCGTTTTCTGGGAGTGGTAGGGAAAACGCTGGTGGGTGTGTGACGTCAATTCCGGCACCAAAAAGACTGAAATGATCACAAGGGCTGAGTAAGTTCAGACCTACTCTGAAACTGCACAGAATATTTTTGCAATGCTCGGCTGCACAGGCGTTCGCACACTTGCAAAGCGAAAAATACACTCCCCCGTGGGCAGCGACTATGCGTTTGCATGGCTGCTAAAAACTGCTAGCGAGCGATCAACTCGGAATGAGGGCCTCAGTGCGATGTGTGCTGAGGGAGGGGGGATGGGGACAGGGGGGGGGCCGCTCATTTCACCCAGCGGTGAAATGAGCTACCTGCTAGAATAGATTGTGCCTGTATGCAGGCCAATGTAGCACCCGCGATAGCGACGCGCGGGGCTGCGCATCGCTATCGCTGTATAGCAGCGGTTCCCAAACTGTGCGCCGCGGCTCCCTGGGGTGCCGCAGCGCTGTCACAGGGGTGCCGCAGCCTAGTACCCACATCTACATGTCTTTTTTTTTTTAATGTGTGTGTGAGCGGCCAGCGCCGGGGGGATGTGGAGTGCAGACTGGAGTAACCTGAGCGCACGGGCAGTGTGAAGCTAGCCGGCACCAGGGAAGGGGGGGCAGGAGCGTGTGCGGCAGGAGCAGCCGGGCTGAGTGAGTAGGCGGGCGGCCGGAGCAGTCAGGCAGTGAGTAGCTGGGATGGGGGGGGGGGAGAGTGCGGCCGCCCGGAGCTGCAACCAGTGTGTAGCTGGGGGGTTGTGCAGTCGGCCGGAGCAGCACGGTAGTGAGTATCCTGGGGGGGAGAGTGCGGGCAGCAGGAGCGGCCACCAGTGTGTGGTTATCCGGGGTGACGGGACAGGAGCGGCCACGCAGTGATTAGCTGGTGGAGGAGAATGCGGCCACCAGGAGTAGCCACCGATGCAGGGGAGCAAAAGTGCGGGATGTGTAAGAACTGCTGGTGGCTGTGCCGGGATGTCACTTGCCATGTAGTCACCTGGCGGAAGTGGAATGTTTTGCTCGGCTCAGGTGCAGGTGGAGTGAAACCGGTGACTGGAGTCACCTGGCAGGGAAGGGATGGTGTTGTGCGGGATGGGTGGGGGAACCTGTGACTGGAATCAGTGGAGGGTGCAGGTGTAAGCAGGCTGGAGTGACCAAGGAGTGCGCTGGGCAAGGATCCTGACGGCTGATTGAAGTCCTGGCCACCGTGACATAGGAGCTGGCTGAAAAAGTGAGTATTAAAATATTAATCCATGATACTGTGTGTGAGATACTGCATAGGGAAGTCAATAGGAGAGGGGTGCCTGCTGTGACTTAAGGGCCCTACACACTCGGCGACCCACCGCCGAGCTGCCCGACGGCCGATACGGCCGTCAAACAACCTGATGGCGGACGGGAGGAGTGAAGTTTCTTCACTCCCCCCGTCACCCGGCTCCATAGCCCTGCATGCTAATATGGACGAGATTGTCCATATTGGCCTGCAGGTATGAACAAGCCAGCACCAACGATGAACGAGCGCGGGGTCGGGCATCGTTAATAGGTGGTGTCTCCACACTGAAAGATATGAACGAGTTCTCATTTATTAATGAACGAGAACGTTCATATCGTACAGTAAAATCATTAAGTGTGTATGTAGGGCCCTTTATATGAGGACAAGCTGGTAAGCAGGTGGGGGGAGGGGGGGCTGGTCTTGGTGCATGGCTGCACAGGAACCTTTTTAGATTGATTTATTCGACTGCAAAAAGGACCTGTTATTTTATATAAAGCCTGTGTGTGTGTTTTTTTTTTATGGATATAGGTGACCAGTATTGCACTGCAAAAAGACATGTGGGGTCATTCCGACCTGATCGCACGCTGCAGATTTTTGCAGCGATCAAGTAAGAACGGGGCAGATCTGCGGATGCACCGCAATGCGCAGGTGCGTCGTACGAGTACACAGCGGGTCATTGCACAGCGAAGGATTCTACGATGAATCTGTTTGCACGGAGATTGACAGGAAGAAGGCGTTTATGGGTGTCAACTGACCATTTTCCAGGAGTGATTGGGCAAACGCAGGCGTGTCCAGGCAAACGCAGGGCGGGTGTCTGACATCAATTCCGGTACTGAAGTAAATCATCTAAATACTGATAGCATTGTTTTCACCCAACTACTTTAAAAAAGGGACACTTCGGTAATTATTTTGGCGTAAGGGTGACTTGAAAAAGTCAGGGAGACCCAAAGGGTGCCTTGGAATAAAAAAGTTTGGGAACCACTGCTGTATGGGATACAGATTGCTTAGAATTTAAGAATGGATCTCTCCGTGTGTACCCCCCTTTAGTGGCACTAACACTCAACACATCAAAAAAATAGGGTGATTCAGACCTGATCGTTAGGCTGCTAAAATTGTAGCCCTGCAATCAGACAGTCACCGTCCAAGGGGAGTGTATATTCGCCATGCAAGTGTGCGATCACATGTTTACGCCGAGCTGCATTTTGTGCCGTCTCTACAGTAGAAAACCCAACATTCTTTTCTATAGAACAGACGTAGCTAAAACTATTTGTTATATGTATAATTAGAATTAACACTAGGGGGCGATGTTCTTCTGGAAATTCTTTAATCATTTAAAAAAAAACCTGATTCTTGGCATTTCCATGACTAATGAAAAGATACAGATGTATCAGCTATTTTAACATATTTTAAGTAAAAAAAAAAAAAAAAGTATATTCTTCGATTTGCTTTCCAATATCACATTGTAGTAATCACACTCTTAATTATGTGTTAGCATACTCCCACCATGTTCTTCCAGTGATTAATGAAGCTTACAATGCTGGGTATTAATTTGTGAAATAGGACTTCAACTCAGAATTGGCAGTTGAAGACTTACGCATGGATATTCCTGCCATTTGGCAGACATGCTGTGTATATAACCATGGAAACAGATTGGGGACATCAATTACTCTTTCCATTGAAACAGGTGTTTCTAAGGAGTTTCAGATATTCCCACAGCACACAGCACTGGACCAGCTAAAGAGATATACACCCTACGTAATAACAGAAATGCAGAGATCTCAGTTACATACATTTGCACAGGGGCGCTTTAAGAGTGGAGGAGGCCCATGTTCAGCCTCCTCCACTCAGTCCCCCTCCTCTCTGCCCAGACGCTGTAGAGTCTGAGCACTAGAGGGCTCAGACTCTACCGCGCATGCACAGATATCTGGGAAAATGGTGCGGCGGCCATTTTCCCTGGGATTTCTCTACTGCGCATGTGCAGAACTCCGTGAAAATGGTCACTGAGCCATTTTCACAGTGTTCTAACAGCGCTGCGGATGCCGGCGCTGGACTTCGGAGGGGTGAGTATTTTAAAAATGGGTGCGGGGTGTGCGGTGGGGGCCCCCTCTGGACTCAGGGGCCCGTGTGCACCGCACACACTGCACCAATTATAGAAACGCCAGTGCATTTGCAAACACATGGTAAGCACCAGCCATGACAAGGCGTCTCTGCCCTGGTGGTCCTACAGCATCACTTTAGATTAAATATATTGGCTCTGGTTGGAGGGAAAATGTAAAGTATTTGGGCAGAATATGTGTTAATGGGTGCGAAGTATGCAGGGCCGTGTGATTTATTTATTAGCAGTTAAAATGCAGTTGTACCCCACCCCCGTGACTCCCTCAACTACCCTGGTCCTTACAATGGCTCATGAATCCTGCTATACTCTTTTCATAGACTCATCCATTTATTGTCAATTGCATAAAGCAAAATATTTCAGTGGACTTGGGCTGAATTTCACACATATGTATTTAGAGTTGCATTTGAACAACAGATTAATTATGCCAATGTAGACATGAAAAAATACACCTGGTGTTAGAATCTTATGCAATCCATTTCTCTGTTCATCCATGCAGGTTCCATGAAACGTTTCTGGCCTGGGAATACTCTGCACCTTCTTTATGACCAACAGTCAATGTGCTCATCGGAACATCTTCGTTTTGCTCCCAGACTGTCTTCTCCGTACACAAAAATGTATTCTCCACTCTAGGTAGACACCACCATAATCTAGAGGAGCATCTGTGTGTGCGAAGAGGTATTAAAATCTGGGGAGGTAAGTTCTGCAATTGTATAAACGTCACAGCCAATGCACTTTAGAACCACCTCGTTTCACTAAATTAAAGTTTTTTTCCTAAAGTACTACTCAGCTTCGCCTTATTGATGACTTAAATCAGGGGTGGGGAACCTTCGGCCCTGCAGCTGTTGTTGAACTACACATAGCAGCATGCCTTGCTACAGTTTTGCTATTTGGCCATGCTAAAACTGTTGCAGGGCATGCTGGGATGTGTAGTTTAACAGCAGCTGGAGGGCCAAAGCTTCCCCACCTCTGACTTAAATAATAAGAATGAGATTCCATTGATTACCTGCTGTAGTTTAGTGTGTTAGTGTTTTGTTTTTTTACACTGGGAAAATTATTCATGTGCTTTCCTAACAAAGTAAAATTATAATCCGCAAGTTGTGTCCCATGAAAGCACATGTCTATGTATAGTTTTCCCAATGTAAATAAAGTATATGGACACTGGTGCCCCAGCTCCATACATTATAAGAAATACAACATAGAAACAAGAGAGCAGGTGCACCAAAGAATTATAATAAACGTAATTTCATTATATCTGAGGGTTTGGGCATAAAAGTGGCCAATATTATGAGCCTGCCCATCAATTATCAAAGTAACCATCAGTTGAGTCCCTAACACTATAGGGGTTCGCCTCTGGGTAGCGTAGGCCACCCCCAAACCACCCCAGCCAAACTACTCCAGGGCACCACAAAAATAAAGGATAGCAGTGAAAAATCCCACTGCCTTTGAGGCTCTTAAATAGGGACCTAGCATTTGCTGACTGTATTGTAAAGCCACAGGTAGGATCTTTACAATTATATAGCAATTCAATGTGGGGTGATCTTTTGAGGCGTGAAGCTCCTTGGATTAGTCTAGCTGGGCCGCTTTGGGGCATCACCATCTTACATTTATTTTTAACACTTATATCACTCTGTGTTTGTTTTATTATTTGTCACATTTTCACACATCTTTCACTTTTTGAACACTCACCTTTTTAACACTTTAACACTCTGATACTTCACTGCTGTCCTCTTTCTAACACTCAGCAGCTACTTTCACTTGCCTAACACTGATTTTTCATTGCTATCCTGTATTTGTGTGGTGTCCTGGGGTGGTTTGGCTGGGGTTGTTTGGGGGAGTTTGCAATAGCTCCCGTAGATGTCTCTTTTCATTTCTGGGTGGCAGTTTCACTTGCTAACATTATCAATTCCGTAGCCTAGAAAATCGCACTTGCTAATGCATTAGCGTACTGTACAAACATGAATTAGGTCCTGTGTACTACAGACAGTGGGCTGTGACTTGAAGCGCATAGAAATCAGTTTCAAAAATACGTTGCAGAGGAAGCACAATGTAACTTGCGTGACTTTCTCTGGGGGTGTTATTCACTCTCTGGCATACTGGGAGCTCACTCTGGCACATATTGATTAGTGGCCATCCCCTTTGCCTCCTAGGATCTACAACTACCCCGAAACAGGGAACACAGCCCCTATCCCACATGTACAGGAGGAGAGAGGTAGCTGTCATTGAATGCCCTTTATCTAGCTGTCATGTGATGGGATGGCATCCCCTCCTTAATTATAATTATATGACTGTAGTATATCATGACTTGTATATTAGATGTCCATCTGGGTGCCATGGGGGGGGGGGGGGGGGGGGGGGTGTATGTGGTGCATCTTAGGGGTTGAAACCCCCTTCCCCCTCTTTCTCTTTCTGGGGCAGATGTACTAAGCCCTGAAAAGGGAATAGTTTCACAGTGATAAGGTACCAGCCAATCAGCTCCCAACTTCCATGTCACAGACTGGGTTTGAAAAATGACAGTTAGTAGCTTAGTACAGCTGGCCATGCCCTCTTATGAAAAAAAAAATCTTTTCAAAGCTCACCGGGGTGGAGTGGGGGTGCCTTGAGCCCTCAGCCAGGGGCAATTCGAGTGGGGATCACTCCCACCTACTCATACAGAAACAGGCAGAGGCTCGGCAGCTGCCTCACTGCAGCACAGCACACACTGCCAAGTCTGAGAGCTTATGCATGGCCCCTCCATCAGTCCTAAGCATGGGTAATTAGCACCCATTCCCCCACTTTCTGCATCACTGCTGTGGAGACATATATGTGTAAGGGGCATGCATAATACTGTGGGAATTATGTGTGACACTACTGTGGGCATTATATGTAAGGGGCACTATTAATGTGGGCATTATGTGTGGCATTACGACTATGGGCGTTATGTGTATAAGGGGCAATACTACTGTGGACATTATGGCCCTCATTCCGAGTTGTTCGCTCGCTAGCTGCTTTTAGCAGCATTGCACACGCTAAGCCGCCGCCCTCTGGGAGTGTATCTTAGCTTAGCAGAATTGCGAATGAAAGATTAGCAGAATTGCGAATAGATATTTCTTAGCAGTTTCTGAGTAGCTCCAGACTTACTCCTACATTGCGATCAGTACAGTCAGTTTCGTTCCTGGTTTGATGTCACAAACACACCCAGCGTTCGCCCAGACACTCCCCCGTTTCTTCAGACACTCCCGCGTTTTTCCTTGAAACTCCAGCGTTTTTTCGCACACTCCCAGAAAACGGCCAGTTTCCGCCCAGAAACACCCACTTCCTGTCAATCACACTACGATCACCAGAACGATGAAAAATCCTCGTTATGCCGTGAGTAAAAAAACCTAACTTTTGTGTAAAATAACTAAGCGCATGTGCTCTGCGAACCTTGCGCATGCGCAGTAAGCGACTAATCGCAGTATAGCGAAAATCGGCAACGAGCGAACAACTCGGAATGAGCCCCAATGCGTGGCACTACTACTGTGGGCGTTATGTGTAAGGGCCACTTCTACTGTGGACATTATGTGTATAAGGGGAAGGGGCATGCGGAGGGCAACTCCAGTGGAGTGCAAGCTCAGGGTGGCAAAAAGGTTAGAGAGCACTCACCAGTCACCCCGCTGTCATATTTTATTTACTGGTAACAGACTAACAGCACAGTGCTGCTGGTGATCCTGTCTTCCCGACCCTCCCATGCTGGGGGCATTCTGGGAGCAGCCATGGGGGAAAGAGAATACAAACGAAGGAGCACCAGTACATCCACATGCGCCCACCCATTAGCCTGCCCTCAAGCCTGGCCAGTCCCTGCAGCTAGAGCATCGATTAAACAGAGCCGCCCAGCTGGAGTGTGTGGAGTCCAAGGCAGAGCATCAGAGTTATTCCTACAAAGTGGTGAAGCAGAAGGTACTACATTTACAGTAGTGGGGTAGGTTTGGGGTGGTAAGTATGAGGTAGTTGGGCTTCACCTGACAATGTATAAAATGGGCTGTACCTGGCATAATATGTATAATGGGCTCTACCTGGCATCATGTGTATAAGCAGCTCTACCTGGCATAACATGTATAAGGTGCTCTACTGTGGCATAACATGTATAAGAGGCTTTTACTGTGGTGTCACGTGTATAAGGGGCTCTCCTGTGTAGTGTAATGTGTATAAGGGGCTCTACTGTGTGGAGTAACATGTATAATGGTATTACTGCGCGGTGTAATGTGACTAATGGACACTACTGTGCTGTGTAATGTGCCTTCCCTGTATTGAGCATGGCGGGCAAAGGCAAATTTCGCCCTGAGCTTCTCAAGGTCTAGAATTATCACTGTCACCGATTTTGATATATATTTTTCTTTACAATTGTAACATGCCCCAAATTCAATACAGGGAACGGGACGCTGAAACATACCCTTGCTCAAGGCACCATGGCACCTAGCTACACCTCTGATAAGGAACACTACCGTGGGCATTGTTTATAAGGGGTAGTACTGTGTGGTGTAACGTGTATAAGGGGCACTACTGTGTGATGTAATGTGAATAAGGGGCACTACTATATGGTGTAATATGAATCAGGGGCACTATGTTTGGGGTAAAGTGATTAAGATTGTAATACTGTGTTGTAATTTAAAATGTGGGTACCATTGTGGACACACCCCTTCCTAGTGTGACCACACCCTTTTTGTGGCACGCACTGTACCTTTTTTACAGATGGGAGGTCGCAAAGTTATAATTTGCAAGTGGGCGCCAAACACTCTAGCACCGGCCCTGGGGTCATATATTATGGGTCACCTCGGTCTCTGTCCCCCCATGCTTGGCTCCACCCCCTCCCTGGAAACCTCCAACACAAATCCTGCATTTGCCCCTGATATGGGTTATTTGGCACGATTGAAGTCACAGTGTATGAAGTCACACCTTTACTCCAGATCATTACAAGACAGCCGCTGCCTAAAGAAAAGCAATAAATAGGATTTTAATTACCTACCGGTAAATCCTTTTCTCGTAGTCCGTAGAGGATGCTGGGGTCCATATTAGTACCGTGGGGTATATACGGGTCCACCAGGAGCCATTGGGACTTTAAGAGTTTAACAGTGTGGGCTGGCTCCTCCCACTATGCCCCTCCTACCAGACTCAGTCTAGAAACTGTGCCCAAGGAGACGACATACTTCGAGAGAAGGAAATACACAGATAGTGGTGAGATTCATACCAGCTCACACAACAAGGCAAATCCGGCCAACAGGCCGGAGAACTCAGCAACAGCTGAAACAGTACTGAAACAGGAACGAACACAGAACTTACCTAGGAACCAGGTAGTACTGAACCAAATAACCACTGCAGGTTAAAGAAGCACTGGGTGGGCGCCTAGCATCCTCTACGGACTACGAGAAAAGGATTCACCGGTAGGTAATTAAAATTCTATTTTCTCTTACATCCTAGAGGATGCTGGGGTCCATGTTAGTACCATGGGGATGTACCAAAGCTCCCAGAATGGGAAGGAGAGCGTGCAGGCTCCTGCAGAATGCTTGACTAAACTTGAGGTCATCAGAGGCCAAAGTATCGAACTTGTAAAACTTAGCAAACGTGTTCGAACCAGACCAAGTAGCTGCTCGGCAAAGCTGTAAGGCCGAGACACCCAGGGCAGCCACCCTGGAAGAACCCACTTTACAAGTAGAGTGGGCCTTAACCGATTTTGGGCATGGCAATCCTGCCGTAGAATAGGCATGCTGGATGTTGAACCTGATCCAGTGAGAAATCGACTGCTTAGGACACCCAATTTTCTTGGGATCATAGAGGAGGGATGCGGTCAACATCCCGCTGGACGGGATCCCGGCGGTCGAAATACCGACGCCGGAATCCCGACCGCCACAATCCCGACATATTCTCCCTCCGTGGGTGTCCACGACACCCATAGAGGGAGAATATAATAGTGTGCCGAGCGTAGCGAGGCACCGTGCCCGCAGCGGGATTGTGTGGTCGGGATTGTGTGGTCGGGATTCCTTGTCGGGATTGTGTGGTCGGGATTCCGGCGTCGGTATTTCGACCGCCGGGAACCCGTCCAGCGGGATTACGTACTGATCCCATAGAGGACACGCAGAGAGTCAGATTTCCTGACACGAGCAGTCCTCTTCACATAAATCTTCAAAGTCCTCACAACATCCAAAGCCTTTGAAGCAATTGAGGAGTCAGTAGCCACTGGCACCACAATAGGTTGGTTGATATAAAAAGCCGACACAACCTTAGGAAGGAACTGTGGATGAGTCCTGAGTTCTGCCCTATCTTCATGGAAGACCAGATAGGGACTTTTACAGGACAAAGCCCCCAATTCCGACACACATCGAGCAGAAGCCAAGGCCAACAAAGTTACTGCCTTCCATGTGAGAAACTTGATTTCAGCCTCCTGTAGAGGCTCAAACCAATCCGATTGCAGGAACTGCAACAGCACATCAAGATCCCATGGTGCCGTTGGCGCCACAAAGGGAGGCTGGATGTGCAGAACCCCTTTCAAAAAGGTCTGAACTTCAGGGAGGACAGCCAATTGTTTCTGGAAGAAAATGGACAAAGCTGAGATCTGGACCTTGATGGAGCCCAATCTCAGGCCCATATCCACACCTGCTTGCAGGAAAAGGAGAAAATGTCGAAGTTGAAACTCCACCACAGGAAATTTCTTGGATTCACAACCAGACACATATTTTTTCCAAATTCGATGGTAATGTTTAGACGTTACCCCCTTCCTAGCCTGTATCAGGGTAGGAATAACCTCACTCGGAATACCCTTCCGAGCTAAGATATCTGGCGCTCAACCGCCATGCCGTCAAACGTAGCCGCAGTAAGTCTTGATAAGCGAACGGCCCCTGCAGTAGAAGATCCTCTCGAAGAGGTCCCTACCTCTTCGAGAGGATCTTCTACTGCAGGGGCCGTTCGCCTTGGATCTTCCAGCAGTAGATTCAGCAGACCCACATACCAAGCCCTCCTTGGCCAGTCTGGAGCAATGAGGATTGCCAGAACTTTTGTTCTTTTTACAAGTTGTAGATCTCTTAGAATTAGAGGAAGTGGAGGGAATACATACACTGACGTGAACACCCACGGCGTTACTAGTGCGTCCACCGCCACTGCCTGTGGGTCCCTCGACCTGGAACAGTACCTCTGCAGCTTCTTGTTGAGGCGGGAGGCCATCATGTCTATGTGAGGAACCCCACACCAACTGGTTACCTCCTCAAACACCTCCGGGTGGAGGCCCCACTCTTCTGGATGGAGATCGTGGCTGCTGTGGAAGTCTGCTTCCCAGTTGTCTACTCCCGGAATGAAGATTGCTGACATCGCTACAGCATGCATTTCTGCCCAGAAGAGGATTTTTGTCACCTCCGACATTGCAGCCCTGCTCTTCGTTCCGCCTTGTCGGTTTATGTAGACCACTGTGGTCACGTTGTCCGACTGCACCTGAACAGCCCGATCCTGTAGAAGGTGTGCTGCTTGAAGAAGGCCATTGTATACGGCCCTTAGCTCCAGGATGTTTATCGGAAAAAGGGACTCCTGACTCGACCACCTTCCTTGGCAGGTTTCCCCTTGAGCGACTGCTCCCCAACCTCTTAGACTTGCATCCGTGGTTAGAAGGATCCAGTCCTGGACTCCGTACCTTCGGCCCTCCAGAAGGTGTGGTAGTTGTAGCCACCAGAGGAGCAAAATCCTGGCTTTCGGAGACAGACGTATCCTCTGGTGCATGTGTAGGTGAGATCCCGACCACTGGTCCAAGAGATCCAGTTGAAAGGAGCGAGCATGAAACCTTCCATACTGCAGAGCCTCATAGGAGGAAACCATCTTCTCCAGAAGGCGGATGCACTGATGAACCGACACCCTGGTAGGCTTCAAGAC
The DNA here is from genome assembly GCF_028390025.1 of Pseudophryne corroboree. Classification (NCBI taxonomy): domain Eukaryota; kingdom Metazoa; phylum Chordata; class Amphibia; order Anura; family Myobatrachidae; genus Pseudophryne; species Pseudophryne corroboree. Next base: position 147,050,947 of record NC_086445.1, read on the forward strand.
ATCCTGAACCATGGTTTCAATCACCAACGCTTTCTCCACCGGTAGAAACACCCTCTGCACTTCAGTGTCGAGGATCATCCCCAGGAAAGACAGCCTCCTTGTCGGCTCCAGATGAGACTTTGGAAGGTTCAGAATCCAACTGTGCTCCTTAAGCAGATGCGTCGTGAGAGCAATGGATCTTAACAACTTTTCCTTGGACGATGCCTTGATCAGCAGATCGTCCAGATACGGAATTATGTTCAACCCCTGCTTGTGGAGGAGAACCATCATCTCTGCCATCACCTTGGTGAAGACCCTCGGTGCCGTGGAGAGACCGAACGGCAGTGCCTGAAACTGATAGTGATTGTCTAACAGTGCAAACCTGAGATAAGCCTGATGCGGCGACCAAATGAGAATGTGGAGGTACGCATCCTTGATGTCCAGGGACACCAGGAACTCCCCCTCTGTCAGTCCTGAGATAACTGCCCTCAGAGACTCCATCTTGAATTTGAAGTCCCTGAGATAAGGAATCAAAGATTTCAAGTTCAGAATTGGCCTTACTGAACCATCTGGCTTCAGGAACACAAAAAGGTTTGAATTGTAACCTTTGGTCAACTGATGAGGTGAAACTGGAACAATGACCTCGGACACTATCAATTTTCGGATAGCGTCCAGTAGAATAGCTCTGTCTGCCGGCAAAGCCGGGATGCCTGATTTGAAGAATCTGTGAGGTGGGAGAGTTTGAAACTCCAGCCTGTACCCCCGGGACACAATATCCTGTATCCAGGGGTCCAGGCCAGACGACACCCAGACGTGGCTGAAATGCCGGAGTCTTGCTCCCACCTGACCTTCCTCCAGGCTTTGCGGTCCACCGTCATGCTGAGGACTTTGAGGTACCAGAAGCAGGCTTCTGGTGCCTGGGAACCTGCGGGAGCAGGCTTTTTGGATTTGGCACGACCACCTCTAAAGAAGGTGTGAGAGGGTTTGTTCTTTCTAGGCCTAGTGGGCCGAAAGGACTGTGACGTGTTGAGAGTAAAAGGCTTCTTTGTAGCCAGTGCAGCTGAGGGGAGAAAAGGAGACTTACCCGCTGTAGCCATGGCAATCCACACATCCAGCGCCTCCCCAAACAGAGCCTGACCTGTATAGGGTAGGCTCTCCACACTTTTCCTGGATTCCGCGTCCGCAGACCATTGGCACAGCCAGAGACCCTTGTGAGCCGACAAGGACATGGAGGAGATCCCAACAGCCATGGAACCCAGATCCTTCATGGATTCTACCAGGAACCCTGTTGAATCCTGTATGTTACGTAAAAATAAATCAACGTCACCTTTATCCATCGTAGTGAGGTCCTCCTGTAGAGTGATTGACCACTTTGCTATAGCTTTTGAAATCCATGCACAGGCAATAGTAGGCCGCAGTATAGCCCCTGAAGCCGTGTATATGGATTTGAGCGTAGCATCCACTTTGCGATCTGCCGGGTCTTTCAACGCGGTAGATCCCGGGACTGGTAAGACCACCTGTTTTGACAGCCTAGAGACAGAGGCGTCAACTATAGGCAGAGACTCCCATTTTTTTCTATCATCTTCCGGGTGTCAGGTCTCTGGTTTTGTCTGTCCCCGGCGGGGGCGCTAGTGGGTCAGTGTTGGTGCGATGTACAAAGCGAGGAGGCAATATAAAAGTCCTGCGCATAAGCGCTGATATTTATTAATGCAAAGCAGATGGTATAATACTGAATACAATGGAAACCGGTAAAGTCTCTTGCAGCAGAACGTAAAATAACTTGATAATGAATGCAGGTGAAATAACAGAACTCCAGTAGTATTTGGAAATACACAGTCTCTGAATAACACAGGGCAAACTGATAATGGTTAGGAAAGCAGAACTCCGCTATATATAAGTAACTCACAGTCTCTGTAAAGCACAAGTCCATATAGCCACACTTAGGCTAAAGCAGGAGACAGTCTCTAAGCAAGTAGATGTTATACTGCTGAGTTGCACAGATGGTATGCTGACAATTAGTGCACAGGTAAGTAATGAGAAAGAACACCTGAGGAGAGTCTCTTACTGCTGATGGGTTTGAAGCTGGATGTAGCTGAAGTCCGGAGTAACAGGAGAGCTGTAGAAATGGAAACTAAAACAAATGAGGTAACCACAGGGGAACGCTGGAAACAGGAACACAGGAACTGGGAGAACTAGACAGAGGGTATGTGACTCGTTGTCCGAGGCCATGAGAGTGAGCCCTGGACAGGAACTTATACCCCTTGCTCTGCAGTGATTGGTCGCAGTGTTCTGGCTGGAAACACAGGGCTGGATTAGATGCCGGGATTAGCTGAGTGCAGGTGTCATAGCAGCATCCATACAGACTGGATGCCGGCACACAGCGGAACACAAACGCAGGACCAGACTCAGGGGTACTCAGCGACACGGGAGATGACGCTCGCGGTCAGCTCATCCATGCAGCCGCGACTGGGGCCATGACCTCCGGAGGCCTGCACACCAGCGCGCTGGTAGGTGAGACGCAGCTGACCGCCGATTCCTGACACCGGGAAGGGAAAAGCAACCAGAACCCTTTTAGGGATCTGGAATTTTTACTCCGGGTTTTCTCAGGCTTTTTCAAATATAGTATTTAATTCCTTAGATGCCGGGAAGGTGAGAGGGGCTTTCTTACTGTCCGTGAAAAAGGCCTCCTCAACCTGCTCAGGAGGTGTGTCAGAAATATGTAACACATCACGCATGGCTTCAATCATCGACTGCACCCCCTTAGCAAGTGATGCCGACCCCCTCGACACATCCCCATCACCGTCTGCTGTGTCAGAATCGGTATCCGTGTCATCCTTCATAATCTGGGTAAGAGCACGTTTGTACCGCAGGGGGCCCCGAGGGAGCAGTATCGGACCATACTGCCATAGAGGACTGCAATACCTGAGTAGCATGCTCAGTCCTTGCAACCCTTTCAGAAATCTGAGAAATAGCCCCCCTAAGAAAGGTTAACCACTCCGGTTCTCTAGCTGGGATCTGCGCTACAACAGTGCAATCCTGATGACATGGGATGGGATCTTCTTGAGGAGATAAATCCTCTGCAGCATATGATACAGAGTCTCTAGACATGTTTGCTTGTACACCCCACATACACACAGGGTACAGGGCAGACAGAGTTTACCCCCCAAGAATGGCAGAGAGACACAGAGATTGGAGCCAATCCACATACAGCGCTATATAGGTATAGGGAGACCCTTAACCAGCACTGACTGTGTCCCTTAATAGGTGACACAGTCTTTACACAGCCTCTCCTCCCTTCTACAACCCCCTGGTACCGTACAGATAGCTGGAGGTGCTCTGGAGGGACTGCTCTTCCACTAGCAGCATGTCTGCAGGCAGGAAAATGGCGCTGAACGCTGCTGGGTCCGCTCTGAGGAGAAGCTCCGCCCCCTTAATGGTGCTGTATTCCCGCTCTTCATAGATTATACTGGCCTGAGGATTTTATGCTGGCTAAGATCCGTGGACCCCGACAGGCTTTCTGGTCAGTGTAGGGTTAAGGCGCCAGCTCAGGGCGCCTCTCACAGCGCCGCACCTAAGTACCGCTGAGCTCCCCAGAGCGCAGTTAGTACTGCGCTCCTACCCTGTAGCCGCCATCTTCACATCGGCTCCCTGCTTGTTAGGGATCCGATGACTCACTCGCCATACTTCAGCTCTGTAAGGGGGTGGCGGCATGCTGCTGGGGTGAGCGTTCCCTTGTGGCGGGAAGCGATCTATCCTCTCTGGAGCTCAGTGTCCAGTCAGCGGAGACAGTGGCTCAGACCCCGCAGGGCGGACACTGCTCCCCCCCTCAGTCCCTCGATGTTGCCAGCAGCCTCCCTGTAAAAAAACAAACTCTAAAATAAACTTTTCTAAAGAAGCTCTGTAGAGCTCCCCTAGCTGTGACCGGCTCCTCCGGGCACATTTTCTAAACTGAGTCTGGTAGGAGGGGCATAGAGGGAGGAGCCTGCCCACACTGTTAAACTCTTAAAGTGCCAATGGCTCCTGGTGGACCCGTCTATGCCCCATGGTACTAATATGGATCCCAGCATCCTCTAGGATGTAAGAGAAATAATAGTTTCACTAAATGATATACTTTATATGCGTTTTTCCATTTTTATATTTTAGACACATGTCAACACAGCGAAGAACTTAACATTTACATACACAGCATACGTCAATGATATAATGTTACTCCTAATTTAAATGCATTAAACAACACATTTCAAATGCCAGTGGGTACTTTGCCTAAAACTAATGTATAACCCCTTACCCTAACCTTACCTGATTCCTTAATCTAGCCCCCTCTGCATTGCTCACCCTCAGCCTGACAAAGGGAATTGTTCACCCCCTCTCCAGCTGAAGTAATTACTGTGTCCTATCCTTTGGCTGATATACAGTATTGTGAAAAGCTACTCTAACTGTGCTGTTCAAGGCTATTGTTAATCGCCATAGGAATAATCTTACTAGTAAGAAATACAAACTACATGTAATTTATTCAAAGTAACAATAGCAAAACTAAGGGGTATTATGTAATGTGAGCCACTGTTGATTTATCTTCAGTGTATGGCAGACTTTTTCTATAATGTGTAAATCATTTTTGACTTTATTGTATAGCAGTTATTTCCTGGAGTGTGATGGAAATTTGATCAAATCTTCTCTTTTTTTTCCCATTGTAGCACAAAAACCGCCAATGTAACGTTGTAAATTTGACTCTAGTGCTCAGTTGTTTATCATTATTAAAGTCTCTGGATTTATTAATTCTATCTAAATTTATTAATGAATATTATTGATACAATAATAACAACATACACCAGAATATATTTCAGTGTTCTGCATTTAACATCATTGATAATACATTACTAAATAATATTATTGATGCTTAGCTGCCACAATCATCGCTCATGCACCCAGTGTTGTAACTAGACATTTTGGTGCCCTGTGCCAAAAAGAAAATTGGTGCCCCTCTACCCTCCATATAAATAGGGGCATGTCTTTCTGGTAAAGGGGCGTGGCCGCAGAATAGTACCAATTTACATTACACCACACAGTAGCGCAGTGATTTTCAACCTTTTTTTACTCGCGGCACACCGAACAACATTTTAGAATTGCCAAGGCACACCATAAGTTCCCCACAGAAAAAAACAAAACACACACATTGGCCCTCACAATAAAAAAAAATCCACACATACATTGGCCTACACACAAAAAAAATCACATTGCTCCCCACATAAATCAATTACATTGCTCTCCACATAAATCCTATTGCTCCCCACATGAATTATTCACATTGTTCCCCCCATAAATCCTTATTCTCCCCACTTAAATCCTATTGTTCCCCACAGGAGAACTAAAATAATAAATATTAGCCCCTACCGGTCAGCTGTCCTCCTTCCTGTCCCTCAGTGGCGAAGTGAGTTCATAGTGGAGTGCTGCGAATACTGAGCAGCGGGCAAGTCGGGCAGGTGTGGATGTGGGTGTGCAAGGAAAGCTGTGTATGCAGGCAGGAATTGGAAGATGTGTATGCAGGCGGGTGGGCTGGCTGGGTGGTGAGATGCGGCGGCCGTTACCTATGATATCACACCGCCGCGTCTTCAAGGCATAGGTCACGGCCGGAGCATGACTAATCCTCTAAGAAGAGCCCGGGCCAACAGTTCACTCTGTTGATGCAGGAAGCTGCTCTGGCTCCGCGGCACACCTTGCAACTGGTCGCGGCACACTAGTGTGCCACGGCACACTGGTTGAAAAAGCCTGCAGTAGCATATGTTAGTCACATTACACTGCAAAATAGCGTTCGTTAGTCACATTACACTGCACAGTAGCACACGTTAGTCATGTTACAGCGCACAGTAGTGTCCTGCCACACAGTAGCACACGTTATGTCACATTACACCGCACAAAAATATCCGTTAGTTACATTACACAGCACAGTAGTGCACATTAGTCATGCTACGCCGCTATGTATCACTCCTTATACATGTTATGCCATAGATGAGCCCCTTATACACATTACACCAGGTAGAGAGAGAGAGTGTGTGTGTGTGTGTGTGTGTGTGTGTGTGTGTAAAGAGAGAAAGAGTGAGTTGAGTCCTACTTTCCCTACTCAGAAACACAGCAACTATTGCACTACTTACTTACATACTTAGTTACGTCCCATCTACACTGACACTCAGCTGCCGGCTTCTGTTCCCCGGAAGTGTCCCTCTCCACACACACTGCTGGAAGCGCTGTTGGGGAAGGCAATGGGGGAGGGGGGGGGGCGGGCACACTCCCTCCATGCTGCAGGACATGGATGCAGGGCATGAGGGAGTGAGTGGGCGGGGCTTCGGCTGCCTACTCACACTGACCCAAGCTGCGCCCGAAGAGGGGGAACAGGGAGGGGGCAGAGCCTGCGGACACTCTCTCTCTGTGCTGCAGGACACAGATGTGGGGCACGAGGGAGTGGGTGGGCAGGGCTTTGGCTGCCCATTCACACTGACAAGAGCTGCGGCTGGAGAGGGGTACCGGGGAGGGGGTGGAGCCTGTGGACACTCTCTTTATGCTGCAGGACATGGATGCGGGCATGAAGGAGTGAGTGGGCGACCTTCGGCTGCCCACTGACAAGAAGAGCTGCGGCCGGAGAGGGGGTCCATGGAGGGCACGGGTCCTGCAGACAGGCAGCTGCAGCATTGTAATGTAGGTGACTACATGAGGTGCGCCGAGAAGGAGCTGGGCGCACCTCACCGTGGGCAGCGCTGCAGCTAGTGGCAGTGCTTTTGGAGCTGCCTTCCATTATAGAGAGTAGTGGCCCTGCGGGTTGTGCAGGTGGTACTGCACCCACAGTGCACATGCTCTGTGTGCCAGGCACCGCCGGCACACATCTAGTTATGGCCCTGATTTACAGTATATCTACAAGCATGTAGAGGGGTCTGAGCCCCCCTCACCTAGCCGTGCAAGGGCAGAGGGTAGGAACCTGCCTTCTGCTGCCAAGAAGAATGTTACAGAGTGTGAAAACAATCCAGGCATATTTGCTTGCAGGCGTAGTGTGACACCATAGATAAACTAACAAAGATGAAAGTCGGGATTTTGCCCATCCTGTTACATGTACCAAGCATAGATCATGCTGTTCCACTGTGCAGGCTATGGGCAAATTCAGGGTGTTGTGTGTCCATGCTTTCAGTCTTATTACCCTTCTAGACCTAGTCACATCGCCAATGCCATCATACACCAGCCATAATGATGTTACACATGTCCCACACATGCCACAAAGGCATGCCCCAAACTATTGCTGTGTGAGAGGACTATCACATCTCAATTAAACTGCACTAGAACTCGGGCGGGGGAGAAATTCTGTGGCTAAGAAGACAAAGGAACTGTACTAAATGGTAAAGTTTGCAAGCTGACTTAGTAGCACCACCAAAAAAACTTGATAAAGTCCATTAAAAATAATATTTTTACATGCTCCCCTAACTGTTGCTTTTGGCGGAACAGTCCCACCTTTTGAGCACTGTGTTGGTGGGAGGTTAGGTGAGCACTATGTAACACAGCGCAAGCAGGTGAGTAAATACCATAAACATTTGAATGGCATCTTAGAAACAGCCATTGATGGGTTAACCATCGATGGTCACCATTGATGGTACCATTTGGTGGTTTAAAACTATCCACAGGGGAACTATTGATGGTTTCACCCACAGATGATTATCCCTATTCTGTTACTCACTAGGCTGTGGTCCAAACAAAGCTTGGGAGCAGCTTCATGGGTGCAGCTTCATGGATGCATTGGAGAGTGCAGGGGGGGGGCAGAGCTAAGTTTATAGTCCCAGCATCAAGTAGTAAAAAAACCATTGGGTTCGCCATCTTTGGGAAGAGAACGGAGGGTGGAATATCTTGTAGTACTGGAACCCATCTGGGCCAAGGCATTTGCCTGTGAGGGACTGAAACATGACAAAAGATAGGTCATTAAGGGCACGGTGTTTGTTTTGGAAGACCTGTATAAGTGCACATTGGCAGCTCATGTGCCGGGGTTATACATCAGGTGTCAGATGTGCTATCACTATCTATACTATCACTATATTATGTGAGAAATCCTTTTGTGATCACACTAATGGGTGGGGGTGATTTACTAAAGGCCAAGTTTGGACGATTGTAATCGATTTAAAAATAATCACAAATGATTTTGGGTTTCAGGGGCTGGAACACACATTTGCTGACAGGTGATTTTTTTTCTATTAATTTTTAAAATATTAATAAACTAGCTGTTCTACCTGGAGTTTCTGATTTCCATGGTTGTAAATATAAATGAGTGTTCAAAATTTGGCAAGTCTACAGAGATGTAAATTTGAGACGTCTTAAAGTAAGTAAATATTAATCCATGGTTCTTGGCGTTACCCGAGAAGCACCAATAGCAGATTTGGTAAAAAGTGACAGGACCATTTTTGTAGTGTATTAAATTCTACACACTGGAGGTGCAATCCAAATTTTGATCCAATTGTCCGTTTGTGCTTTATCGTTCACGTAACGTGTGCCATGTATCGGTAATGATGACGTCATTATGTCAACCCCCTTTTCATCCCTTTAGGGGAGGTTTATTAAAATCCTAATTATGTGGTTTTCCTATTTCCCACCCGAAGAACACCTATGTTAAATTTCAGATTCCTTACATATCGAGAAGTAAGAGAATTATTGATGAGTCAGTCAGTGAGTGAGGGCTTTCATATTTATATATATATAGATGTGTGTTTTGGCCCTGGAAGTACAACATCGATTTTAATTGATTTTCAATAGCAAACTTCCCCCCAGGTGTTGCAGGAGCCACCGCAAATCTCCTATATGGAGGTGTGACAGTTATAGAGCTGTAACCAGCATCTGCTACCTTTATTCACACATTTGCAAACATTTCATTTTAATAATTCTTAATTTTAAACATGTAATGGAATGTAATCTAATCTAGCAGTATTGTGATTTCTTACAGTGTATGGCTGTGTACTGTGTATAGAATGTGTATAGGATGTGTGCTATTTATATTTAGTGTGTATAATGTGTTTTATGTGTATATTACGTGAATAGGCTTTGTACCATGTGTATTTAGTGTATATAATGGGGTATATTTACTAAAATTCGTATTTTTCAATATGAGGTTAAAGTTCAAACACGAATGATATCGAAAGTGTAAATTTGCAACTTTTTGAATTTATTACGACTAATTTACTAAGCTGTCGTATTCTGCATTTTCGTGTTTTCCGATGTCGATGTCATTCGTATTTTTTGGCAGTGTTTTACGGGAGTGAATAGTAAAACACTGCCGACATTAACACAATGAATCTCGGCCGGATCTGTGAGATCCGTGCAGGGCTTCATTGTGTAACTTTCGTAAAAAAAAAAAATTGTTAAAAAGCAAAAAAAAAAAAATGCGTGGGGTCCCCCCCCCCCCCTAAGCAAAACCAGCCTCGGGCTCTTTGAGCTGGTCCTGGTTCACAAAATATGGGGGAAAAAATGACAGGGGTTCCCCCATATTTCATAAACCAGCACCGGGCTCTGCGCCTGGTCCTGGTTCCAAAAATACAGGGGACAAAAAGCGTAGGGGTCCCCCGTATTTTTGAAACCAGCATCGGGCTCCACTAGCCAGATACATAATGCCACAGCCGGGGGACACTTTTATACTGGTCCCGGCGGCCCTGGCAATACATACCCAACTAGTCACCCCTGGCCGGGGTACCCTGGAGGAGTGGGAATCCCTTAAATCAAGGGGTCCCCCCCTCCAGCCACCCAAGGGCCAGGGGTGAAGCCCGAGGCTGTCCCCCCCATCCAAGGGCGGCGGATGGGGGGCTGATAGCCTTTTGAAAAAAATGTGAATATTGTTTTTAGTAGCAGTACTACAAGTCCCAGCAAGCCTCCCCCGCAAGCTGGTACTTGGAGAACCACAAGTACCAGCATGCGGTGGAAAACCGGGCCCGCTGGTACCTGTAGTACTACTACTAAAAAAATACCCCCCAAAAAACAGGACACACACACCGTGACAGTATAAGTTTATTACATACATGCACACCTCCAAACATACATACTTACCTATGTTCCCACGAGGCTCGGTCCTCTTCTCCATGTAGAATCCTTGGGGTACCTGTGAAAAAATTATACTCACATAATCCAGGGTATCTTGTTTTCTTTGTATAATCCACGTACTTGGCAAAACAAAAAAACGGAAACCCGACCACGCACTGAAAGGGGTCCCATGTTGACACATGGGACCCCTTTCCCCGACTGCCAGGACCCCCCTGACTCCTGTCAAAGAGGGTCCCTTCAGCCAATCAGGGAGCGCCACGTCGTGGCACTCTCCTGATTGGCTGTGTGCTCCTGTAGTGTCTGTCAGGCAGCACACGGCAGAGATACAATGTAGCGCCTATGCGCTCCATTGTATCCAATGGTGGGAACTTTGCAGTCAGCGGTTGACCGAAAGTAACCTCACCGCTGACCGCAAAGTTCCCCCCCATCTGCCGCCCTTGGATGGGGGGGACAGCCTCGGGCTTCACCCCTGGCCCTTGGGTGGCTGGAGGGGGGGGACCCCTTGATTTAAGGGGTTCCCACTTCTCCAGGGTACCCCAGCCAGGGGTGACTAGTTGGGTATGTAATGCCAGGGCCGCCGGGACCAGTATAAAAGTGTCCCCCGGCTGTGGCATTATGTACCTGGCTAGTGGAGCCCGGTGCTGGTTTCAAAAATACGGGGGACCCCTACGCTTTTTGTCCCCTGTATTTTTGGAACCAGGAGCAGAGCCCGGTGCTGGTTTATGAAATATGGGGGAACCCCTGTAATTTCCCCCCCATATTTTGTCAACCAGGACCGGCTCAAAGAGCCCGAGGCTGGTTTTGCTTAGGAGGGGGGACCCCACGCATTTTTTTAAATAAAAATTAACACTTTCCCCCCCCCCATCCCACTGATAAACATGCACGGATCTCACGGATCTGTGCATGCCTATCAGAATACGGTAAAAAAAAGCAGGTCTATTTTAAAACTGCTTTTTTTTACGATTTGTATTTATTCACAGCAGTGTTTGGCTATTGCCGGCAGTGTTTGTGAAATACAAATTTTAGTAAATGACCGAGTTCTATCAAATAACAGGCGTATTTGACCGATGGTGTATTCATTCGTATTTTTTTTCTTGGACTTCAAAAAAAATACGAATGCCCTCATCACTGCCGAGATTTGTGCTTAGTAAATTCCCGAGATGACACTTTGAAGAAAAAACGCAAAATCGGTCAAAATCGGGAGCTTAGTAAATATACCCCAATGTGTGGGTGGGCCTAGGCCGCTCTTACCATCCGCCGATATTGCCGACGCAGCCCTGCTGTAACCTGATGGCGAACCCCCATTCACCTGCCGCCCTTTGTGACGTCATGGACGTCAGTGCAGCAGACAGTATTCTATATGGAATACTATTTAAAATGTCCTACCCAAAATGGCAGCTACCTCAGAGGACTCAGTTATTAAAGATGCTAGAGGAGTCAGCGGCCATTTTGGAAGAGACAGTTTCAATAGTTTGAAGGGGGCAGGCACGACCAGCAGGCAGCGGGATCCCCTGACAATGAGCAGAACCCCTGACAATGAGCATAATATGGTAACAAGGGCATTACTGTTGTGCATAATGTGGTGTCTGGGGCATTACTGTGTGGGGCATAATATGGTGACAGGGGCATAACTGTGGGAGCATAATATGAAGTCAGGGGCATTACTGAGGGCCATACTTGCCTACTCTCCCGGATTCTATGGGAGTCACCTGGTTTCTTGGTTAGTCCCACACTGCCTCGAAAAAGTAGGCACCCCTCCTGCATTATGCACATGTATATATATATATATATATATATATATGTTAATATACAAAGAGACAGCGCTCCATTGTTCATTAAAAGACTTAGGGGTCTATTTATTAACATTATTTAAACTAAAATAATGTGTAAAAGGGTGTTTTCACACCCGTTTCACATTATTTTAGCATCACCTGAATCAGTGCCGTAACTAGGTGTGTGCCGGCGGTGCCTGGCACACAGCGCATGTGCACAGAGGGCGCAGGACCGCCGGTAACACCTGCAGGTCCGCGCTGCTCAGTGCTTGTCTTCAGAAGCACTGTAGCTGCAGCGGCGGATCAGGACGCTGGATGTGCCTGTCGTATGTCTGGTCCTGCGCCTCGTCGTCTCCCAGGCCGCCCATCGGTGCTGAAAGGGGGCATGGCCATGGGTCCGTGATTAGGTCACGCCTCCCAACCTTGCTGGCTGGCCTGTCTGCGTCCCTCTCTGCTACAGCTCTCCTGGAGGTAAAGTTGGCACGAGGGGAGGGGAGGGGAGGGGGGGATGTGTGTGTGTGGTGTGACTGGAGGTGACAGGCTGTGTGTGTGTGTGTATGTGTGCGTGTGCGTGTGTAGGGACTGTCTGCCATAATGTGTATTAAGGGGACGCTGTCTGCAGTAATGTGTAAAAAGGGGGACACTGTCTGCGGTAATGTGTAAAAAGCGGGACGCTGTCTGCCATAATGTGTAAAAAGGGGAAGCTATCTGCCGTAATGTGTAATATGGGGACGCTGTTTGCCGTAATGTGTAAAACGGGATGCTATCTGCCGTAATGTGTAATAAGGGGGACGCTGTCTGCCATAATGTGTAAAAAGGGGGACGCTGTCTGCTGTAATGTGTAATATGAGGACGCTGTCTGCCGTAATGTGTAATAAGGGGGACACTGTCTGCCGAAATGTGTAAAAACGGTGACGCTGTCTGCCATAATGTGTAATAAGGGGGACACAGTCTGCCGTAATGTGTAATATGGGGACGCTGTCTGCCGTAATGTGTAATAAGGGGGACACTGTCTGCCGAAATGTGTAAAAATGGTGACGCTGTCTGCCGTGATGTGTAATATGGGGACGCTGTCTGCTGTAATGTGTAATAAGGGGACGCTGTCTGCCGTAATGTGTAATAAGGGGACGCTGTCTACCGTAATGTGTAATAAGGGGATGCTGTGTGCCGTAATGGGTAATAAGCAGACGCGCTTGTCAAAGTCAAAAAATATTGTAATGCATATACCCTGTACTAACCCCATGCACATGCCCGCTGCGCGTGCACTCAGTCTGCCGTGCGTGCACATATCCGCAATTTGCGTAAAGTAGCTTCCCACGGCCATGCTCCTTAGCGCGTGGTATGCGCATTTACGGTGGAGTTTGTGAGCGCGTAGAGGGTTATTAGAACATTACATATTTAACCAAAATAGTGCATTTTGTACCCATAGCTCCCCTGCACCACATCAGCGAGTATTAATAGTTTAAACAGTTCCAGGACTGGGGGATTCGCCTTTGCATGATAGGAAGGGTCAGATAAAGGTTGGAAGGTGATGTCTAGTATCCAGCTGTAGGGTATTTTAAGAGTAACATTCCGGTGTTGGTTAGAGAAAGATCGCATGTTCCTGCGTATAGTTATGTGCAAAAGTAGAATATAGATATTAACTGTATTTACTGTATATTATGTATGCGGCGGGAATCCAGTGGATACCACCCACCAGAGCAGTTGGGGAAAGACATCGCCCACCTTTTCAAATCAACCTATGACCTCTCCTGTAATGAAAAGACACATCTCTGTGTCCAATGGACAATGCGATTACAGTGACCATTGTATTGTGTATGTACTGTAAGTTGTGTATAAAAAGCCCATTGTTGCCTGGCTGGTCAGAAGACTCTGAATGCTATCTATGTGACGAGCGGAGGACCGGCCGGGTTGCGCTTGCGAACATTCTCACGTATGTACATTCTCTGTAGCCATTATTCTGTTTAGATTTATCTTGTTAGCCTGTAGTGTATGATTTGTACTGTTTTACCTTTTGGAATAATCCACGGTGGCCTTAGAACCCTGTGGTTTCAACTACAAATCGGTGTTGTGTCTTCACTTTCCTGCAAGGGTTTTAAAGTATATTTTTCTGTATAAGGTTTATAAGTCTTGATAAGGTGTACGTACTGCGGGTACTTTATACCGTCAGCGCTACGTAAGGTTTAAGGTAAAAAAAGAAAAAAGACAAACGGCTGCGCTGGATGTCAGGAAAATGAATATACTGTACAGAGAGCCAACGTGAATGAAACAGTATTTATTAATTAATAAAAATAGAATTAAAACATATATACCGGTAAAAATGATATTAAGAAGAGTCACTAGTAAAGTGAAAACTAGTAATAGCTCAAGGTCAATAAATTGGACGTAACCTTAATAGAGAAAGTTCGTATTCCACTTGATGAAATTAAGTGCTGTTAGAAGACAGGGTGCACAGATAATGTCCCAGTTGAATGTGGGTACCCTCGGTTAAGCAGATCTCAATACCTCTCCGGTGGGCTGGTCAGAGCCGAGCGTCCTCGGCATAAGAGTCCTGCAGTGCCCACATAAGCTGTGCAGCGGAGGGGAGAAAGCCGTCTTTTTCACAAGCTGGCTGTGGCGGCGTGTATGTTAAAGCCGCTGATGACAGAAGCTCCGTCTACAGCTTCCGTCAAATACGTACCACGTGCGGGACTCTGTACGCAAATAGCGTACAAAGTGCGTAGCACGTGTGTTCGGTCTAGCGGCCATAGCGGCTCCACGGTAAAAGTGTATTTAGAGGTATAGCTTTACGGTCTAAGATAATATCGACATTATCAATTGGGAGCTCGTCCGGTTCTTCCTCATACCCGCAGCCTAGCAGGTTTACGCAGACTTTATCAGCAAAGGGCGGAAAGGTATCCCCCGTAAACCTTCTCTTGGTCGGTGGATACACTAGTGCTGATTAGATAAGCGTCTGCCCTGCATGGTTTGTAGGGATGCTGGAGGGATCCGTAAGGTAAGAACGCAAAGCTAGTTTTAGAGTATGTAAATTTCTGTCTGGCGCCAAATGCGCACACAACACACGCATACACCTGTATTTTGTACTCTGCATATCTGCTCGCATTATTGCCATAAGCATTGATTACTAGATTCATTTTGACCTGTACTGAGAAAATTTGTTGCTATTTAGTGAAAATATAGTTAATAGTTAAGGAAGTAAGTGTAAGACGCACACGCAGCCTGGCCTAGTTGTAAAGGTTTATACAGTAGAAACTGTGTGGTGTGTTAAGTGAGTGATTACAGTTAAATATCGCTTACATTTATAGAAGTGTGGGATTTGTAGTAATGCGGACGTACGGCCTTTGTACACGTGTCTCGGACAAAGTACGGGACTGCGTACGCAGCGTAAAGGCATACACACGTGGTGTGTTTACGCAACGTGCGTAAAAGTACGACCGCTAAGTACAAATCACGCAATAGCATTGTTTTAGTTTAGGCGCGAGACGGTAGCCACGCGATAATAGCACAAATTGATCAGTTTCCAATATTTAGTTTAAAAACCTTTTTTACTGTATTACCTCTGGAATTAAGGCTGTTTTATCTGAATGAAAGTTAATTTTCTGTACAGAAAAACCAAAGTGTATATGAGTGAACGAGCGTGAGTGTGCAAACAATAAAGGTTTTGTGGACCCAGGGAATTCGGGATCCTGTAGGAGACCACACCAGGTGAGTGGACACTTGGTGGCGTGAGAGTGGCTTGCTCACGTTAACATTGATTAAAGTACAAAGGAGCAAAATAGTAGATATCGCAGACCAAAGGTCAGCGAAGGTATAGAGTACTGCAGACCAAAGGTCAGCGAGGTTTTTGTTTAGAGAGCGCAGCCCAGGTGGTTGGCGTAGAACCCATATAGGCCCGTTCAGATACGCTCCGGCTGAGGTTTCGCAGCCTGAAAAACTATTCCATTGGTCGTACGGCGGATAAGTAACAGTTACCTATACGCTGTGCGATTGGACCGCGCGTTCGTGGGTGCAATACTTAGCTCACCGTGATACCCTTTTACGAGTTTTGCGTAAAATCCCGGGATCATAAGCGCTAGGTGTAACACACGCAAACGTGATTTGTGTTACATTTTTTTGTTTTAAGGGAGTTTTCGCTGGTCACTCAGGAAATCTCTAACGACCAATATTTACTGGGAAGGGTAAGTCACTCCCATATACTTTCAGTAAATAGAGGTTACACAGGGGCCCTAGGTTGGGTACGTACCGGCGCTGACGACAGTGTTTAGGTGTATTGGCCAACGTGGGCGTGAGTGGGTGAGAGCACTCGTTGAACTTTCACCGTTGCCTTATTTTGAGTATTTTGGTTTTTTGTAGGAATTAGCTGAGAAGGCAATACAGGTTGAGTATCCCATATCCAAATATCCGAAATACGGAATATTCCGAAATACGGACTTTTTTGAGCGAGAGTGAGATAGTGAAACTTTTGTTTTCTGATGGCTCAATGTACACAAACTTTGTTTAATACACACAGTTATTAAAAATATTGTATTAAATGACCTTCAGACTGTGTATATAAGGTGTATATGAAACATAAATGAATTGTGTGAATGTAGACACACTTTGTTTAATGCACAAAGTTATAAAAAATATTGGCTAAAATGACCTTCAGGCTGTGTGTATAAGGTGTATATGTAACATAAATGCATTCTGTGCTTAGATTTAGGTCCCATCACCATGATATCTCATTATAGTATGCAATTATTCCAAAATACGGAAAAATCCGATATCCAAAATACCTCTGGTCCCAAGCATTTTGGATAAGGGATACTCAACCTGTACCTGCAAAAGATGGGGGCCAGTTGCTCAAGTAAGGGACGATCAACCAGGGTTCAGGTTGATATTCCGCGGCCCAAGGGGTCGGCGAGGTACATAATGTGTGAGAAATATGGATCACACGCAGAGGTTTTATGCAATGAATGGGAACGTATGACTACGGAAGATAGGGAACCATTCCCTAAGGTAGGCAGTTTTAATCCAGAGGTGTTGCAGAATTTAAGGATTAGGATATGTCTGTTAAGATCCCGAAAACAAAGGATCAGACACTCAAACTGTTTACATTTATGGCAACAAGAGGGTGATATGCAGAGGGAACTAGCTCACGCAGCCGGTTCCAACCCTAGCAGGAAACTGATTGCAACTGCACCACCACCACCACCGTATATTACAGGGGAGAAAGTGGCTACAGACAATGGCATACTAATATATGATAAGAGTGAACTTGATAAATGTATTAATGCTAACTCGTGCAAGTTGTATCCCATCTTAAACTTCCCTCAGGACTGCGAGCAAGAAGATGAGCCCAGCACGATATCGGCACTCTCTCTAGCAGCCACCATACAAGACACACAAGTGGGCACGGCCCAACCAGTAAGAACAGTAGCAAAGGCCCCTAGCGAAGGGACAGGTGAGGTCGTGTCCACAGGTAAGTACGGTACAGTACATTATGCAGAGACAATTGCACCTCACATTGCAGAAGCAACTCAGAATGATGTAATTGAACTAAATCCTGTCAGGGTGATCGCAGTCCCCAATGGGAAGACTGATGCTCAGGGAATCACTCCCGTCAGGAACATTCCTATGCATTGTCCTTGGTCCCGGACAGAATTGAGGACAATTATGTCTGAATTTCCCGATCCCAGAAAGGATCTAGCCGCATGTCAGAGGTTTATCAGAGAATTAGGTAACGCCACCGAACCCACAAACAAAGATTGGCGGACAGTGCTACGGGCATGTTTTCCCTCCAATATTGACCCTGTGAAATTCATTGCTGATTGTAAATTAGACGCAGAAGTACCTCTCACTGATGAATACACTCAGGAGAATGTACGACAGATCAATCTGCAGTTAGGAGTATATTTCCCTACTGTTGTCAAGTGGAATAAAATCTTTTCCATAAGACAAAAGGAAGGTGAAACTGCTTCTGAATATTTCCATCGAGCACTGCAGGAAATGGCTAGATACACTGGGGTCGAGGACATTAAGGAAAATGTACATCATAGAGAGGTAGCGGTGTCCGTATTAATGGAAGGCTTAAAAGAAACGTTGAGAACAAGGGTACAAACCACTCAACCTAACTGGAGAGGTATCTCGGTGTCTGCATTAAGAGAGTCCGCTATCAAGCACGATCGGAACATCATTAAGCACAGGGAGTCACAGGGGGATAAGCTGATGACAGTAAGTATAAAAGCCCTGACAATGAAGCCACATCAGCCAAAACCCCAGAACCCTGATGGTAAGTCGTATGTAATAAAATGTTATAATTGCCAGAGGGAAGGACATTACGCATGGAACTGTAATTATAAAGGCACACATAACGTATATCGACCCCCTAGACCAGAACATGACTCACAGCATAACACACATAATTGGGATCAGGGATCGCACAGGAGGAATTATGAGCCACACGCTGGGGAAACAAGGAGGTACCCACCTAGGAGGGACTGGCAGACCTCTGGAAATTCTCAGCTACCCCCCTCACATATTGTAGCTGCCAGCGCACTGCGGGAGGGTCACAACATACATTAGGGGTGTTATGCACACCAGTGCCTGCAGGAAAGTACTGGTGTCAGAACTGTTATGCACTCCAGTGTCTGCAGGAATGTACTGGTGTTTGAACTGTTATGCAAAACAGATGGACTCACAGACAAACTGGGGGATATGACATAATGTACACAGAAGGTGATAGGGTAACAAAATACACACAAAGTGAACAGAGAAGCCCAGAGGCTAAGGAACTGGGTATCTCCCTTGTATTAGAACTGCTCAGATGGAAAAGCAAGATGTTGTGTTTTAATACGTAGAGAACCCGAAATGCTGTTGCTAAGGGCAACAGCAAAACCCTAAAGGGTTACCAACGGGTGTGGCAGTAAACTCCTTGGTCAGAGATGGAATGATAGACACAAGGAGAATCTCCACAATCCTAATTCTCACTTGCAGTGCACAGGTTTTAGCTTACTGCCACTAAACTGACCCCTGACACCTAGCACAGTGAGACAGGATTAGACAGGCAAGTCTTAGAATACAGCCGCAAACTTGCTAAGTTCACAGAGTAGTAACAGAACCCCAGCAAGCTAAACGACTGACTCCAGTCTTACTGCTAGGTCTGGATTGGCAGAGTGTAATACCAAATCCCCAGGCCTATTTGCAGTAAGCAACAAACAAATACAAAGCTACACAGTACTGGCTAACTTTCATGAACTGACTAACCAACAAAGATTCAGCAGCATCTGCTTACCCTGAAAATAGGCCTTATAAAGCAGGTGCTGTCCACGCCCCACTCAGACCTCACAGACTGTGAGCACAAAAACCAGCACCGGATCCCCTGCCGTGCACAGAGCCTATAACCACTGCACAGCAAAAGACCCGAACCGGAGTATCAGCTGCGCTCAGGTTACTCCACTAGCACTTGTCTCCCGGTTGCCATGACGACGTGGCAGCACAGGGCTGGAGACCCTAACAGTACCCCCCCTCTGACGAGGGGTCAAAGAACCCCTACCACCGGGTTTATCGGGGAACTGCGAGAAGAAAGAGCGTATCAGTCTGGGGGCATGAAGATCACAACTGCGCACCCACGACCGCTCCTCCGGGCCATACCCCTTCCAGTGCACCAAAAATGACAGCCGACCCCGAACCACCTTGGAGTCAAGAATCCTTTCAACAACAAACTCCCTCTGGCCACGTATCAGAAGAGGGGAAGGTCTTCCACTGGAAGAAGGATTACTAATCGCCCGTTTTAAAAGGGAACAATGAAATGTTTTATTGATACCCAAAGAACGGGGCAGATCTAACTGAAATGCCACCGGATTGATAACCCTGGTGATCTTATAAGGGCCGATGAACCGGGGCCCTAACTTATGAGATGGCTGTCTCAACTTCAAATTCTTGGTAGACAACCAGACGAAGTCTCCTAATTTGAAGCTGCAGGGTCTTTTCCGCTTATCAAAAACCCTTTTGGTCACTAATGACACAGACACAAGGGCTTTCTTCACTTTCCGCCAAATACCTCTAAGGACCGAAACCACAGAGGAACCACCAGGCGTGGAGTCCAGGGGGTCAAAAGAATTGGCCTTAGGATGATGCCCATACACACAAAGGAAGGGAGAGATCCCTGTAGCAGAGTGAGCCGCGTTGTTATAGGCAAACTCCGCCATGGACAGATGAGCAACCCAGTCAGTCTGACACTTGGAGACATAACACCTGAGGAACTGCTCCAAGGACTGGTTCACCCTTTCAGTCTGCCCATTAGACTGCGGATGGTAGCCTGACGACAAGCTGACAGAAATCTGGAGATCGGAACAAAATGCCCTCCAGAATTTGGCCACAAACTGGGATCCGCGGTCAGAGACCACATCAAGTGGCAACCCGTGGAGACGCACAACATGCAGCATAAACAATTCAGACAGGCGTCTGGCTGATGGCAGCCCAACCAGTGGAACGAAGTGCGCCATCTTCGAAAACCTGTCAACGACAACCCAGATGGCTGTCATCCCCGAGGATTTGGGCAAGTCCACCACAAAATCCATTGAAATGTGGGTCCATGGCTTAGATGGGATAGAGAGTGGATGTAATGGGCCAACAGGAACCCCTCTAGGAGTCTTATTTCGGGCACAGATGTCACATGCCCGAACCCACTGATCCACATCCTTAGCCACCGAGGGCCACCACACCGCCCTAGATAGCAACTCCCGAGTTCTGGCAATACCCGGGTGACCTGCCGACTTCTTGGCATGGAATTCCAGGAACACTCGCTGTCTTAACCTAGGAGGCACAAACAAAAGACCTACCGGAAGGTCTGGAGGAGCCTGCTCCTGTGCTCTAAGGACTAATGATAAGAGGTCCTGGGTAATGCCCACTTTAATACATGATGGGGAAACAATGGGCAACGGCTCCTCGGTGGTCTCCTGGATTGGAGCAAAACTCCGCGAGAGCGCATCAGCCTTGATGTTTTTTGACCCAGGGCGATATGTTATCAAAAAATTAAAGCGAGCAAAAAACAAAGCCCATCGTGCCTGCCTGGCATTGAGACGCTTCGCTGACTCTAAATATGCCAGATTCTTATGGTCAGTGAGAATTGAGACCACAAACTTAGCCCCCTCAAGCCAGTGTCTCCACTCCTCGAGTGCATCCTTAATAGCCAACAATTCCCGGTTACCCACGTCATAATTCATCTCGGCAGGCGAAAATTTACGGGAAAAGTAAGCACAGGGCAGGAGACCCTAACAAGGGGTTAGGCCACACCTGTAGTTTTCAGCCAGTGAAGTTGATTGCTAGCCTTGGAAATGAACCCGAGGTTACAGTTGATGTAGCTGGTAGATCACTACCTTTCCTTGTAGATACAGGGACGGCCAGGTCAGTGTTAAATTCAATGGTAGGTATGAAAACCACGGGTAAAACAATTTCAGCAATGGGGGTAACAGGAGTAGTGCAACACTACCCTTTAAGTAGACCAGCGGAGATTACGATAGGGCCTTTGCAGACCAAGCACTCCTTTTTGCTAGCTGCATCGGCTCCGACTAATCTACTTGGGAGAGATTTATTGTGTAAGATGAGGTGTGTCATATATTGTACTCCTGAGGGTGTCTTCTTAGATATACCTGAGAATCATGTTCAGGAAGTGCAGGATATGTTAGACACCCCACAAAGGTTGATGTCACACTCTGCTGTTATAGACAGGTGTCCATCCAAGGTAGAGGAAATGATCTCCCAGATACCGGAATCCCTCTGGACCAAAGATGGACAAGACACTGGATTGATGGCAAATGTAGCTCCTGTAGTAGTGCAAGTAAAAGATGGTAGGATAGCTCCAAAAATCCCACAGTATCCTCTGAAGCCAGAGGTGGAATTAGGAGTGTACCCAGTCATAGAGCGCTCGCTACAACAGGGCATCCTAGTTAGGACGTCCAGCACAGCCAATAGGCCCATCTTCCCTGTGAAAAAGGGTGGGGGGAGGGGTTACAGGCTAGTGCAGGATCTAAGGGGGATAAACAAGATAGTCGAGAGCCAATTCCCCGTAGTGCCAAATCCAGCTGTCATCCTCATCCAAATTCCCCCTACTGCGAAATTTTTCACTGTCATTGACCTCTGTTCTGCTTTCTTTTTGGTCCCTCTGCACCCTGACAGACAATATTTGTTTGCATTTACATACAGGGGAGTACAGTACACCTGGACTCGTCTACCCCAAGGTTTCATTGACAGCCCAAGTATTTTCTCCCAGGCTTTGCATGACTGTTTACAATCTTTTCAACCTGAGAGCGGATCAGTATTAATACAGTATGTCGATGACTTACTGCTGTGTTCAGATTCACTCGAGTCGTCCTTGAAAGACACGAAACAGCTTCTGTTTTACCTTTCTAATACGGGACACAAGGTTTCAAAGGATAAGTTACAGTTGTGCCAGACCAAGGTAAAATATTTGGGACATTGCTTGACACAAGGACTTAGACATCTCACCGCTGATAGAATACAGGCGATTCGCGACATGACTCTGCCACAAACCCAGCAGCAGATCCGCACTTTCCTTGGAATGTGTGGGTACTGCCGAAACTGGATCCCAGGGTTCTCCATACTGGCTTTACCTTTGCAGGAAATGGTCTCCTCGAACAAACCAGATCGGATCTCTCACACAGATGAGTCCGAACTGGCATTTGAGAGACTTAAACAATGCCTATCACAGGCACCTGCATTAGGCATGCCAGATTATGGGAAACCTTTTGAGTTGTACGGTACGGAAAGTGCTGGGTGTGCGGCAGGTGTCCTAACCCAAAGACATGGTGATGCCAGCAGGCCGGTAGCTTACTACAGTGCACAGTTGGACACCGTAGCACGGTCTCTCCCCACATGCTTGCGAAGTGTTGCAGCGATAGCTTTGCTAGTGAGTAAAAGCGAAGACGTAGTGTTGGGACACAACCTGACCATCCATACACCTCATGCAGTGTCAGCCTTACTGAACTCTGCCCAAACCAGACATGTCTCATCAGCACGGTTTACAAGGTGGGAATTAGCACTAATGGCCCCTGTAAACATCACCATAAAGAGATGCAGCGCACTAAATCCTGCAACTTATCTCCCAGGTGTGCCTGGACAGGCACAAAGGGTGGAGGATGAGAGTGATGGTGAAGGAGGATTTAGTACAGACACTGACACACATGATTGTATGGAATATCTGAACCAAACTTTCACTGCAAGACCCGACATTAGTGACAACCCACTGGAAGGCGTAGATTTTACTTTTTACACTGACAGTAGTTGCCACAGACAGACGGACTCGGGAGACTTGTGTACTGGATACGCAGTCGTAGATGACATAGGTATCATAGAAGCTGAACCTCTGGGCCCACCGCACTCAGCACAAGTTGCTGAGCTGGTCGCCCTAACCAGAGCGTGTGAATTGGCTAAGGGTTAGTCAGCCAATATATATACAGATTCTAGGTATGCCTTTGGAGTAGTGCATGATTTCGGGGCCTTATGGCGCCTCAGAAATTTCATGACAGCAGCTGGCACACCTGTAGCGCATGCATCCCATATAAAAAGGCTTCCAACAGCGATACAGGAACCTGACAGAGTGGCTGTTATCAAGTGCAAAGCCCACACTTACAGTCAAGACCCAGTGTCACTTGGTAACAGCCGGGCAGACGAAGCTGCTAAATGAGCAGCCAGCACCCCCATACAGACAGATATCACACAACTGATGGTATTCAATACCGTCAACACACAAAAATTAAGTGAAATGCAAAATTTGTGTTCTCCACAGGAAAAGGCAGTCTGGAGGTCAAAAGGATATGGCAAGGAGTCCTCAGGACTCTGGACAGATAGACAAGGTAAGCCAGTAGCCCCCAGAGCATATCTTCCAAGCTTAGCTGAGGCAGCACACGGTCTGACTCATCTGGGCAAAGAAGGCATGTGTAAGCTGGTGAGAGCCTACTGGTGTGCGCCAGGATTCTCTTCTCATATGGGTAAGAGAGCAATGACATGTCTTATCTGCTTGAGGAAGAATATTGGAAAGTCAATACCAACAGAACCATCCCATATCCCGCCAACAGACGGCCCTTTTCAGGTAATACAAATTGATTTCATACAGTTGCCACCCTGCAGAAATTTAAAATATGTGTTAGTTTGTATTGACATGTTTTCAAATTGGGTAGAAGCGTTCCCCGCTGCCACAAATACTGCTACGTTTACTGCAAAGAAAATAGTGCAGGAATTTGTGTGCAGATATGGTATCCCTAGGATAATTTGTAAGCGATAGGGGTACCCATTTTACAGGTGAAGTCTTTCAGGTTATATGCAAACTGATGGGAATTAATAGTAAGCTGCATACTACGTGCCGCCCACAGGCGAGTGCGAAAGTGGAAAGAGTAAACAGCACTATTAAGAACAAGTTGAGCAAAGTGATGGCTGAAACTGGATTGTTATGGCCAGAAGCTTTGCCACTTGTATTGTACAGCACCAGAACCACTCCCAGGTCCCCCCTTAACCTATCTCCCTTTGAGATTATTTTTGGTCGACAACCCCATGTAATGATTGACCCCCAGGATGATTTAAAATGCAATAATGAGGTGACTGTAAAATATATGGTTAAGATGAGCCAGCAGTTGAGGAATCAAAACAGAAATCTAAAGCTGTTGATTCCTGACCTACCAAACAGTAATTGTCATGACATTGAACCTGGGGATTATATAATGATTCGAAATTTTCGACGCTCAGGTTGCCTCATTGACAGGTGGGAAGGACCGTACCAAGTCTTACTAACCAGCACGACAGCATTAAAAGTTGCCGAGAGAGAGACTTGGGTCCACTCGTCCCACTGTAAGAAGGTCGCTGACCCAGAGAGAGCCCGTGACAAAGAGCAGAGTGTAGAGGAAATCGTATCACTGGAGTGCCTGTTCCAGGAAGGTTGAGAGGCAGGACTGTTGTCATGGCACCTGAGCACGGAGAACTACAAGACCAGAGGCGGTTGTCGCACCAAAATTCTTTTTCCTTTTTAT
The DNA here is from genome assembly GCF_028390025.1 of Pseudophryne corroboree. Classification (NCBI taxonomy): domain Eukaryota; kingdom Metazoa; phylum Chordata; class Amphibia; order Anura; family Myobatrachidae; genus Pseudophryne; species Pseudophryne corroboree. Next base: position 147,075,773 of record NC_086445.1, read on the forward strand.
TATTTTCTCCATCTCCCATTACCTTCTTTTCCCCCTTCCTTGCTCCTTTTTCTCTCCCCTTAACAAGATGGACTTACCCCAAGAGATTGCATTCCGGGTTTTCCTGTTGACCATGTTGTTGACCAGGGCAGTCTGTTTCGGTGAGAGTACCAGAGAGGTCGAGAAAGGATCTGGAATGGGTTCTGATGGCAAGGACGGATTTGTAGAATTCCAAGAGCAACACATCCACCGAGCAAAGTCGAGTATCAGAAAACGATCTGGTAGTCAAGAAACTAGGAGGCACTGTGAAGGGTTATTAGCTGAGGAAAATTGTATTTATAGAAACTGTGAAAACATAGTTGAGGATGGGTGCATCCAGAGATGTCAGTCCAGCCTTAATATCAGCATGGACCGTCATCCATTGAGTGATTATCACTCATTAGTGGGTAAGGTTTTAAACCAAACAGAATGCTGGGTGTGCTCACAAGTACCTCAAGGTCAGAGCAAGTCAGGACTTGTACCGTATCCTTTAACAATAGATGAGGTACTAGAATTATGGGGTGGGAGACCGGTGGACAAGAAATTTAATATTTCTAGGCCCCCTAGTTTGAAGCTCCACCAATATCATGTGGATAGATCCTTAGTATGTTTCAACATTTCCAATTCCCGAAAGCCGGGAAATTGGGAAGTGACATGGAATAACCAAACCATGGCATTTTCACATAGAGCCGACAGAATACCTGTAGACTCTGAACTTATACGCCAAATAGCCGACGGTGGAAGGTATTTTCGGTACAGGTATACTCTAGGAAGTAGGACCATGCGGGTTGGAGAAGTATCACCAGGGTACTGTGCGCATATCATACAGCCTGATACGTGTACTAAACAGATGAGAGAGTTAGGGATAGGATTTTTCACTTGGAAGGTTTGCAATATGGTAATGTCATATTCTGTCCCATATGTTCTCCCCGATGATGCATATTTCATATGCGGGAGGAAGGCGTATAAGTGGCTTGCCCCAAACTCAGAGGGATTGTGTTACATTAGAAGAGTGTTGCCAGAAGTTATGACCATAACCCATAATAAGATGAAAGACGTTCACCGCAATGCTCAAGCTCCTTACACTCATACTCACTACGAACACATCGTTAAGAGACACCTTATAGATAGGACAGAGCACGCAGCCTCTGATTTGATCCACAAATCCACCGGGATTCAATTCCTACTCGCGTTAGACATCACCCAGAGGAATTATAAATTATAGGTATATCCACGCGCTAGCGAACCTAATAGATAATATCACCGAGATGTATGATGACACCTTCAGGTATACAGGGAGGGAGTTGCAAGCTTACAAAACGGAACTGATCCAGCACAGGATGGTTCTCAATTATATCACAGCGGTGACAGGCGGGTACTGTGTCACCTTGGCAACTCAGTATGGTGTGAAGTGCTGCACGTACATTACAAACAGCACTGATGACCCAACCGAGGTCATAGATCAAAAGATGGACGATATCTTGCAATTAAAGTGGGAGTTCCGGAGGAGACACAACCTTACCCTTACTGCTGTGAGTAATGAACTGACCGGCTGGGTCTCATGGTTGAACCCACGCAATTGGTTCTCAGGTTTAGTAGAATGGGCTCAAAATGTTATCGTGAGTGTAGGAAAGTTTCTCCTTTGTATCCTGGGAGTTGTCATAATGATTGGTTTGATATTTAGGTGTGTTCGAATTTTAACACGGCGCAAGCACGGTACCAAAGTGATGAGTTTGAGGAGCAGGGGCATTGGTACAGCAACTGATATAATTTATGACCCATCAATAGAGACAATGTTGTGATAAAACGTGATTCCACGGTCCGTTTCTTTCACCCGTTTCTCCTTTGTTTTCCCTCAGCAAAAATACACTCATCCGGAGAAGACTTCAATCAACACCCAAGAATGATTACGAAAATGTTATGTGAATGTATTGTACATATGTGTCTTATCCTCATCTCTACAACCTTCAGGTAGTGACACACATAGTCGACAGGTGATATCCACATATTAGCATTCACATGTGTTCCCCCTCCATGTATCATCAACTAAATGTGCACCCCATTTGTTGGAACAAGAAGCCGAAAAGAGCTCGGTAGTGTTTGTTGGCCCACTTACAGACCCTTAATACGGGATGAGAAGGATTTAATGTATACTTCGCAATACCTCGAAGCTTATCTAGAACATATACGGCACGATGATACATGCCCCTCAGACATGGATTTCATACATACATGCTTTTACTATCCCACTAGGTCATACATTTCCCGCCTACACCTCTCCTCCTACCATCCAACCATTTATGGATAATGTATTGTATATTTTTTTCCATCCATCTGTAGATATTGTATTGTATATTTTTCCTGTTTAATGTTTAGATAGTGGCAGTTATTGTTGACTGCCAAAGGGTGGACTGTCAAAGTCGAAAAATATTGTAATGCATATACCCTGTACTAACCCCATGCACATGCCTGCTGCGCGTGCACTCAGTCTGCAGTGCGTGCACATATCCGCAATTTGCGTAAAGTAGCTTCCCACGGCCATGCGCCTTAGCGCGTGGTATGCGCATTTACGGTGGAGTTTGTGAGCGCGTAGAGGGTTATTAGAACATTACATATTTAACCAAAATAGTGCATTTTGTACCCATATCTCCCCTACACCACATCAGCGAGTATTAATAGTTTAAACAGTTCCAGGACTGGGGGATTCGCCTTTGCATGATAGGAAGGGTCAGATAAAGGTTGGAAGGTGATGTATAGTATCCAGCTGTAGGGTATTTTAAGAGTAACATTCCGGTGTTGGTTAGAGAAAGATCACATGTTCCTGCGTATAGTTATGTGCAAAAGTAGAATATAGATATTAACTGTATTTACTGTATATTATGTATGCGGCGGGAATCCAGTGGATACCACCCACCAGAGCAGTTGGGGAAAGACATCGCCCACCTTTTCAAATCAACCTATGACCTCTCCTGTAATGAAAAGACATATCTCTGTGTCCAATGGACAATGCGATTACAGTGACCATTGTATTGTGTATGTAAGTTGTGTATAAAAAGCCCATTGTTGCCTGGCTGGTCAAAAGACTCTGAACGCTATCTATGTGACGAGCGGAGGACCGGCCGGGTTGCGCTTGCGAACATTCTCACGTATGTACATTCTCTGTAGCCATTATTCTGTTTAGATTTATCTTGTTAGCCTGTAGTGTATGATTTGTACTGTTTTACCTTTTGGAATAATCCACGGTGGCCTTAGAACCCTGTGGTTTCAACTACAAATCGGTGTTGTGTCTTCACTTTCCTGCAAGGGTTTTAAAGTATATTTATCTGTATAAGGTTTATAAGTCTTGATAAGATGTACGCACTGCGGGTACTTTATACCGTCAGCGCTACGTAAGGTTTAAGGTATAACATCGTTGCAGTACTTTGCTGCTAAGGGTTTAAAGTGTAATCATATCATTGCATTGTATCACTGTCAAGGTTTAAAGGTTATCAATTGTGTGTGCGTGCGCTGTACGTACTCGGTACACTCAGCGCGGCGTGTGTACGCCAAATACGTACCACGTGCGGGACTCTGTACGCAAATAGCGTACAAAGTGCGTAGCACGTGTGTTCGGTCTAGCGGCCATAGCGGCTCCACGGTAAAAGTGTATTTAGAGGTATAGCTTTACGGTCTAAGATAATATCAACATTATCACGCTCTACCGTAATGTGTAATAAGGGGACGCTGTGTGCCGTAATGTGTAAAAAGGGGACGCTGTTTGCCGTAATGTGTAAAAAGGGGGGCGCTGTGTGCCATAATGTGTAAAAAGGGGACGCTGTCTGCCGTAATGTGTAAAAAGGGGATGCTATCTGCCATAATGTGTAATATAGGGACGCCGCTGCCATAATGTGTAAAACAGGTGACGCTGTCTGCCGTAATGTGTAATAAGGGGATGCTGTCTGCCGTAATGTGTAAAAAGGGGGACGCTGTCTGCCGTAATGTGTAATAAGGGGCCGCTGTCTGCCGTAATGTGTAATATGGGGACGCTGTCTGCCGTAATGTGTAAAAAGGGGACTCTGCCTGTCGTAATGTGTAAAAAGGGGACACTGTCTGCCGTAATGTGTTAAAAGGTGAATCTGTCTGCCATAATGTGTAAAAGGGGCACTACCTGGTGTAGTGGCGCTACTGTGCGGTGTAATTTGAATAATAGAGACTACTGTGCACAGTAATATGAATTGTCATTATTTTGTGGCCACACCCCTTCCCCATGAAGCCACACCCCTATATATTTTTTGAGCGACTACAGCGCGCATTGCCCCTGTTTTGCATAGAGGGAAGGGGGTGCCGAGGCCGTTTCTTGCACACAGCGCTAAAATGTCTAGTTACGGCACTGGTCACAGGTGACCTCTGACACCGATATTAACCAGCCAAAGGTTTTCAGTAAGTTAGCGGGAACTGTGTGTAATAGTGAGTCATGCTGCACTCAGGGGGTTATATAATTATGCAATAAGTAGAGAAGATAAAGGTAAGGTGATATGGTACACATGGCCCCCCTTTAGGGACAGATTATAACCTTTAGAGGACCTAAGAACTTAAAAGTTTTTGGTACCTATATATATATATATATATATATATATATATGAAAAAATGAGTTTTATGGTAAGAACTTACCCTTGTTAAAACTCTTTCTGCGAGGTACACTGGGCTCCACAAGTCTGGACAATGGGGTGTAGAGTAGGATCTTGATCCGAGGCACCAACAGGCTCAAAGCTTTGACTGTTCCCAGATTGCACAGCGCCGCCTCCTATATCACCCCGCCTCCCAGCACATGAGCTCAGTTTACTTAACCAGCCCAATGCAGTAGCAGGAAAAGAGACGACAACGGTTAGCAGCCACATACACCACACTCTCACGACAAGAGAAGTGTCAGCGGCTAATGCCATATCAACCCAAAGAAGCTAAGTGCGTCAGGGTGGGCGCCTTGTGGAGCCCAGTGTACCTCGCAGAAAGAGTTTTAACAAGGGTAAGTTCTTACCATAAAACTCATTTTCTGCTGCGGGGTACACTGGGCTCCACAAGTCTGGACAATGGGGATGTCCTAAAGCAGTTCCTTATGGGAGGGACGCACTGTAGCGGGCACAAGAACCCGGCGTCCAAAGGAAGCATCCTGGGAAGCGGCAGTATCGAAGGCATAGAACCTTATGAACGTGTTCCCGGAGGACCATGTAGCCGCCTTGCACAATTGATCAAGGGTCGCACCACGTTGGGCCGCCCAAGAAGGTCCAACAGACCGAGTAGAATGGGCCGTAATATGAACAGGAGGTGACAGACCAGCCTTCACATAAGCATGCGCAATCACCATTCTAATCCACCTGTCCAGGGTCTGCTTGTGAGCAGGCCAGCCGCGTTTGTGAAATCCAAACAAAACAAAGAGAGAATCAGACTTTCGAATAGAAGCAGTTCTCTTCACATAGATACGGAGAGCCCGTACCACATCCAAAGACCGCTCTTGGGGAGACAAATCAGGAGAGACAAAAGCTGGAACCACAATCTACTGATTAAGGTGGAACGAAGAAACCACCTTAGGTAAATATCCGGGACGAGTCGTAAGAACCACTCGGTCACAGTGAAAAATCAGATATGGGTAACTACAAGACAAGGCACCCAAATCCGACACTCTTCTAGCAGAGGCAATAGCCATCAAGAACGCCTCCAAAACCACCGACAAGTCCCAAGGAGCCACAGGCGGGACATAGGGAGGTTGGATCGGCAACACACCCTGAGTGAAAGTATGAACATCAGGCAAAGTCGCAATTTTTCTCTGAAACTACACCGACAAGGCAGAAATATGAACCTTGAGGGAGGCCAGACGCAGGCCTAAATCTAGGCCCTGCTGTAGAAAAGCCAAAAGTTTGGCTGTACTAAACTTGGAAGTGTCATAATGGTTAGATGCGCACCAAACAAAGTAGGAATGCCAGACCCGATGGTAAATCCGAGCAGAGGCCGGTTTCCGGGCCCGCAACATAGTTTTAATAACCTCTTCAGAAAAACCCTTAGCTCTTAAGACGGAAGCTTCAAGAGCCACGCCGTCAAAGACAGCTGGGCTAGGTCCTGGTAGACACAGGGGCCCTGAACGAGGAGGTCTGGGCTTTGTGGAAGTAGAAGTGGACTCTCTGACGATAGGCCTTGCAGGTCTGAGAACCAGTGCCGTCTGGGCCATGCAGGAGCTATGAGAAGCAGATTTCCTTTTTCTTGCTTGAACTTCCGAAATACCCTGGGCAGGAGTGATACCGGAGGGAACACGTACGGCAGCCGAAACCTCCACGGCACTGCCAGCGCATCCACGAATGCTGCTTGAGGATCCCTTGTCCTTGCTCTGAAGACCGGAACCTTGTGATTGTGTCGAGACGCCATCAGATCCACATCTGGAAGACCCCACCTTTCCACGAGGAGTTGAAACACTTCTGGATGGAGGCCCCACTCGCCGGCATGCATGTCCTGACGACTGAGAAAGTCTGCTTCCCAATTCAGGACTCCCGGAATGAATATTGCCAATATTGCCGCTAGATGGCGTTCTGCCCAACGTAGAATCCGTGAGGCTTCCTTCATTGCCAAACGGCTTCGAGTGCCGCCTTGATGATTTATGTAAGCCACTGTGGTGGCATTGTCCGACTGTACTTGAACAGGACGGTTCTGAATCAAATGCTGGGCTAGGTTCAACGCATTGAAGACCGCCCGCAATTCCAGAATGTTGATCGAGAGGAGAGATTCCTCCTTGGTCCACCGACCCTGCAAGGAGTGCTGCTCCAGCACCGCGCCCCAACCTCTTAGACTGGCATCTGTTGTCAACAGGACCCAGTTGGATATCCAGAAGGGACGGCCTCTGCACAATTGTCGGTCCTGGAGCCACCAGAGCAGCGACAGACGGACCTCCGGAGTCAAAGAGATCATTTGAGACCTGATCCGGTGAGGCAGGCCGTCCCACTTGGCTAGAATCAGCTTCTGGAGGGGGCGAGAATGGAATTGAGCATACTCCACCATGTCGAATGCTGATACCATGGGGCCCTGCACCTGCATTGCCGAATGTATCGACACTTGCGGACAAGAAAGGAAGCAACGAATCCTGTCCTGAAGTTTCAGGACTTTCTCCTGAGACAAGAACAACCTCTGGTTGTGAGTGTCCAACAGCACTCCCAGATGCACCATGCTCTGAGCAGGGAACAGGGAGGATTTCTTCCAGTTGATGAGCCACCCGTGGGCTTGTAGAAACTGGACCGTCATATCCAGATGACGCAGGAGAAGATCTGGGGAATTTGCCAGGATTAACAAGTCGTCCAGATACGGCAGTATCATGACCCCTTGACGGCGGAGTACCACTGTCAACACCGCCATAACTTTGGTGAAGACTCGCTGAGCCGTTGTTAAACCAAAAGGTAACGCCCGAAACTGGTAATGGAGGTTGCCAATAGCGAACCTCAGGTATTGTTGATGTGACACTGCTATAGGAATATGAAGGTAAGCATCCTGTATGTCCAGGGAGACCATGTAGTCCCCAGGTTCCAAGGCCAGGACTATAAAGTGAAGGGTTTCCATACGGAACTTGGAAACCTTCACAAACTTGTTCAGTGCCTTGAGGTTGAAAATGGGCCGGGAGGACCCATTCGGTTTCGGGACTAGAAACAGCGGAGAATAGTACCCCCGGCCCCTCTGAGCAAGAGGCACCTGTACTACGACTCCTGTATCCAGGAGGGTCTGTACCACCGAATGCAGAGTGTTTGCCTTTGTCTGATCCGACGGGACGTCTGTCTGGCAAAATCGATGAGGGGGAAGGTTTTTGAAGGCTATGGCGTAACCTCGAGTGATGACTTCCCGTACCCAGGCATCTGAAGTGGTCTTCAACCATTCCTGGGTATACCCTAGAAGACGGCCCCCCACCCTGTGATCCCCCAGGAGGAGGCCCGCCCCGTCATGCGGCAGGCTTATCGGTCTTGGCTGCTGGCTGATGGGCAGCCCAGGCTCTTTTGGGCTTCGGCTTACCAGGTTTGGAAGTGCGGGCCTGCTTATGGTACGCCTGACCTTTTGCTTTACCTGAAGGACGAAAGGGGTGAAAGGACGTGCCTTTGGCCTTCGACACAGAAGGAGCTGTATTAGGCAGACAGGCAGTTTTGGCAGTAGCCAAGTCAGCCACTATCTTATTTAAGTCCTCCCCAAACAGAATATCCCCCTTGAAAGGGAGTACCTCCAGGGTTTTTCTAGAGTCCAGATCCACAGACCAGGATCTCAGCCACAATATCCTGCGAGCCAGGACTGACGTAGTAGAGGCCTTGGCTGCTAGGATACCGGCATCAGAAGCCGCCTCTTTAATATAGCGAGAAGCTGTGACAATATATGACAAGCATTGTCTAGCATGGTCAGAGGAGATTTCAGCTTCTAACTCCAAGGCCCATGCTTCAGTAGCCTCTGCCGCCCATGTAGCTGCAATAGTGGGCCTTTGTGCAGCACCCGTGAGGGTGTAAATCGCTTTTAGACAACCCTCGACACGTTTATCCGTAGGCTCTTTTAGAGACTTGACGGTAGTGACAGGTAGAGCTGAGGAAACCACCATCCTAGCCACATGTGAGAGTCTACTGGAGGAGGCGTTTCCCAATTCTTAGACAGCTCTGGCACGAGGTGATAGCGAGACAGCATCTTCTTTTGAGGCACAAACTTCGTACCCGGGCTTTGCCAGGGTTCCTGACGTATATCCACTAGGTGGTCAGAGTGAGGTAAAACTTGTTTAATCACCTTCTGACGCTTGAACCTATCTGGTTTCTTAGGAGGAACGGATGGCTCGGGATCATCCGTAATCTGCAGAATTAACTTAATAGCCTCCAAAAGATCAGGAACATCCACATGTGAACTACCCTCCCCATCAGCCGTATCTGAGTCAGAACCTGTGGGGTCAGTGTATGTGCTGTCTTCATCAGACGAGGTGTCAGTGACAGCAGTGGATTGTGAGGAGACGAGCGCTCGCTTAGAGGACCTCTTGGACTTAGGTGAGCGATGGTCAGACTTTTTAGTAGTCAGGGACTGGTTCAACTTCTTTAATTGAGCAGATAAATCGTCCGCCCACGGCGGGTTAGCTGCAGGGACTACATATGGTTGTACCGGCATTGGGGGTCCCATAGGGGGTGTTAGTTTATGAACTAGCATATGCAGAAGCGTGGAAAAAGCGGCCCACGGAGGGTCAGTATGTGCCTCCGTTGCCACAGTCCCACTGGGGGGCAAGGAGCCCCCAGAACCAGAGCCCACAGCTGCTATATTCTCCCCATATGTGCCTGTGGCTTCAGCAACACCAGCAGTGTGTTCCGCCCCAGAACCGTTACCCTCAGAAGCAGACATGATATAACTTGCAGTATGAGGTAACACAGTACAATTATTAGCAGCACTATATCCCTAAACCCAAACCCCTGCGCAGTGTAGTCAGCACCAGCAGAGATAAAGGAGAGATATGGTGACTAAATCACAGAGAAAAATACGTAATACAGTATATCTTTGTGAAAATCCTATATTAAATAACACCTGACGCACCAAGCCCCCTCAGGTTATAGAATATAGGGATAGCAAGTTGAGTGAAAGACACGAGATGGACACCACTCAGCTATCAATGCACACACAAATAGTCACAGTTTGTACAATGCAGAGGTTATTACAGACAATAATATTGCACTGGAATAGCTTACACAGCTATATAGTCAATAGATATAACACTACACAGTAAGAAACTAGAGATGTGCACCGGAAATTTTTTCGGGTTTTGTGTTTTGGTTTTGGGTTCGGTTCCGTGGCCGTGTTTTGGGTTCGAACGCGTTTTGGCAAAACCTCACCGAATTTTTTTTGTCGGATTCGGGTGTGTTTTAGATTCGGGTGTTTTTTTCAAAAAACCCTAAAAAACAGCTTAAATCATAGAATTTGGGGGTCATTTTGATCCCAAAGTATTATTAACCTCAATAACCATAATTTCCACTCATTTTCAGTCTATTCTGAACACCTCACAATATTATTTTTAGTCCTAAAATTTGCACCGAGGTCGCTGGATGACTAAGCTCAGTGACCCAAGTGGCCGACACAAACACCTGGCCCATCTAGGAGTGGCACTGCAGTGTCACGCAGGATGGCCCTTCCAAAAAACACCCCCAAACAGCACATGACGCAAAGAAAAAAAGAGGCGCAATGAGGTAGCTGTGTGAGTAAGCTAAGCGACACTAGTGTCCGACACAAACACCTGGCCCATCTAGGAGTGGCACTGCAGTGTCAGGCCGGATGGCCCTTCCAAAAAATACTCCCCAAACAGCACATGACGCAAAGAAGAAAAAAAAGAGGCGCAATGAGGTAGCTGTGTGACTAAGATAAGTGACCCTAGTGGCCGACACAAACACCTGGCCCATCTAGGAGTGGCACTGCAGTGTCACGCAGGATGGCCCTTCCAAAAAATACTCCCCAAACAGCACATGACGCAAAGAAGAAAAAAAAGAGGCGCAATGAGGTAGCTGTGTGACTAAGATAAGCGACCCTAGTGGCCGACACAAACACCTGGCCCATCTACCTTTAGTAGATAAAACATAGTCTTATTCTGATTAAATTCAGATTCTTGTTCCAGCACGGTCTAGACACACATCAATTTACCACCAAATCACAGTCATTTTGTAGTGACACATCCAATACTATAGTTTTCATTCATTAGGGCCATATGATTTAATTTACTCTGTTATCTTTCCCAAACCTTTTTTTGTATTAGTACAATTATCTCCTGTATTTAATGCTCAAACATCTGTAATAATAGGAAATACCTATTATCTCCTTGGGTAACAAAGATAAAAACACTGATTTCATCAGTTATTAATGCTACCTGTAAAACTTGGTTGACAAATAATTTGCTCATAACTGTTATGCATTAACTATATAATGATAGCTTTTCCTCATCATGGACTTTGAACTATGAATTTTCTCTGATATAATCTTTCAATTGTAATATATATACTATTTCTACTAGTTAAAACATGTATTTGTGAAGCATATAACAAACCTGTTCGATAAAGAATCTGTGATCTGATGGGAACAAGCCTTGACAGGATTACATAAATAGCTTTACCTATAAGTATCTAACCAATTTTTTTCATGCTCTAACAGTATTTAACTGTTAAAAAATTGTTTCCTGTTTTTAACTGGCTGATTCATCATTGGAAACATAACAGCATGGGTTTCAAACTGTATTTATAATATAGAGATTGGAGCTTCAGTGACAATACCAGTCAAAAAAGCATCATCTTTTCTACTCACATATTAAACTATATTCTGTATATTTTCAATGCTCTCTCATCCACTAATCTGGACAGCAGAAGCACTTTGGTAGTCATACTCTCTCATTCAGCAGATTACGGCCATACTCCACAGAATACGCCTGATCTCGTCCGATCTTGGAAGCTAAACTTTGGCAGGCCTGGTCAGTAATTGTATGGGGGACCAACAGTGAACACCAGGTGCAGTAAACAACCCAGCTGAACAGCAGAAGTAAGACACCCCTTCTCCTTTGATTCTATCTCTCTTTTTTCTATCTGCTTTGAATTTAAATATTTTACTCTGTGATTGTGTAATATGCTATCTATATACACATATTGCTGACTATGTTACATTGTTATCTTTAAAAATTCATACTCATATTAAATCAGTCACCCCGTATTTTCAGCTATTTGCCTGTCGCAAAAAGTCTAATTATACAACAATTATAAAAACAAATGCCTTTTGGTAACATCACTGCCCAAACATAGAGCAGTTGATGATTAAGGACCTATATAGGCAACATTTTTTACTCGCTAGATGATATTCTTTCCATCCTTTGAGCATTTATAATACGGAGAAGCTAAACCGAGTCACTAATCCCGCTGGGATTAAAAATATAACCTGTTTTACATTATAGACAGGTATTTCCCAGTTCGACGCATTAACAATAAATTATTTTCACCAAGGCATTCCACGTATATATTCTTATAAGAGTAGCATGATGAACATGCACTAATATTGATATTTATGTTTTATGTACACATTAGAGTCACTATATTTTACTAGGTTCATTAAAAGTTAAGTTTTAGTGTCTAATTTGTAATTAAGAGTGCCCCAACAAAGAGTCTTTCTTCTCTTTTGTTTTGCTGCCTAAACCCACTGACTCTGGGAGCACCACCGACGCGTAATTAGCTTTGTACACCCTGTGTACATCTTTAGCCACAAGTCGGTCTCAGACTTAGATCTATTTTTGGTCAGTGTCTGATACAATAACCTGTTGCGGAACTACCTTTAGTAGATAAAACATAGTCTTATTCTGATTAAATTCAGATTCTTGTTCCAGCACGGTCTAGACACACATCAATTTACCACCAAATCACAGTCATTTTGTAGTGACACATCCAATACTATAGTTTTCATTCATTAGGGCCATATGATTTAATTTACTCTGTTATCTTTCCCAAACCTTTTTTTGTATTAGTACAATTATCTCCTGTATTTAATGCTCAAACATCTGTAATAATAGGAAATACCTATTATCTCCTTGGGTAACAAAGATAAAAACACTGATTTCATCAGTTATTAATGCTACCTGTAAAACTTGGTTGACAAATAATTTGCTCATAACTGTTATGCATTAACTATATAATGATAGCTTTTCCTCATCATGGACTTTGAACTATGAATTTTCTCTGATATAATCTTTCAATTGTAATATATATACTATTTCTACTAGTTAAAACATGTATTTGTGAAGCATATAACAAACCTGTTCGATAAAGAATCTGTGATCTGATGGGAACAAGCCTTGACAGGATTACATAAATAGCTTTACCTATAAGTATCTAACCAATTTTTTTCATGCTCTAACAGTATTTAACTGTTAAAAAATTGTTTTCTGTTTTTAACTGGCTGATTCATCATTGGAAACATAACAGCATGGGTTTCAAACTGTATTTATAATATAGAGATTGGAGCTTCAGTGACAATACCAGTCAAAAAAGCATCATCTTTTCTACTCACATATTAAACTATATTCTGTATATTTTCAATGCTCTCTCATCCACTAATCTGGACAGCAGAAGCACTTTGGTAGTCATACTCTCTCATTCAGCAGATTACGGCCATACTCCACAGAATACGCCTGATCTCGTCCGATCTTGGAAGCTAAACTGTGGCAGGCCTGGTCAGTAATTGTATGGGGGACCAACAGTGAACACCAGGTGCAGTAAACAACCCAGCTGAACAGCAGAAGTAAGACACCCCTTCTCCTTTGATTCTATCTCTCTTTTTTCTATCTGCTTTGAATTTAAATATTTTACTCTGTGATTGTGTAATATGCTATCTATATACACATATTGCTGACTATGTTACATTGTTATCTTTAAAAATTCATACTCATATTAAATCAATCACCCCGTATTTTCAGCTATTTGCCTGTCGCAAAAAGTCTAATTATACAACAATTATAAAAACAAATGCCTTTTGGTAACATCACTGCCCAAACATAGAGCAGTTGATGATTAAGGACCTATATAGGCAACATTTTTTACTCGCTAGATGATATTCTTTCCATCCTTTGAGCATTTATAATACGGAGAAGCTAAACCGAGTCACTAATCCCGCTGGGATTAAAAATATAACCTGTTTTACATTATAGACAGGTATTTCCCAGTTCGACGCATTAACAATAAATTATTTTCACCAAGGCATTCCACGTATATATTCTTATAAGAGTAGCATGATGAACATGCACTAATATTGATATCTATGTTTTATGTACACATTAGAGTCACTATATTTTACTAGGTTCATTAAAAGTTAAGTTTTAGTGTCTAATTTGTAATTAAGAGTGCCCCAACAAAGAGTCTTTCTTCTCTTTTGTTTTGCCATCTAGGAGTGGCACTGCAGTGTCAAGCAGAATGGCCCTTCCAAAAAACACTCCCCAAACAGCACATGACGCAAAGAAAAATGAAAGAAAAAAGAGGTGCAAGATGGAATTGTCCTTGGGCCCTCCCACCCACCCTTATGTTGTATAAACAGGACATGCACACTTTAACCAACCCATCATTTCAGTGACAGGGTCTGCCACACGACTGTGACTGAAATGACGGGTTGGTTTGGACCCCCACCAAAAAAGAAGCAATTAATCTCTCCTTGCACAAACTGGCTCTACAGAGGCAAGATGTCCACCTCATCATCATCCTCCGATTCATCACCGTGTACATCCCCCTCTTCACAGATTATCAATTCGTCCCCACTGGAATCCACCATCACAGCTCCCTGTGTACTTTGTGGAGGCAATTGCTGCTGGTGAATGTCTCCACGGAGGAATTGATTATAATTCATTTTAATGAACATCATCTTCTCCACATTTTCTGGAAGTAACCTCGTACACCGATTGCTGACAAGGTGAGCGGCGGCGCTAAACACTCTTTCGGAGTACACACTTGTGGGAGGGCAACTTAGGTAGAATAAAGCCAGTTTGTGCAAGGGCCTCCAAATTGCCTCTTTTTCCTGCCAGTATACGTACGGACTGTCTGACGTGCCTACTTGGATGCGGTCACTCATATAATCCTCCACCATTCTTTCAATGGTGAGAGAATCATATGCAGTGACAGTAGACGACATGTCCGTAATCGTTGGCAGGTCCTTCAGTCCGGACCAGATGTCAGCATCAGCAGTCGCTCCAGACTGCCCTGCATCACCGCCAGCGGGTGGGCTCGGAATTCTGAGCCTTTTCCTCGCACCCCCAGTTGCGGGAGAATGTGAAGGAGGAGATGTTGACAGGTCACGTTCCGCTTGACTTGACAATTTTCTCACCAGCAGTTCTTTGAACCCCTGCAGACTTGTGTCTGCCGGAAAGAGAGATCCAAGGTAGGTTTTAAATCTAGGATCGAGCACGGTGGCCAAAATGTAGTGCTCTGATTTCAACAGATTGACCACCCGTGAATCCTTGTTAAGCGAATTAAGGGCTCCATCCACAAGTCCCACATGCCTAGCGGAATCGCTCAGTGTTAGCTCCTCCTTCAATGTCTCCAGCTTCTTCTGCAAAAGCCTGATGAGGGGAATGACCTGACTCAGGCTGGCAGTGTCTGAACTGACTTCACGTGTGGCAAGTTCAAAAGGTTGCAGAACCTTGCACAACGTTAAAATCATTCTCCACTGCGCTTGAGACAGGTGCATTCCACCTCCTATATCGTGGTCAGTTGTATAGGCTTGAATGGCCTTTTGCTGCTCCTCCAACCTCTGAAGCATATAGAGGGTTGAATTCCACCTCGTTACCACTTCTTGCTTCAGATGATGGCAGGGCAGATTCAGGCGTTTTTGGTGTTGCTCCAGTCTTCTGTACGTGGTGCCTGTACGCCGAAAGTGTCCCGCAATTCTTCTGGCCACCGACAGCATCTCTTGCACGCCCCTGTCGTTTTTTAAATAATTCTGCACCACCAAATTCAAGGTATGTGCAAAACATGGGACGTGCTGGAATTTGCCCAGATTTAATGCACACACAATATTGCTGGCATTGTCCGATGCCACAAATCCACAGGAGAGTCCAATTGGGGTAAGCCATTCTGCGATGATCTTCCTCAGTTGCCGTAAGAGGTTTTCAGCTGTGTGCATATTCTGGAAAGCGGTGATACAAAGCGTAGCATGCCTAGGAAAGAGTTGGTGTTTGCGAGATGCTGCTACTGGTGCCACCGCTGCTGTTCTTGCGGCGGGAGTCAATACATCTACCCAGTGGTCTGTCACAGTCATATAGTCCTGAGTCTACCCTGCTCCACTTGTCCACATGTCCGTGGTTAAGTGGACATTGGGTACAACTGCATTTTTTAGGACACTGGTGAGTCTTTTTCTGAGGTCTGTGTACATTTTCGGTATCGCCTGCCTAGAGAAATGGAACCTAGATGGTATTTGGTACCGGGGACACAGTACCTCAAACAAGTCTATAGTTGGCTTTGCAGTAATGATGGATACCGGAACCACGTTTCTCACCGCCCAGGATGCCAAGGCCTCAGTTATCCGCTTTGCAGCAGGATGACTGCTGTGATATTTCATCTTCCTCGCAAAGGACTGTTGGACAGTCAATTGCTTGGTGGAAGTAGTAAAAGTGGTCTTACGACTTCCCCTCTGGGATGACCATCGACTCCCAGCAGCAACAACAGCAGCGCCAGCAGCAGTAGGCGTTACACTCAAGGATGCATCGGAGGAATCCCAGGCAGGAGAGGACTCGTCAGAATTGCCAGTGACATGGCCTTCAGGACTATTGGCATTCCTGGGGAAGGAGGAAATTGACACTGAGGGAGTTGGTAGGGTGGTTTGCGTGAGCTTGGTTACAAGAGGAAGGGATTTACTGGTCAGTGGACTGCTTCCGCTGTCGCCCAAAGTTTTTGAACTTGTCACTGACTTATGATGAATGCGCTGCAGGTGACGTATAAGGGAGGATGTTCCGAGGTGGTTAACGTCCTTACCCCTACTTATTACAGCTTGACAAAGGCAACACACGGCTTGACACCTGTTGTCCGCATTTCTGTTGAAATACTTCCACACCGAAGAGCTGATTTTTTTGGTATTTTCACCAGGCATGTCAATGGCCATATTCCTCCCACGGACAACAGGTGTCTCCCCGGGTGCCTGACTTAAACAAACCACCTCACCATCAGAATCCTCCTTGTCAATTTCCTCCCCAGCGCCAGCAACACCCATATCCTCCTCATCCTGGTGTACTTCAACACTGACATCTTCAATCTGACTATCAGGAACTGGACTGCGGGTGCTCCTTCCAGCACTTGCAGGGGGCATGCAAATGGTGGAAGGCGCATGCTCTTCACGTCCAGTGTTGGGAAGGTCAGGCATCGCAACCGACACAATTGGACTCTCCTTGTGGATTTGTGATTTCGAAGAACGCACAGTTCTTTGCTGTGCTTTTGCCAGCTTATGTCTTTTCATTTCTCTAGCGAGAGGCTGAGTGCTTCCATCCTCATGTGAAGCTGAACCACTAGCCACGAACATAGGCCAGGGCCTCAGCCGTTCCTTGCCACTCCGTGTGGTAAATGGCATATTGGCAAGTTTACGCTTCTCCTCCGACGATTTTATTTTAGATTTTTGAGTCCTTTTTTTACTGATATTTTGTGTTTTGGATTTTACATGCTCTGTACTATGACATTGGGCATCGGCCTTGGCAGACGACGTTGATGGAATTTCATCGTCTCGGCCATGACTAGTGGCAGCAGCTTCAGCACGAGGTGGAAGTGGATCTTGATCTTTCCCTATTTTTGGAACCTCAACATTTTTGTTCTCCATATTTTAATAGGCACAACTAAAAGACACCTCAGGTAAACAATGGAGATGGATGGATACTAGTATACTTATGGATGACGAGTGACTGACGACACAGAGGTAGCTACAGCCGTGGACTACCGTACTGTGTCTGCTAGTATAGAGATGATAATGATATAAAAAATATATATATATCACTACTGCAGGTATATATAATATAATGACGGACCTGCTGGACACTGTCGGCAGACTCCTACTACTATTATGAAGAAGATAGAAAAAAAAACCCCACCACAGGTAGGTATACAATTATGGACGAGCACTGACGACACAGAGGTAGCTACAGCCGTGGACTACCGTACTGCGTCTGCTAGTATAGAGATGATAATGATATAAAAAATATATATATATCACTACTGCAGGTATATATAATATAATGACGGACCTGCTGGACACTGTCAGCAGACTCCTAAACTACTAGTATGAAGAAGATAGAAAAAAAAACCCCACCACAGGTAGGTATACAATTATGGACGAGCACTGACGACACAGAGGTAGCTACAGCCGTGGACTACCGTACTGCGTCTGCTAGTATAGAGATGATAATGATATAAAAAATATATATATATATCACTACTGCAGGTATATATAATATAATGACGGACCTGCTGGACACTGTCAGCAGACTCCTACTACTAGTATGAAGAAGATAGAAAAAAAAAACACCACAGGTAGGTATACAATTATGGACGAGCACTGACGACACAGAGGTAGCTACAGCCGTGGACTACCGTACTGCGTCTGCTAGTATAGAGATGATAATGATATAAAAAATATATATATCACTACTGCAGGTATATATAATATAATGACGGACCTGCTGGACACTGTCAGCAGACTCCTAAACTACTAGTATGAAGAAGATAGAAAAAAAACCCCCACCACAGGTAGGTATACAATTATGGACGAGCACTGACGACACAGAGGTAGCCACAGCCGTGGACTACCATACTGCGTCTGCTAATATAGAGATGATAAAGATGATAGAGATGAACAAAAAAAATATAACACTACTGCAGGTAAATATTTATATAATATAATGAATGACGGACCTGCTGGACACTGTCAGCAGAATGCGTTTATAGAATAAAAAAAAAAAACACCACAGGAGTGTTTAACTTTTTCAGGCAGACAATATACTGGTGGTCACTGGTCAGTCACACTGGCAGCAAAAGTGTGCCCTGTACTCCTGCTATAACTGCACCCCAGTCTCCCCCACAATTCAGCTGTGTGAGCAGTGAGCACTCAGCACAGTCAGATATACATAGATGATATTATCATGCAGCACACTGAGGCTGAGCACAGATATGGTATGTGACTGTGTATCATTTTTTTTCAGGCAGAGAACGGATTATATTAAATAATAAATAAAACTGGTGGTGGTCACTAGTAACTATCAGCAAAACTCTGCACTCTGAGTACTCCTAATGCTCCCCAAAATTACTAAGTTAGTAGTAAATCAACTCAAGTGTCTCTATCTATTCTAACGGAGAGGACGCCAGCCACGTCCTCTCCCTATCAATCTCAATGCACGTGTGAAAATGGCGGCGACGCGCGGCTCCTTATACAGAATCCGAGTCTCGCGATAGAATCCGAGCCTCGCGAGAATCCGACAGCGGGATGATGACGTTCGGGCGCGCTCGGGTTAACCGAGCAAGGCGGGAAGATCCGAGTCTGCCTCGGACCCGTGTAAAAAGGCTGAAGTTCGGGGGGGTTCGGATTCCGAGGAACCGAACCCGCTCATCTCTTAAAGAAACTGGATGTATATCACAGGGTAATTGTACTATAAACCCCTGACTAAAGGCACTCTTTCTTACTAACACTGACTAAAAAGGCAGGTAGAATACTTAAGTGTCATGTAAAGGCACAGCGCTGACAACCAGGCGGCTTTACATAGGAGGTTTTGCCCAAGCAGTCCCAGGAACAGTGAGCTGAGGAGTAATGGCGCCGCAGACACTGACAGGGAGTGAGGAAAAGATAGAGATGCAGCTCCAGGATGGGAACACTTGCTGGAAATGGCGCCCTGGGGCTGGGGGAGGGGCTTCAGGTCTAAGCCTTATCCCCCTTGCTGGCAAAACCACCGGGTACTGTGGGCGATATTAAAATCGGTTTTAAGAGAAAACCTGACCTGCGCCCATGCCCTGGTGATCTAGTGGGATCGCCTGTATCCACAGTGTCCACCGCCAGCGCGCGCGGCCCACCTCCCACTGACCGCGCCGGATCGCGATAAAGACCGGGTCCCGCGAGCGGGACCCACTTACCACCTCCCGAAGCGCGGCCACGCGATCCTGGAGAGCCCCAGCCGTGTGTGTCTAACATGAAGAAAACCGGAGACTCCGCTGTAGGTACCCGGCAACCAGGGCTCGGGAGTGTACAGCGCCGCTGGGGAGAGCTGGAGCTGCAGCAGTGAATGTCACAAGACATTTACCAACGCTGCTGCCCTTGAAGTCTTCACTTTTTACCTCATAAAAAGCTTTTCTCAGGGCTGCTTGGAGCAGCCCCTCTGTTAAGTGCCTGCTTACTGCAGCACCAACTGACAAACTGAGCTCCTGTGCTTGGAGGCGGGGTGATATAGGAGGCGGCGCTGTGCATTCTGGGAACAGTCAAAGCTTTGTGCCTGTTGGTGCCTCGGATCAAGATCCTACTCTACACCCCATTGTCCAGTCAACAGTATGAACAACAACAGGGCATCAACAATGGATGCCAACATAACATTACCCATTATTAAGCAATAACTATGTACACGTATTGCAGAAAGTCCGCACTAGGGACGGGCGCCCAGCATCCACTACGGACTACGAGAAATAGAATTACCGGTGAGTAAATTCTTATTTTCTCTGACGTCCTAGTGGATGCTGGGAACTCCGTAAGGACCATGGGGAATATACCAAAGCTCCTAAATGGGCGGGAGAGTGCGGATGACTCTGCAGCACCGCATGAGCAAACTCAAGGTCCTCCTCAGCCAGGGTATCAAACTTGTAGAACTTAGCAAACTTGTTTGACCCCGACCAAGTAGCAGCTCGGCAAAGCTGTAAAGCCGAGACCCCTCGGGCAGCCGCCCAAGAAGAGCCCACCTTCCTTGTGGAATGGGCTTTCACCGATTTTGGATGCGGCAATCCAGCCGCAGAGTGAACCCGCTGAATCGTGCTATAGATCCAGCAAGCAATAGTCTGCTTCGAAGCAGGAGCACCAACCTTGTTGGCTGCATACAGAATAAACAGCGAGTCAGACTTTCTGACTCCCGCCGTTCTGGAAACATAAATTTTCAAAGCCCGGACTACTTCCAGCAACTTGGAATCCTCCAAGTCCCTAGTAGCCGCAGGCACCACAATAGGCTGGTTCAAATGAAACGATGATACCACCCTAGGAAGAAATTGGGGACGAGTCCTCAATTCTGCCCTGTCCATATGGAAGATCAGATAAGGGCTTTTACATGACAAAACCGCCAATTCTGACACACGCCTAGCCGAAGCTAAGGCCAATAGCATGACCACTTTCCACGTGAGATATTTTAGCTCCACGGTCTTAAGTGGCTCAAACCAGTGGGATTTCAGGAAATCCAACACAACGTTAAGATCCCAAGGTGCCACCGGTGGCACAAAAGGAGGCTGAATATGCAGCACCCCCGGAACAACGTCTGAACTTCAGGCAGTGAGGCCAGTTCTTTTTGAGAGAAAATGGATAGGGCCGAAATCTTGACCTTTATGGATCCTAATTTTAGGCCCATAGTCACTCCTGACTGTAGGAAGTGCAGGAATCGACCCCGCTGGAATTCCTCTGTAGGGCCTTCCCGGCCTCACACCAAGCAACCTATTTTCGCTATATACAGTGAAAAAGTCTTGCTGTCACGTCTTTCCTAGCCTTTATCAGCGTAGGAATAACTGCATCCGGAATGCCCTTTTCCGCTATGATCCGGCGTTCAACCGCCATGCCGTCAAATGCAGCCGCGGTAAGTCTTGGAACAGACAGGGCCCCTGTTGCAACATGTCCTGTCTGAGAGGCAGAAGCCCTGAGTCCTCTGAGAGCATTTCTTGCAGCTCCGGGTACCGAGTCCTTCTTGGCCCATTCGGAGCAAGGAATATTGTTCTCACTCCTCCTTTTATCACAATTCTCAGCCCTTGGGTATGAGAGGAAGAGGAGGGAATACATAGACCGACTGGAACACCCACGGTGTTACTAGTGCGACCACAGCTATCACCTGAGGGTCCCTTGACCCGGCTTAAAACCTTTTTTAGCTTTTTATTGAGGTGGGACGCCATCTAGTCCACCGGAGGCAGTTCCCATCAATTTGCAAACTGCGTGAAGACTTCCTGATGAAGTCCCCACTTTCCCGGATGGAGGTCGTGCCTGCTGAGGAAGTCTGCTTCCCAGTTGTCCACTCCCGGAATGAACACTGCTGACAGTGCGCTTACTTGATTCTCCGCCCAGCGAAGAATTCTGGTGGCTTCTACCCTCGCCACCGTGCTCCTTGTGCCGCCTTGGCGGTTTACATGAACCCCTGCGGTCTGACTGGATCAGAACCGGTTGGTTGCGAAGCAGGATCTCCGCTTGACTTAGGGCGTTGTATATGGCCCTTAGTTCCAGGATATTGATGTGAAGGCAAGTCTGTTGACTTGACCACAGACCTTGGAAATTTCTTCCCTGTGTAACTGCCCCCCACCCTCGGAGGCTTGCATCCGTGGTCACCAGGATCCTGTCCTGAATGCCAAATCTGCGGCCCTCGAGAAGGTGAGCACTCTGCAGCCACCACAGGAGAGACACCCTGGCCCTGGGGGGATAGGGTGATTAACCGATGCATCTGAAGAGGTGATCCGGACCACTTGTCCAGTAAGTCCCATTGGAAGGTCCTCGCATGGAACCTGCCTAAGGGGATGGCCTCGTATGATGCCACCATCCTTCCCAGGACTCGAGTGCAGTGATGCACTGACACCTGTTTTGGTTTTAATAGATTCCTGACCAGTGTCATGAGCTCCTGAGCTCTCTCTATCGGGAGATAAACCCTTTTCTGGTCTGTGTCTAGGATCGTGCCTAGGAGAGGCAGATGAGCTGTAGGAACCAACTGCGACTTTGGAATATATAGAATCCAGCCGTGTTGCCGTTACACTTCCAGAGAAAGTGATACGCTGTTCAGCAACTGCTCTCTTGATCTCGCTTGTATGAGGAGATCGTCCAAGTACGTGATAATAGTGACACCTTGCTTCCGCAGGAGCACAATCATATCCGCCATTACCTTGGTTATGACAATCCCGTACCGCAATTCTGAGGTACGCCTAATGAGGTGGATAAATGGGGACATGAAGGTATGCATCCCTTATGACCCGATTTACGATAAAGTCTCCCTCTTTTTAGGCTTGCCCTGACCGCTCTTAGCGATTCCATCTTGAACTTGAACCTTCTCAGGTATATGTTCAGGGATTATTAATTCAATATGGGTCTGACCGAACCGTCTGGTTTCTGGATTACAACATGGTCGAATAATAACACCCTCTTGTTGAAGGAGGGGACCCTTGACCACCACCTGTTAAAGATACAATTTGTGAATTGCAGTTAACACTGGCTCCCCCTCTTGAGGGGAAGCCCGCAGGGCCGTCGGTGAGGGGGCATCTTCTCACAGTCCAGCTTGTATCCCTGAGACACAATATCTATTGCCCAGGGACCTAACAGGGAGTGAACCCACTTGTGGCTGAACTTACGAAGGCGTGTCCCCACCGGGCCTAGCTCCGCCTGTGGAGCCCCAGCGGCATAGGTGGATTTTTGTAGGGGCCGGGGAGGACTTCTGTTCCTGGGAACTAGCTGTGTTGATCCCGGCTCTGACAAGAAAGGACGCACCTCAGACTTTCTTGTTTCTTTATTCGAAAGGCTGCATTTAATAATGTTGTGCTTTCTTAGGCTGTGCAGGAATATAAGGCAAACTAGCAGAATTACCAGCTATAGCTGTGGAGACCAGGCCCGAGAACCCTTCTCCACACAATCCTCAGCCTTCCATATGCCTCTTAAGTCGGCATCATCTGTCCAATGCATATTCTACAGGACACGTCAAGCAGAGATCGACATAGCTTTGACTCTAGGACCCAGTATACTCATGTCTCTTTGGGCATGCTTTATAACTATATATCTATCACTTAAGACAGCATCTTTAATATATTTACTAGGGTCTCAATCTCTGCTGATAAGGTACCTGTCCACGCTGCCACAGCGCTTTAAACCCATGCCGACACAATCGCCGGTCTGGGTAGTATACTAGAATGTGCACGCTATCTGCAGGATCCCTGAGAATAGCAAGTGCTACCGTCTGTGCAAACAAGACACCCTAGGGGAAGATTCTCAACACACCCTGGCCCTAGTGGGGAAAGGATACAGCCTGAGAATTCTCTTGTGGGAAGCTGCCGTCTCTTGTCTGGAGATTCCTGCTCTTTTTCCTCATGAGAGGAGGGAAATTTACCTCAGCATTCTTCCCCTTAAACATGTGTACTCTCGTGTCAGGGACAGATGAGTCATCAGTGATATGCAAATCATCTTTTATTTCAATATCATATATTGAATACCTTCTAGCCATCTTGGCTGTAACTTTGCATTATTGTAGTCGACAGTGGAGTTAAACTCTGTGTCGATACCAGTGTTTGTTATTTTGGATAGTGAGCATTGTGAGACTCTGAAGGTCTCTGTGACATAGGGACAGACATGGGTAGATTTCCTGTCTGTTCCCTAACCATTTGTGCAATAAATTCACCTTAGCACTTACACATATCCAAACAGGTGTCGGCGTTGTCGACGGAGACACCCTCTCACATACATATCCGCTCTATCATCTCCTTAGAGGAGCCTTTTACCTCAGACATGTCGACACACGCGTACCGACACACCACACACACAGGGGATGCTCTATTTGAAGACAGTTCCCCCACAAGGCCCTTTGGAGAGACAGAGAGAGAGTATGCCAGCACACACCCCAGCGCTATATAACCCAGGGATTACACTACAACTCAGTGTTTACCCAGTAGCTGCTGTATATACAATTTTTGCGCCTAAATTTATGTGCCCCCCCCTCTCTTTTCACCCTTTGTGTACCAGGATACTGCAGGGGAGAGCCTGGGGAGCTTCCTTCTAGCAGAGCTGTGAAGAGAAAATGGCACTGGTGTGCTGAGGAAGAAGGCCCCGCCCCCTCAGCGGCGGGCTTCTGTCCTGTTTCTGACTAAAAATGGCGGGGGTTTTACACATATACAGTCACAGACTGTATTATGTGTATTTTTATGCCAAAGGTATTTTTATTGCTGCCCAGGGCGCCCCCCCCAGCGCCCTGCACCCTACAGTGACCGGAGTGTGTGGTGTGCTGTGGGAGCAATGGCGCACAGCTGCGGTGCTGTGCGCTACCTTAATGAAGACAGGATTCTTCTGCCGCCGATTTATTTATTTATTTATTAACAGTTTCTTATATAGCGCAGCATATTCCGTTGCGCTTTACAATTAGATTTCATCGTTCTCTTCTGTCTTCTGGCTCTGCAAGGGGGACGGCGGCGCGGCTCCGGGAACGGACGATCGAGGTCAGGCCCTGTGTTCGAACCCTCTGGAGCTAATGGTGTCCAGTAGCCTAAGAAGCACAAGCTAGCTGCAAGCAGGTAGGTTTGCTTCTCTCCCCTCAGTCCCACGTAGCAGTGAGTCTGTTGCCAGCAGATCTCACTGAAAATAAAAAACCTAACAAATTCTTTCTTTCTAGCAAGCTCAGGAGAGCCCACTAGGAGCACCCAGCTCTGGCCGGGCACAGATTCTAACTGAGGTCTGGAGGAGGGGCATAGAGGGAGGAGCCAGTGCACACCAGATAGTACCTAATCTTTCTTTTAGAGTGCCCAGTCTCCTGCGGAGCCCGTCTATTCCCCATGGTCCTTACGGAGTTCCCAGCATCCACTAGGACATCAGAGAAATATATATATATATATATATATTATTTTTTTAATTTATTTTAAATTCTCCTACTTTTTCTAATTGCTAAGTGTGTATGTATTTTTTTTCCATTTACCGTGGGAGGTCGGGAGCCCCTCTTTGTGGAGGAGCTAGTTTAGCTGCACTATTTGCAGTTTTGCACCATATGGACCATGGTAAATGAAATATTTTTGTGGTACCAACATCCCTTGATGCCCTAAGTGTTTATTTTTCTTAATGGTTAAACCAGCCCTACCCCCCTTCAGCAACACATATACTGTACAGGATATGGGTGGTTATCTTACATGGTGCTTTACGTTGATACACTTATACCTTATTAGTATAAGATCATGGCATATGGTTTATGGAATATATATAGAGCAATAAAATTAAGATAAACCTAATTTATAGGTATTTTATTCCTCTATAATTACAATCAGTTGTACTTTAGGGGGGTGGTATAGAACATCTTTATGCCTTAGGTCTACAGTCATTAGGTCAACTCCATATGGTTGACAGACACAAGGTTGACATGGACAAAAGGTCAACATGGACAAAAGGTCGACATATGAAAGGTCGACACTGGAAAAAGTCAAAAGGTACCCCCCAAAAAGTGTCAACCATATGTGGGTCGACCATTGTCATGTCGACCATATGAACCTTTTGACCTTTTGAACTTGTCAACCTTTTCTAGTGTCGACCTTTTGTCCATGTTGACCTGTTGTCTGTCGACCGTATGGTCAACCTAATGACTGTCGACCTACTGTAGGTCGACCTATAGTCCGAATCCCGTACTTTAGTCACATTCAGTGTAAACATTGAAGAACCAATACCAAGTACAGCAAGGTCACGGGGTTATTTACTCATCTTATTGGCAGTTGCTGTCACTGTGGCTTTTGTATGCACTCTAGATTATGTTTTAATCCACCACATTTTGTACATTATTTGTATATTCTTTGCTGTTTTGCCGCACTATGACCACAACATGAAAGCAGATAAAACACACCCAATCTCTGTGATTGCTGCTGTATATTTACTATAGTTTAGCAATTTTCTGAAGGCCATGACAGCTCTTTATTTAATTTTGGCTCTTTTAGGTTTGCCAGAAATTCATTGGTTCTTAATGTATTCATCATAAGTATCAATACTTCCAAATTGTATCTGCTGTGGTCATGATTCAGTAAAGACAGCAATGTACCATGATGTAATCGAAACCCACACCCAAAATTTGTCCAGAGAATGCAGTGCTATGCACTATGTATATATGGGATGCAGTCAATATACCGACCGCCGCTGGAATCCCAACAGTCGGCGAAATGCTGCTGACCAGAATCCCGACAAACGCAGGCTATTCACACTTGGTTGGTGGTGGGTCCACACTGAGTGACTATAAAACCTGTGGCAAGCAAAGCGAGCCACCGGACCTGTAGCGTGGTGAGCGCAGCGAGCCCACAAGGGGACTTGCTGCCTCACTGCCGGGATTCCGACAGACGGGATACTGCTGTTGGAATTCCTATACATTGCATATATATTTAGGGTTCCCATACGATCCCCTTAAACCGGGACACTCATGAATTACATAGGTTCTGTGGCTGGCTGACTTCATGCCTGCATTTCACCTGGTGTTAATCAGCCACAGAACCATGAGCGTCCCAGTTTAAAGGGATGGTATGGTAAGCCTATTCATATTCTTTACAAAGCAGCTAGATGTATGTGGTTGATTGCGCTGACCGTAAACACAGCACAGCCCACATACGTCCCAACATGACCCTCTCCAGCAGGGGTGTATCTAGGGGTCCGAGCGCCCCTGGCAAAGTAAGGGCTGGTGCCCCACACACACACACACACACATACACATATTTGAAATAAGGAGGGTGTATAAAAAAAGGGTGTGGCCTTGTGGGGAAGGGGCGAGGTCACACAATATTACTTCTAGTTCAAATTATGTCACACAGTAGCATATTACACCGCACAGTAGTGTCTCTTATTCACATTACATCACACAGTAGTACCCCTATAGGAAACGTTGGGGCAGATGTATTAAGCTTGGAGAAGTGATAAAGCAGTGATAAGTGGAAGGTGATAACGCACCAGCCAATCAGCTCCTAACAGTTAATTTACATATTGGAGCTGATTGGCTGGTGCGTTATCCCCTTCCACTTATCACTGCTTTATCACTTCTCCAGGCTTAATACATCTGCACCCACTGTCTATAGAAGGCATATGGGGAAAATAGAAATGTGGTCCAGTGCTAGTAAATATATTTCTATTTTTATAAGTGGAATGCGGTTAAACCACAATCAGAGATGCGACTGCAATATCTCAGCACTCCGTCGATTGGATCGCATTGCCTGTAAACACCTCTTCCTGATTGACAGGCAGAGGCGGAGGATGGGGGACGGTGATGGACTGTTGCGGGGGCGGCGGGGGAAAAATGGGGTCGGGCCATCTGCATTTTTGGGACGGCTGAGTGACATCACACGCAGCCACCCCTTTGTGAAAAATGGCGGCAGACCACCTGCATACGCAGCCTAGCTGCAGCTGTAGGGGGTCGTCCACAATTAAATTGCGGTTGCAGTCACTGAGCAGGCCATTCAGCATGCTGGACGGGCTTGCCCTGCGATGGATCAGCATCCCCCAGCATGCAGCAGAGTCTGTAATCCTTACCGAATAACCCCCACTGCCATTAGTACATCTGATCCCGCCCATAGGCACACACATATACACTTACATACATACTGGCACACACAAAACACATATGATATACAGTACAGTCACACATGCAGTATATACAAATAGTTACACACATGCACACATATATACAGTCACATAACATAGTCACACACAAATACAGTAGATACTTATATACACACAAACATACATACACATATACTGTAGTCACATACATAAATGTAGTCACAGACACACATACAGAAAGTCTATATAGTGTTTACCCCCCTCACTTCACAGACAGGGTACACTCAATGCATGTACTTTAGCTCCTTGTCCTCTCCCTCTCTCCTCTATGCTGCTTGGTTGCCTGGCACTGACTGAGTGCCATGTAGCCCCGCCCCCTGCTTCCATGCCTTCCACTTCCTGAAGTGCAATGCCGTGCGGTGCAGTCTTGTGCCACCCCTCCCCTTACTTAATCCGGATTGTACCTTGTGACTGTCTGTTACTGCCGGCGTCGGTGTCCAGCGGCACAGCACTGCACTAGTGATCAATCAGACTCAAAATAAACTACAGCTCCCGGAACTCACGGCAACAGGGGATGCTGGGAGCTGTAGTTTATGTTGAGTCTGATTACAAGTGAGGTGCGGTGCGCTGCCATCTGACACTGGCGTCGGCACTAAAAGACAGTCACCAAGTCTGACAGTACTACTGGATTCTACCCCCTGGACGTGGATGGCACTCCCAGGTGGCGCCCCCTCCTTGCCTGGCACCCCTGGCGAGTGCCATCCTGGCCAATGGGTAGATACACCCCTGCTCTCCAGTAGGGACAGAATGTTCTGCTCCTAGACTTCCCTCTTAATTGATGATTGCCATCACCTGTGCTGAAACACCTTTCTTGTCCATTAACCTGTTCAAACAGGTGCCGGCAATCATAAATTAAGATAGAAGTCCAGAAGCAGAGCATTGTGTCCCTCCTGGAGAGGGTCATGTTGGGAGGTATACAGCACATGCCCAGATGATACGTGTCAGAATTTGAGTATTATTATTATTATTATTATTATTATAATACTTATTACTGTTGTTCTGGGATTTTGTGCTATACATAGAAGTGTTTCTTATACTGTAGTTAGGCTTACCATACTAGCACTTTAAACTAGAGATGAGCGCCGGAAATTTTTCGGGTTTTGTGTTTTGGTTTTGGGTTCGGTTCCACGGCCGTGTTTTGGGTTCGACCGCGTTTTGGCAAAACCTAACCGAATTTTTTTTGTCGGATTCGGGTGTGTTTTGGATTCGGGTGTTTTTTTCAAAAAACACTAAAAAACAGCTTAAATCATAGAATTTGGGGGTCATTTTGATCCCAAAGTATTATTAACCTCAAAAACCATAATTTACACTCATTTTCAGTCTATTCTGAATACCTCACACCTCACAATATTATTTTTAGTCCTAAAATTTGCACCTAGGTCGCTGGATGACTAAGCTAAGCGACCCTAGTGGCCGACACAAACACCGGGCCCATCTAGGAGTGTCACTGCAGTGTCACGCAGGATGTCCCTTCCAAAAAACCCTCCCCAAACAGCACATGACGCAAAGAAAAAAAGAGGCGCAATGAGGTAGCTGTGTGAGTAAGATAAGCGACCCTAGTGGCCGACACAAACACCGGGCCCATCTAGGAGTGGCACTGCAGTGTCACGCAGGATGTCCCTTCCAAAAAACCCTCCCCAAACAGCACATGACGCAAAGAAAAAAAGAGGCGCAATGAGGTAGCTGTGTGAGAAAGATAAGCGACCCTAGTGGCCGACACAAACACCGGGCCCATCTAGGAGTGGCACTGCAGTGTCACGCAGGATGTCCCTTCCAAAAAACCCTCCCCAAACAGCACATGACGCAAAGAAAAAAAGAGGCGCAATGAGGTAGCTGTGTGAGTAAGATAAGCGACCCTAGTGGCCGACACAAACACCGGGCCCATCTAGGAGTGGCACTGCAGTGTCACGCAGGATGTCCCTTCCAAAAAACCCTCCCCAAACAGCACATGATGCAAAGAAAAATTAAAGAAAAAAGAGGTGCAAGATGGAATTGTCCTTGGGCCCTCCCACCCACCCTTATGTTGTATAAACAGGACATGCACACTTTAACCAACCCATCATTTCAGTGACAGGGTCTGCCACACGACTGTGACTGAAATGACGGGTTGGTTTGGACCCCCACCAAAAAAGAAGCAATTAATCTCTCCTTGCACAAACTGGCTCTACAGAGGCAAGATGTCCACCTCATTATCATCCTCCGATATATCACCGTGTACATCCCCCTCCTCACAGATTATCAATTCGTCCCCACTGGAATCCACCATCTCAGCTCCCTGTGTACTTTGTGGAGGCAATTGCTGCTGGTGAATGTCTCCACGGAGGAATTGATTATAATTCATTTTAATGAACATCATCTTCTCCACATTTTCTGGATGTAACCTCGTACGCCGATTGCTGACAAGGTGAGCGGCGGCACTAAACACTCTTTCGGAGTACACACTTGTGGGAGGGCAACTTAGGTAGAATAAAGCCAGTTTGTGCAAGGGCCTCCAAATTGCCTCTTTTTCCTGCCAGTATAAGTACGGACTGTGTGACGTGCCTACTTGGATGCGGTCACTCATATAATCCTCCACCATTCTTTCAATGGTGAGAGAATCATATGCAGTGACAGTAGACGACATGTCCGTAATCGTTGTCAGGTCCTTCAGTCCGGACCAGATGTCAGCATCAGCAGTCGCTCCAGACTGCCCTGCATCACCGCCAGCGGGTGGGCTCGGAATTCTGAGCCTTTTCCTCGCACCCCCAGTTGCGGGAGAATGTGAAGGAGGAGATGTTGACAGGTCGCGTTCCGCTTGACTTGACAATTTTCTCACCAGCAGGTCTTTCAACCCCAGCAGACTTGTGTCTGCCGGAAAGAGAGATCCAAGGTAGGCTTTAAATCTAGGATCGAGCACGGTGGCCAAAATGTAGTGCTCTGATTTCAACAGATTGACCACCCGTGAATCCTTGTTAAGCGAATTAAGGGCTCCATCCACAAGTCCCACATGCCTAGCGGAATCGCTCCGTGTTAGCTCCTCCTTCAATGTCTCCAGCTTCTTCTGCAAAAGCCTGATGAGGGGAATGACCTGACTCAGGCTGGCAGTGTCTGAACTGACTTCACGTGTGGCAAGTTCAAAGGGCATCAGAACCTTGCACAACGTTGAAATCATTCTCCACTGCACTTGAGACAGGTGCATTCCACCTCCTATATCGTGCTCAATTGTATAGGCTTGAATGGCCTTTTGCTGCTCCTCCAACCTCTGAAGCATATAGAGGGTTGAATTCCACCTCGTTACCACTTCTTGCTTCAGATGATGGCAGGGCAGGTTCAGTAGTTTTTGGTGGTGCTCCAGTCTTCTGTACGTGGTGCCTGTACGCCGAAAGTGTCCCGCAATTCTTCTGGCCACCGACAGCATCTCTTGCACGCCCCTGTCGTTTTTTTTAAAATTCTGCACCACCAAATTCAAGGTATGTGCAAAACATGGGACGTGCTGGAATTTGCCCATATTTAATGCACACACAATATTGCTGGCGTTGTCCGATGCCACAAATCCACAGGAGAGTCCAATTGGGGTAAGTCATTCCGCGATGATCTTCCTCAGTTGCCGTAAGAGGTTTTCAGCTGTGTGCGTATTCTGGAAAGCGGTGATACAAAGCGTAGCCTGCCTAGGAAAGAGTTGGCGTTTGCGAGATGCTGCTACTGGTGCCGCCGCTGCTGTTCTTGCGGCGGGAGTCCATACATCTACCCAGTGGGCTGTCACAGTCATATAGTCCTGACCCTGCCCTGCTCCACTTGTCCACATGTCCGTGGTTAAGTGGACATTGGGTACAACTGCATTTTTTAGGACACTGGTGAGTCTTTTTCTGTCGTCCGTGTACATTCTCGGTATCGCCTGCCTAGAGAAGTGGAACCTAGATGGTATTTGGTAACGGGGGCACACTGCCTCAATAAATTGTCTAGTTCCCTGTGAACTAACGGCGGATACCGGACGCACGTCTAACACCAACATAGTTGTCAAGGCCTCAGTTATCCGCTTTGCAGCAGGATGACTGCTGTGATATTTCATCTTCCTCGCAAAGGACTGTTGGACAGTCAATTGCTTACTGGAAGTAGTACAAGTGGGCTTACGACTTCCCCTCTGGGATGACCATCGACTCCCAGCAGCAACAACAGCAGCGCCAGCAGCAGTAGGCATTACACGCAAGGATGCATCGGAGGAATCCCAGGCAGGAGATGACTCGTCAGAATTGCCAGTGACATGGCCTGCAGGACTATTGGCATTCCTGGGGAAGGAGGAAATTGACACTGAGGGAGTTGGTGGGGTGGTTTGCGTGAGCTTGGTTACAAGAGGAAGGGATTTACTGGTCAGTGGACTGCTTCCGCTGTCGCCCAAAGTTTTTGAACTTGTCACTGACTTATTATGAATGCGCTGCAGGTGACGTATAAGGGAGGATGTTCCGAGGTGGTTAACGTCCTTACCCCTACTTATTACAGCTTGACAAAGGCAACACACGGCTTGACACCTGTTGTCCGCTTTTCTGTTGAAATACCTCCACACTGAAGAGCTGATTTTTTGGTATTTTCACCAGGCATGTCAACGGCCATATTCCTCCCACGGACAACAGGTGTCTCCCCGGGTGCCTGACTTAAACAAACCACCTCACCATCAGAATCCTCCTGGTCAATTTCCTCCCCAGCGCCAGCAACACCCATATCCTCCTCATCCTGGTGTACTTCAACACTGACATCTTCAATCTGACTATCAGGAACTGGACTGCGGGTGCTCCTTCCGGCACTTGCAGGGGGCGTGCAAATGGTGGAAGGCGCATGCTCTTCACGTCCAGTGTTGGGAAGGTCAGGCATCGCAACCGACACAATTGGACTCTCCTTGTGGATTTGGGATTTCGAAGAACGCACAGTTCTTTGCGGTGCTTTTGCCAGCTTGAGTCTTTTCAGTTTTCTAGCGAGAGGCTGAGTGCTTCCATCCTCATGTGAAGCTGAACCACTAGCCATGAACATAGGCCAGGGCCTCAGCCGTTCCTTGCCACTCCGTGTGGTAAATGGCATATTGGCAAGTTTACGCTTCTCCTCCGACAATTTTATTTTAGGTTTTGGAGTCCTTTTTTTACTGATATTTGGTGTTTTGGATTTGACATGCTCTACACTATGACATTGGGCATCGGCCTTGGCAGACGACGTTGCTGGCATTTCATCGTCTCGGCCATGACTAGTGGCAGCAGCTTCAGCACGAGGTGGAAGTGGATCTTGATCTTTCCCTAATTTTGGAACCTCAACATTTTTGTTCTCCATATTTTAATAGGCACAACTAAAAGGCACCTCAGGTAAACAATGGAGATGGATGGATACTAGTATACAATTATGGATGGACTGCCGAGTGCCGACACAGAGGTAGCTACAGCCGTGAACTACCGTACTGTGTCTGCTGCTAATATAGACTGGTTGATAATGAGATGTAGTATGTATAAAGAAGAAAGAAAAAAAAACCACGGGTAGGTGGTATACAATTATGGATGGACTGCCGAGTGCCGACACAGAGGTAGCTACAGCCGTGGACTACCGCACTGTACTGTGTCTGCTGCTAATATAGACTGGATGATAATGAGATGTAGTATGTATAAAGAAGAAAGAAAAAAAAAACACGGGTAGGTGGTATACAATTATGGATGGACTGCCGAGTGCCGACACAGAGGTAGCTACAGCCGTGGACTACCGTACTGTACTGTGTCTGCTGCTAATATAGACTGGATGATAATGAGATGTAGTATGTATAAAGAAGAAAGAAAAAAAAACCACGGGTAGGTGGTATACAATTATGGATGGACTGCCGAGTGCCGACACAGAGGTAGCTACAGCCGTGAACTACCGTACTGTGTCTGCTGCTAATATAGACTGGTTGATAATGAGATGTAGTATGTATAAAGAAGAAAGAAAAAAAAACCCACGGGTAGGTGGTATACAATTATGGATGGACTGCCGAGTGCCGACACAGAGGTAGCTACAGCCATGGACTACCGTACTGTACTGTGTCTGCTGCTAATATAGACTGGATGATAATGAGATGTAGTATGTATAAAGAAGAAAGAAAAAAAAAACCACGGGTAGGTGGTATACAATTATGGATGGACTGCCGAGTGCCGACACAGAGGTAGCTACAGCCGTGGACTACCGTACTGTACTGTGTCTGCTGCTAATATAGACTGGATGATAATGAGATGTAGTATGTATAAAGAAGAAAGAAAAAAAAACCACGGGTAGGTGGTATACAATTATGGATGGACTGCCGAGTGCCGACACAGAGGTAGCTTCAGCCGTGAACTACCGTACTGTGTCTGCTGCTAATGTAGACTGGTTGATAATGAGATGTAGTATGTATAAAGATTAAAGAAAAAAAAACCCACGGGTAGGTGGTATACAATTATGGATGGACTGCCGAGTGCCGACACAGAGGTAGCTACAGCCGTGGACTACCGTACTGTACTGTGTCTGCTGCTAATATAGACTGGATGATAATGAGATGTAGTATGTATAAAGAAGAAGGAAAAAAAAAACCACGGGTAGGTGGTATACAATTATGGATGGACTGCCGAGTGCCGACACAGAGGTAGCTACAGCCGTGGACTACCGTACTGTACTGTGTCTGCTGCTAATATAGACTGGATGATAATGAGATGTAGTATGTATAAAGAAGAAAGAAAAAAAAAACACGGGTAGGTGGTATACAATTATGGATGGACTGCCGAGTGCCGACACAGAGGTAGCTACAGCCGTGAACTACCGTACTGTGTCTGCTGCTAATATAGACTGGTTGATAATGAGATGTAGTATGTATAAAGAAGAAAGAAAAAAAAACCCACGGGTAGGTGGTATACAATTATGGATGGACTGCCGAGTGCCGACACAGAGGTAGCTACAGCCATGGACTACCGTACTGTACTGTGTCTGCTGCTAATATAGACTGGATGATAATGAGATGTAGTATGTATAAAGAAGAAAGGAAAAAAAAACCACGGGTAGGTGGTATACAATTATGGATGGACTGCCGAGTGCCGACACAGAGGTAGCTACAGCCGTGGACTACCGTACTGTACTGTGTCTGCTGCTAATATAGACTGGATGATAATGAGATGTAGTATGTATAAAGAAGAAAGAAAAAAAAACCACGGGTAGGTGGTATACAATTATGGATGGACTGCCGAGTGCCGACACAGAGGTAGCTACAGCCGTGAACTACCGTACTGTGTCTGCTGCTAATATAGACTGGTTGATAATGAGATGTAGTATGTATAAAGAAGAAAGAAAAAAAAAACCACGGGTAGGTGGTATACAATTATGGATGGACTGCCGAGTGCCGACACAGAGGTAGCTACAGCCGTGGACTACCGTACTGTACTGTGTCTGCTGCTAATATAGACTGGATGATAATGAGATGTAGTATGTATAAAGAAGAAAGAAAAAACAAACCACGGGTAGGTGGTATACAATTATGGATGGACTGCCGAGTGCCGACACAGAGGTAGCTACAGCCGTGGACTACCGTACTGTACTGTGTCTGCTGCTAATATAGACTGGATGATAATGAGATGTAGTATGTATAAAGAAGAAAGAAAAAAAAACCACGGGTAGGTGGAATACAATTATGGATGGACTGCCGAGTGCCGACACAGAGGTAGCTACAGCCGTGAACTACCGTACTGTGTCTGCTGCTAATATAGACTGGTTGATAATGAGATGTAGTATGTATAAAGAAGAAAGAAAAAAAAAACCACGGGTAGGTGGTATACAATTATGGATGGACTGCCGAGTGCCGACACAGAGGTAGCTACAGCCGTGGACTACCGTACTGTACTGTGTCTGCTGCTAATATAGACTGGATGATAATGAGATGTAGTATGTATAAAGAAGAAAGAAAAAAAAAACCACGGGTAGGTGGTATACAATTATGGATGGACTGCCGAGTGCCGACACAGAGGTAGCTACAGCCGTGGACTACCGTACTGTACTGTGTCTGCTGCTAATATAGACTGGATGATAATGAGATGTAGTATGTATAAAGAAGAAAGAAAAAAAAAAACACGGGTAGGTGGTATACAATTATGGATGGACTGCCGAGTGCCGACACAGAGGTAGCTACAGCCGTGGACTACCGTACTGTACTGTGTCTGCTGCTAATATAGACTGGATGATAATGAGATGTAGTATGTATAAAGAAGAAAGAAAAAAAAAACCACGGGTAGGTGGTATACAATTATGGATGGACTGCCGAGTGCCGACACAGAGGTAGCTACAGCCGTGAACTACCGTACTGTGTCTGCTGCTAGTATAGACTGGATGATAAATAATGATATAAAAAATATATATATATCACTACTGCAGCCGGACAGGTATATATTATATAATGAGGGACCTGCTGGACACTGTCTGTCAGCAGAATGAGTTTTTTAATTTTTATAGAATAAAAAAACACCACACAAGTCACACGACGAGTGCACTTTTTCAGGCAGACAATCACAATATACTATACTGGTGGTCAGTGTGGTCAGGTCACTGGTCACAGTGGTCAGTGGTCAGTCACACTGGCAGTGGCACTCTGGCAGCAAAAGTGTGCACTGTTTAATATGTACTCCTGGCTCCTGCTATAACCTATAACTGCTCCCCAGTCTCCCCCACAATTAAGCTGTGTGAGCACAGTCAGATATTATACATAGATGATGCAGCACACTGGGCTGAGCACAGATATGGTATGTGAGTGTGACTGAGTCACTGTGTATCGTTTTTTTCAGGCAGAGAACAAGAACAGAACGGATTATTAAATAATAATAAATTATAAAACTGCACTGGTGGGTCAGGTCACTGGTCATCAGTCACTAGTATAACTCCTCCTAAGCTCCAGTAAGTAAATGAAGTGTCTCACTCTCACTCTCCTATCTATTTTAATTTCTAAACGGAGAGGACGCCAGCCACGTCCTCTCCCTGTCAATCTCAATGCACGTGTGAAAATGGCCGCGACGCGCGGCTCCTTATATAGAATCCGAGTCTCGCGATAGAATCCGAGCCTCGCGAGAATCCGACAGCGTGATGATGACGTTCGGGCGCGCTCGGGTTAACCGAGCAAGGCGGGAAGATCCGAGTCGCTCGGACCCGTGTAAAAAAACATGTAGTTCGGGCGGGTTCGGATTCAGAGAAACCGAACCCGCTCATCTCTACTTTAAATGGGGACACTCATGAATTACACAGGTTCTCTACGTGTCAGAATTTGAGTATTATTATTATTATTATTATTATTATTGGGGGGTGGGGGTGGGACACTATCTACTAACACTACAAGATTCTCCTGACTGGCACTCAGCGCATACTTGCCTACCTGACCCTCTCCATGAGGGAGAAAATGCTCTGTTCCTGGACTTTCCTGGTAATGTATGATTGCCATCACCTGTGGTGAAACACCTTTCTTATCAATTAACTAGCTCACCACAGGTGATGGCAATCATACATTACCAGGAAAGTCCAGGAACAGAGCATTTTCTCCCTCATGGAGAGGGGCAGGTAGGCAAGTATGCACTCAGGAGATGCATATATATACAGTATACACACTTTATGTGTGTGTATATGTATATATATCTATATCTATCTATCTATCTATCTATCTATCTATCTATATATATATATATATATATATAAAGAAAGAGTGGATTCAGCTGCACAAGGAGAATTAACCTGCGCAGAGTGGTCCAGCAGGAGCTTAGTCCTGCCTCATAATATGGTCACAGGCAGTGCCGTAACTCACTGAGGGCGCAGGACCGCCGGTAATACCTGCAGGTCCGCGCTGCTCAGTGCTTGTCTTCAGAAGCACTGTAGCTGCAGCAGCGGATCAGGACGCTGGATGTGCCTGTCGTATGTCCGGTCCTGCGCCTCCTCGTCTTCCAGGCTGCCTATCGTGCTGAAAGGGGGCGTGGCCACTGGTCCGCGCTTAGGCCGCGCCCCGACTTTGCTGGCTGGTCTGTCTGCATCCGTCTCTGCTACAGCTCTCCTGGAGGTAAAGTTGGCACGAGGGGAGGGGAGTGGGGGGAGATGTGTGTGTGGTGTGACTGGAGGTGACAGGCTGTGTGTGTGTGTGTGTGTGTGTGTGTGTGTGTGTGTGTGCGCGTAGGGACTGTCTTCCATAATGTGTATTAAGGGGACGCTGTCTGCAGTAATGTGTAAAAAAGGGGTGCTGTCTGCGGTAATGTGTAAAAAGGGGACGCTGTCTGCGGTAATGTGTAAAAAGGGGGACGCTGTCTGCCATAATGTGTAAAAAGGGGACGCTATCTGCCGTAATGTGTAATATGGGGACGCTGTCTGCCATAATGTGTAATAAGGGGGACACTGTCTGCCGTAATGTGTAAAAAGGGGGACGCTGTCTGCCGTAATGTGTAATAAGGGGGGCGCTGTCTGCCGTAATGTGTAATAAGGGGGACGCTGTCTGCCGTAATGTGTAATATGGGGACGCAGTCTGCCGTAATGTGTAATAAGGGGACGCTGTCTGCTGTAATGTGTAATAAGGGGGACACATTCTACCGTAATGTGTAATATGGGGACGCTGTCTGCCATAATGTGTAAAAAGGGGACGCTATCTGCCGTAATGTGTAATATGGGGACGCTGTCTGCCATAATGTGTAATAAGGGGGACACTGTCTGCTGTAATGTGTAAAAAGGGGGACGCTGTCTGCCGTAATGTGTAATAAGGGGGGCGCTGTCTGCCGTAATGTGTAATAAGGGGGACGCTGTCTGCCGTAATGTGTAATATGGGGACGCAGTCTGCCGTAATGTGTAATAAGGGGACGCTGTCTGCTGTAATGTGTAATAAGGGGGACACATTCTACCGTAATGTGTAAAAACGGTGACGCTGTCTGCCGTAATGTGTAATAAGGGTACGCAGTCTGCCGTAATGTGTTATTAAGGGGACGCTGTCTGCTGTAATGTGTAATAAGGGGGACACTGTCTGCCGCAATGTGTAAAAACGGTGACGCTGTCTGCCGTAATGTGTAATAAGGGTACGCAGTCTGCCGTAATGTGTAATAAAGGGACGCTGTCTACCGTAATGTGTAATAAGGGGACGCTGTCTGCCGTAATGTGTAAAAAGGGGGGCGATGTGTGCCGTAATGTGTAAAAAGGGGGGCGCTGTCTGCCGTAATGTGTAAAAAGGGACGCTATCTGCTCTAATGTGTAATATAGGGACGCTGTCTGCTATAATGTGTAAAACAGGGGACGCTGTCTGCCGTAATGTGTAATAAGGGGATGCTGTCTGCCATAATGTGTAAAACAGGGGAAGCTGTCTGCCGTAATGTGTAATAAGGGGGCGCTGTCTTCCGTAATGTGTAAAAATGGGACTCTGCCTGTCGTAATGTGTAAAAAGGGGACACTGTCTGCCGTAGTGTGTTAAAAGGTGAATCTGTCTGCCATAATGTGTAAAAGGGGCACTACCTGGTGTAGTGGCGCTACTGTGCAGTGTAATTTGAATAATAGAGACTACTGTGCACAGTAATATGAATTGTCATTATTTTGTGGCCACACCCCTTCCCCATGAAGCCACGCCCCTATATATTTTTTGAGCGCCTATAGCGCGCATTGCCCCTGTATCTGCCGTAATGTGTAATATGGGGACGCTGTTTGCCGTAATGTGTAAAACAGGGGACGCTGTCTGCCGTAATGTGTAATAAGGGGGACACTGTCTGCCGTAATGTGTGTGAATGCTGATTTACATACAGGACTAAAAGCAACACTTTAAAAAGACATTTCGTACACTTTAAATGGAGCCGCTGCGGCCGCTATACTTAATCCTCAACCTACGTACTTATTACACCATTAGCGTACAGAGTCCCGTACCGTGTACGGACTTTGCGTACAAATGCTGCGCTGGCTGTACAAAGTACACTCAGCGCGTACACACCCAAAGATACACCGTGAACCCTTAGCAGCTATGCATGCGATAGTAATACACTTTTAACCTTAGCAGGGAAACGAAAACACGACACCAGATTGTATTTAAAATACCGGGTTCCGACACCACAACATATTATTACTGAAAGGGGTTACAATAACAAAGCAATTCAATACAAAGAATAATGGCTACAGTCAATGGTACATACTTGTTTGGTTTTCGCCGCGCTACCCAGTCTGGTCCTCGGTCATCTAGAGAGAGATAACTTTTAGAGTCTTGTGAGACCAGGCCTGCAGCTGGCTCCTTTTATACAATCTTCCAAAACTTAACACAATGGATACTGTAATCTCTTTGTCCATTGGACACAGGGATGGTCATTTACAGTACAGGAGAGGTCATAGGTTGGTTTGAATAGGTGGGCGATGTCTGTTCAAGATGCACTTGTGGGTGGTCTCCTCCGGGTTCCCGCCGCATACCTAATGTACAGTACAGTTTATATCTATATTCTGCGTCTGCACATAACTATTCGCAGGAACGTGCGATCTTCTGCAAACCAACACCGGAATATTACCCTCAAAATACCCTACAGCTGGATACCAAACACCACCTTATAACCTTGTTCTATCCCAGGGATGGGGAACCTTTGGCCCTCCAGCTGTTGTTGAACTACACATCCCAGCATGCCCTGCAACAGTTTTAGCATGGCCAAATACCAAAACTGTAGCAAGGCATCCTGGTATGTGTAGTTCAACAACAGCTGGAGGGCTGAAGGTTCCCCACCCCTGTTCTATCCCCTCCTATCCTGTAAAGGTGAATCCCTTTGTTCTGATACCATTTAAACTGTTGTAACTTGCTGGTGTGGTGCAGGGAGACTATGTGTACATTGTGCACTATTTGGATTAATTATGTAATGTGTTTTGATAGCTTTTCCATGCGTCCACAAACT
Source organism: Pseudophryne corroboree (assembly GCF_028390025.1). Lineage (NCBI taxonomy): Eukaryota > Metazoa > Chordata > Amphibia > Anura > Myobatrachidae > Pseudophryne > Pseudophryne corroboree. Next base: position 147,116,686 of record NC_086445.1, read on the forward strand.
CTACCGTAAATACTCATACCACGCGCTAATGCACAGGACCGCGGGGGCGACCATACGCAAACTGCGAATATGCGCACGCATGGCAGAACAAGTACACGCACGGAGGCCATCTGGGTGTAGTTTGTACGTGATGTGTGTACTGCAATATTTTTCGACTATTACAGTCCACCCTTTGGCAGTCACCAATAACTGCCACTATCTAATCAATAAACAGAAAAATATCTATACAATATCTACAGAAACTTGTATGGTCGGGGAAGAGTTGTAGGTGGGAAATATATGACCTAGTGGGATAGTAAAAAGCATGTATGTATGAATCCATGTCTGGGGGGCATGTATCATCGTGCCGTATATGTTATACATAAGCTTTGAGGTATTGCGAAGTATACATTAAATCTTTCTCATCCCATATTAAGGGTCTGTAAATGGGCCAACAAACACTACCGAGCTCTTTTCGGCTTCTTGTTCCAACAAATGGGGTGCACATTTAATTGATGATACATGGAGGGGGAAACATATGTGAGTGCTAGTATATGTGGATATCACCTGTCGGCTATGTGTGCCATTAGCTGGAGGTTGCAGAGATGAAGATAAGACACATATATAAAAATACATTCACATAAACATTTTGGGTAGGGCTGACGTCTTTTCCGGATGGATGTATCTGGGCAGAGGGGGAGACAAAGAAAAACGGGTGAAAGAAACAGGCCATGAAATTCATTTGCAATCCTTATCATAACACTGGGGGTCATTCCGAGTTGTTAGCTCGTTATTTTTTTCTCGCAACGGAGCGATTAGTCGCTAATGCGCATGCGCAATGTCCGCAGTGCGACTGCGCCAAGTAAATTTGCTATGCAGTTAGGAATTTTACTCACGGCATTACGAGGTTTTTTCTTCGTTCTGGTGATCGTAATGTGATTGACAGGAAGTGGGTGTTTCTGGGCGGAAACTGGCCGTTTTATGGGAGTGTGTGAAAAAACGCTACCGTTTCTGGGAAAAACGCGGGAGTGGCTGGAGGAACGGAGGAGTGTCTGGGCGAACGCTGGGTGTGTTTGTGACGTCAAACCAGGAACGACAAGCACTGAACTGATCGCACTGGCAGAGTAAGTCTCGAGCTACTCAGAAACTGCACAGAAAAGTCTTTTCGCAATATTGCGAATCTTTCGTTCGCAATTTTGATAAGCTAAGATTCACTCCCAGTAGGCGGCGGCTTAGCGTGTGCAAAGCTGCTAAAAGCAGCTTGCGAGCGAACAACTCGGAATGACCCCCACTGTCTCTATGGATGGGTCATAAATTAAATCTGCTGCTATAATAGCGCCCTCACTCCTTAGACTCATCAAATCTGTGCCGTGCTTGCGCTGCATTAGAATTTGAACACACCTAAATATCGAACCAATAATTATGACGACTCCGAGGATACAAAGGAGAAACTTCCCCACACTCATAATGACATTTTGAGCCCACTCTCCTAAACCTGAGAACCATTTGCGTGGGTTCAACCATGAGACCCAGCCGGTCAGTTCATTACTTACAGTCGCTAAGGTAAGGTTGTGCTTCCTCCTGAACTCCCACTTCAACTGCAAGATATCATCCATCTTTTGATCGATGATCTCCGTTGGGTCGTCAGTGCTGTTTGTAATATAAGTACAGCACTTCACACCATATTGAGTTGCCAGAGTAACACAGTACCCACCTGTCACGGCTGTGACTTAATTAAGGACCATCCTGTGCTGAATCAGTTCCTTCTTGTAAGCTTGTAACTCCCTTCCCATATACCTGAAGGTGTCGTCATACATCTCAGTGATATTATCTATCAAGTTCGCTAGCGCATGGATATACCTATAATTTATAGTTCCTCTGGCAGTACGGGTAATGTCTAATGTGAGAAGGAGCTGAATCCCGGTGGATTCGTGGATCAAATCAGAGGCTGCGTGCTCTGCCCTGTCTATGAGGTGTCTCTTGATGATGTGTTCATAGTGAGTATGAGTATAAGGAGCCTGAGCACTGCGGTGAACGTCTTTCATTTTATCATGGGTTATGGTCATGACCTCCGGTAGTACTCTCCCAATATAACACAATCCCTCTGAGCTCGGGGCAAGCCACTTGTACGCCTTCCTCCCACATATGAAATAGGCATCATCTGGGAGAACATAGGGGACAAAATATAACATCACCATATTACAAACTTTCCAAGTAAAGAAACCAATCCCTAGTTCTCCCATCTGCTCAGTACAAGTATCGGGCTGGATGATATGAGCACAATACCCTGACAATACTTTTCCAACCCACATGGTCTTGCTTCCACGAGTATACCAATACCGAAAATACCTCCCACTGTTGGCTATTTGGTGTACAAGTTCAGAGTCTATGGGTATCCTATCAGCTCTGTGTGAAAAGGTCATTGTCTGGTTATTCCACGTCACTTCCCAATTTCCCGGTTTTCGGTAATTGGAAATATTAAAACACAATAAGGACCTGTCTACATGATACTGGTGGAGCTTCAAACTAGGGGGCCTAGAGATATTGAATTTCTTGTCCACCGGTCTTCCACCCCGCAATTCGAGTACCTCATCTATTGCTAAAGGGTATGGTACTAATCCTGACTTTCTCTGACCTTGAGGTACTTGTGAGCACACCCAGCATTCTGTCTGGTTTAAGACCTTACCCACTAGTGAGTGGTAATCCCTCAACGGATGGCGGTCCATGTCGATATTAAGGTTGGACTGACATCTCTGGATGCACCCATCCTCTACTATATTCTCACAATTCCTACAAATACAATATTCTTCAGACAATAACCCTTCACAGTGCCTCCGAGCTTCCTGACTACCAGAGCGCTTACTGATGCCAGTCTTTACTAGAGTGATGTGCTGCTCCTGAGATCCTACAAATTCATACTCGCCATCAGAACTCATTCCAGATCCCTGCTCGACCTCTCTGGGACCCTCACCAAAACAATCTGTCCTGATCAAAACCAGAATTACTAACAGAACCCGCAACGCAGTCTCTTGTGATCGATCCATTTCGTTAGGGGAAAGGAGGAAAATAAGAAGGAGAAAAGAAAGGAAAATGCAGGGGGAGGTGAAAAAAGAAAATGGTGCGACAACCGTTCTAGATCTTGTTATTCCCTGTGCTCAGATGCCCTTCAACAGTCCTGCCTCTCAACTTTCCCGGAACAAACACTCCAGTGATACGAGATTCTCTACACTCTGCTCTTTGTCACGAGTTCTCTCCGGGTCAGCGACCTTCTTGCAGTGGGACGAGTGGACCCAAGTCTCGCTTTCGGCGACCTTCAATGCTGTCGTGCTGGTTAACAAGACTTGGTATGGTCCTTCCCACCTGTCTATGAGGCAACCTGAGCATAAGAAATTTCGAATCATCACATAATCCCCAGGCTCAATGTCATGACAATTACTGTTCGGTAGGTCAGGAATCATCAGCTTTAAATTTCTTTGTTGATTTCTCAGCTGCTGGCTCATCCCAACCAAATATTTCACAGTCACTTCATTATTACATTTCAAATCATCCTGGGGGTCTATCATTACATGAGGTTGTCGACCAAAAAGAATTTCAAAGGGTGATAAGTTAAGGGGAGACCTGGGAGTGGTTCTGATGCTGTACAACACTAGTGGCAAAGCTTCTGGCCACGACAATCCAGTTTCAGCCATTAATTTGCTCAGCTTGTTCTTAATAGTGCTATTCACTCTCTCTACCTTTGCACTTGCCTGTGGACGGTACGGAGTATGCAGCTTGTTATTAATTCCCATCAGTTTGCACATGACCTGAAAGACTTCACCTGTAAAATGGGTACCCCTGTCACTTTCAGTTATTCTATGGATACCATATCTACACACAAATTCCAGCACAATTTTCTTTGCAGTGAACGTACCAGTATTTGTGGCAGCAGGGAACGCTTCTACCCAGTTGGAAAATACATCAATACAAACTAACACATATTTCAAATTTCTACAGGGTGGTAACTGTATGAAGTCGATTTGTATTACCTGAAAAGGTCCGTCTGTAGGAGGGATATTGGATGGCTCTGTTGGTATTGTCTTTCCAATATTCTTCCTCAAGCAAGTAAAGCATGTCATTGCTCTCTTACCTGCATGAGAAGAGAATCCTGGCGCACACCAGTAGGCTCTTACCAATTTGCACATACCCTCTTTGCCCAGATGAGTCAGACCGTGTGCCGCCTCAGCTAGGCTTGGAAGATATGCTCTGGGGGCCACCAGCTTACCGTGTCCACCTGTCCACAGTCCTGAGGACTCCTGGCCATACCCCTTTGCCCTCCAGACTACCTTTTCCTGTAGCGAGCACAAATTTTGCATTTCAATTAATTGTTGTGTGTTGATCGTGTTAAATGTCATCAGTGATGTGATGTTCGTTTGTATGGGGGTGCTTGCTGCTGATTTAGCAGCTTCATCTGCCCAGCGGTTACCAAGTGAAATTGGGTCTTGGTTGTAAGTGTGTGCTTTGCACTTGATAACAGCCACTCTGTCTGGTTCCTGTATTGCTGTCAAAAGCCTTTTGATGTGGGACGCATGCGCTACAGGTGTGCCAGCTGCCGTCATCAAATTTCTGAGGCGCCATAGGGCCCCGAAATCATGCACTTCTCCAAAGGCGTACCTAGAATCTGTGTATATATTAGCTGACTTACCCTTGGCCAATTCACATGCTCTGGTTAGGGCGACCAACTCAGCAACTTGTGCTGAGTGCGGTGGGCCCAGGGGTTCAGCTTCTATGATACCTTCGTCATCTACAACTGCATATCCAGTGCACAAGTCTCACGATTCTGTCTGTCTGTGGCAACTACCGTCAGTGTAGAAGGTAAAGTCTACTCCTTCCAGTGGGTTGTCACTGATGTCAGGTCTCGCTGTGAAAGTCTGATTCAGGTATTCCATACAATCATGCGTATCAGTATCTGCACTAAATCCTCCTTCACCAACATTCTCATCCTCCACCCTTTGTGCCTGTCCAGGCACACTTGGCTAGTAAGTTTTAGGATTTAGTGAGCTGCATCTCTTAATGGTGACGTTTACCGGGGCCATCAGTGATAATTCCCATTTTGTAAACCGAGCAGATGAGACATGTCTAGTTTGGGCTGAGTTTAGTAAGGCTGATACTGCATGAGGTGTATGAATGGTCAGGTCATGTCCTAACACTACGTCCTCGCTTTTACTTACCAGCAAAGCTATCACTGCAACACTTCGCAAGCAAGTGGGGAGAGACCGCGCTACAGTGTCCAACTGTGCACTGTAGTAAGCTACCGGTCTGCTGGCATCACCATGTCTCTGAGTTAAAACCCCTTCCACGCATCCTGCACTTTCTGTACCATACAATGCAAAGGGCTTCTCATAATCTGGCATACCTAATGCAGGTGCCAGTGCCTGGCACTGTTTGAGTCTCTCAAATGCCAGTTCGGACTCATCTGTGTGCGAGATCCGTTCTGGTTTGCTCGAAGAGACCATTTCTTGCAAAGGTAAAGCCAGTATAGAGAACCCTGGAATCCAGTTTCGACAGTACCCACACATTCCTAGGAAAGTACGGATCTGTTGCTGCGTTTGTGGCAGAGTCATGTCGCGAATCGCCTGTATTCTATCAGCAGTGAGGTGTCTAAATCCTTGAGTCAAACAATGTAACAAATATTTGACCCTGGTCCAGCACAACTGCAACTTATCCTTTGAAACCTTGTGTCCCGTTTGGGAAAGATGAAACAGAAGCTGTTTCGTGTCTTTCAAGGACGATTCGAGTGAGTCAGAACACAACAATAAGTCATCAACATACTGTATTAGTACTGATCCACTCTCAAGTTGAAAGGATTGTAAACAGTCATGCAAAGTCTGGGAGAAAATACTTGGGCTGTCAATTAAACCTTAGGGGAGACAAGTCCAGGTGTACTGTACTCCCCTGTATGTAAAGGCAAAAAAGTACTGGCTGTCATGGTGAAGAGGGACAGAAAAGAAAGCAGAAAAGAGGTCAATGACAGTGAAGAATTTTGCAGTAGAGGGAATTTGCATGAGGATGACAGCTGGATTGGGCACTACGGGGAATTGGCTCTCAACTATCTTGTTTATCCCCCTTAGATCCTGCACTAGTCTGTAACCCCTCCCCCCACTCTTTTTCACAGGGAAGATGGGACTATTGGCGGTGCTGGACGTCATGACTAGGATGCCTTGCTGTAGCAGCCGCTCTATGACAGGGTACACTCCTAACTCTACCTCTGGCTTCAGAGGATACTGAGGGATTTTTGGAGCTATCCTACCATCTTTTACTTGTACTACTACTGGAGCTACATCCGCCATCAATCCAGTGTCTTGTCCATCTTTGGTCCAAAGGGAACCCGGTATTTGTGAGATCATTTCCTCTACCTTTGATGGACACTTGTCTATAACAGTAGAATGCGACATTAGCCTTTGAGGGGTGTCTAATATATCTTGCACTTCTTGAGCGTGGTTCTCAGGTATATCCAAGAAGACACCCTCAGGAGTACAATATATGACACACCGCATTTTACACAATAAGTCTCTGCCGAGTAGATTAGTCGGTGCCGAAGCAGCCAGCAGAAAAGAATGTTTGGTTTGCAAGGGCCCTATCGTAATCTCTGCAGGTCTACTCAAAGGGTATTGTTGCATGGTTCCTGTTACTCCCATTGCCCAAATCATTTTTCCCGTGGTCTTTATACCTGAAGTGGAATTCAACACTGACCTGGCCGCCCCTGTATCTACAAGAAATGGTAATGGTACACCAGCTACATCAACCGTGACCTTCAGGTTCACTACCAAGGCTAGCAATCAATTTCACTGGCTGCAGACTACAGGTGTGGCCCAACCCCTATTGTGTATTGGTACCCTCCCACAGCGCATTGGCAGCTACAATATGTGAGGGGGGTAGCTGAGAATGCCAATCTCTCCTTGGTGGGTACCTCCTTGTTTCCCCTGCATGTGGCTCGTAATTTCTCCTAGCTGGTCCCTGATCCCAATTATGGGAATTGTAGTGTGGTTCGTATTCTGGTCTAGGGGGTCGGTATACGTTATGTGTACCTTTACTCCTACATTCCCTCGAGTAATGTCCTACCTTCTGACAATTATAACATATTACTACACGTGGCTTACCATCAGGGGTCTGGGGTTTTGGCTGATGTGGTTTTGTTGTAAGAGCATTTATACTCACTGTCATCAGCTTATCCCCCTGAGACTCCCTGTGCTTACTGATGTTCCGGTCGTGCTCGATAGCGGACTCTCTCAATGCAGCCACAGAGATACCTGTCCAGTTAGGTAGAGAGGTTTGTACCCTTGTTCTTAATGCCTCCTTTAACCCATCCATTAATACAGTAACAGCTACCTCCCTGTGATGTGCATTATCTTTTATGTCCTCGATCTCAGTGTATCTAGACATTTCCTGCAGTGCCCGATGGAAATATTCGGATGCCGTTTCACCTTCCTTTTGTCTTATGGAGAAGATTTTATTCCACTTGACAACAGTAGGGAAATACACTCCTAGTTGCAGATTGATTTGTTTTACGTTCTCCTGATTGTATTCATCAGTGAGAGGTACCTCTGCATCTAACTTACTGTCTGCTATAAATTTTGTGATGTCAATATTTGAGGGTAAACACACTTGTAGCACTGTTCGCCGATCTTTATTTGTAGGCTTATGGGCGTTACCTAACTCCTTAATGAATCTCTGGCAACCGACTAGATCTTTCCTGGGATCGGGAAATTCAGACATAATTGACCTTAACTCTGCCCGGGACCAGGGACAATGCATGGCAATGTTCCTGATGGGAGTTACTCCCTGATTGTCAGTTTTTCCGTTGGGGACTGCAATTACCCTGACAGGATTTAATTCAATTACATCCTTCTAGTTTGATTCTACAATGTGGGGAGCTATTGTTTCTGCATAATGTGTGGTACCATACTTACCTGTGGACACGACCTCACTTATCCCTCCGCTAGGGGGCCTTGCTACAACTCTTGATGGTTGGGCCGTGCCCACTTCAGTATCTTGTATGGTGGCTGCTAGAGAGAGTGCCAATATCGTGCTGGGCTCATATTCCTGCTCACAATCCTGGGGAAAATTTAAAATGGGATACAGCTGGCAAGGGTTAGCGTTAGTACATTTATCAATCACATTCCTATCTTGTACTAATGCACCATTGCTTGTAGCCACTTTCTCCCCAACAATATATGGCGGTGCAGTCGCCATTGTTTTCCCGCTAGGTTTGGAACCTGCTGCGCAAGCTAATTCCCTTTGCATCTCCCCTCTTGCTGCCATAAATTTAAACAATCTGTATGTCTAATCCTTTGTTTTCTGGATTTTATCAGACATATCCTTATCCTTAAGTTCTGCAATACCTCCGGTTCAAAGCTGTCCACCTTAGGGAATGGTACCCTATCTTTGTCAGTCATACGTACTCATTCGTCACAATAAACTTCAGCGTGTGGACCATATTTCCCACACATAATAAACCTCGCTGACCCCTTGGGCCGCGGCTCTTCAGCCTGAACCCTGGCTAAACGTCCCTTAGTTGAGCAACTGGCTCCCATAATTGTGGGCCTTTTCCCACAAACACCAAAATACTCAATATAAGGTAACGGTGAAATGTCTCCGAGCACTTTCACCCACTCTCGCCCACGTTGGCCAGTACTACCATACACTGTTGATAGCGAAGGCAATGTACCCAACCTAGGGCCCCTATTGACCTATATTACTGGAAGTTTTTAGGAATAACTTACCCTTTCCAGTAGTGATCAGCGCGTTCGGTTTCTCGGAAACCGAACCCCCCCGAACTTCACCCTTTTTACACGGGTCCGAGCCATACTCTGATTCTCCCGTATGGCTCGGTTAACCCGAGCGCGCCCGAACGTCATCATCCCGCTGTCGGATTCTCGCGAGATTCGGATTCTATATAAGCAGCCGCGCGTCGCCGCCATTTTTTTCACTCGTGCATTGGAAACGTTAGGGAGAGGACGTGGCTGGCGTCCTCTCCGTTATTGTTGAACTTGATTGTGCATTATTGCTTAATTGTGGGGAGGGCTGGGGAGCAGCTGTATAATATAGGAGGAGTACAGTGCAGAGTTTTTCTGATCAGTGACCACCAGTTATCCGTTCTCTGCCTGAAAAAAACGCTCCATATCTGTGCTCAGTGTGCTGCATATATCTGTGCTCACACTGCTTAATTGTGGGGACTGGGGAGCAGCTGTATTATATAGCAGGAGTACAGTGCAGAGTTTTGCTGACAGTGACCACCAGTTTACGTTGTCTGCCTGAAAAACACTCCATATCTGTGCTCAGTGTGCTGCTTTATTGTGGGGACTGGGGACCACCAGTATAATATTATATAGGAGGAGTACAGTGCAGAGTTTTGCTGACCAGTGACCACCAGTATATAATATATAGCATTACGGTACAGTAGGCCACTGCTGTACCTACCTCTGTGTCGTCATTAAGTATACTATCCATCTAGATTCTATACCTGTGGTGCATTTCAGTTGTGCAGTTTGCTGACACAGTGACCACCAGTATATATAGCAGTACGGTACGGAAGGCCACTGCTGTACCTACCTCTGTGTCGTCATTAAGTATACTATCCATCTACATTCTATACCTGTGGTGCATTTTAGTTTTGCAGTTTGCTGACACAGTGACCACCAGTATACTATATATAGCAGTACGGTACGGAAGGCCACTGCTGTACCTACCTCTGTGTCGTCATTAAGTATACTATCCATCTACATTCTATACCTGTAGTGCATTTTAGTTGTGCAGTTTGCTGACACAGTGACCACCAGTATACTATATATAGCAGTACGGTACGGAAGGCCACTGCTGTACCTACCTCTGTGTCGTCATTAAGTATACTATCCATCTACATTCTATACCTGTGGTGCATTTTAGTTTTGCAGTTTGCTGACACAGTGACCACCAGTATACTATATATAGCAGTACGGTACGGAAGGCCACTGCTGTACCTACCTCTGTGTCGTCATTAAGTATACTATCCATCTACATTCTATACCTGTGGTGCATTTTAGTTGTGCAGTTTGCTGACACAGTGACCACCAGTATACTATATATAGCAGTACGGTACGGAAGGCCACTGCTGTACCTACCTCTGTGTCGTCATTAATTATACTATCTATCTACATTCTATACCTGTGGTGCATTTTAGTTTTGCAGTTTGCTGACACAGTGACCACCAGTATACTATATATAGCAGTACGGTACGGAAGGCCACTGCTGTACCTACCTCTGTGTCGTCATTAAGTATACTATCCATCTACATTCTATACCTGTGGTGCATTTTAGTTTTGCAGTTTGCTGACACAGTGACCACCAGTATACTATATATAGCAGTACGGTACGGAAGGCCACTGCTGTACCTACCTCTGTGTCGTCATTAAGTATACTATCCATCTACATTCTATACCTGTGGTGCATTTTAGTTTTGCAGTTTGCTGACACAGTGACCACCAGTATACTATTTATAGCAGTACGGTACGGAAGGCCACTGCTGTACCTACCTCTGTGTCGTCATTAAGTATACTATCCATCTAGATTCTATACCTGTGGTGCATTTTAGTTTTGCAGTTTGCTGACACAGTGACCACCAGTATATATAGCAGGATGGTACGGAAGGCCACTGCTCTACCTACCTCTGTGTCGTCAAGTATACTATCCATCCATACCTGTGGTGCATTTCAGTTGTGCGCAGTATATATAGTAGTAGGCCATTGCTATTGATACTGGCATATAATTCCACACATTAAAAAATGGAGAACAAAAATGTGGAGGTTAAAATAGGGAAAGATCAAGATCCATTTCCACCTTGTGCTGAAGCTGCTGCCACTAGTCATGGCCGAGACGATGAAATGCCATCAACGTCGTCTGCCAAGGCCGATGCCCAATGTCATAGTAGAGAGCATGTAAAATCCAAAAAACAAAAGTTCAGTAAAATGACCCAAAAATCAAAACTGAAAGCATCTGATGAGAAGCGTAAACTTGCCAATATGCCATTTACGACACGGAGTGGCAAGGAACGGCTGAGGCCCTGGCCTATGTTCATTTGCTAGTGGTTCAGCTTCACATGAGGATGGAAGCACTCATCCTCTCGCTAGAAAAATGAAAAGACTTAAGCTGGCAAAAGCACAGCAAAGAACTGTGCGTTCTTCTAAATCACAAATACCCAAGGAGAGTCCAATTGTGTCGGTTGCGATGCCTGACCTTCCCAACACTGGACGGGAAGAGCTTGCGCCTTCCACCATTTGCACGCCCCCTGCAAGTGCTGGAAGGAGCACCCGCAGTCCAGTTCCTGATAGTCAAATTTAAGATGTCACTGTTGAAGTACACCAGGATGAGGATATGGGTGTTACTGGCGCTGGGGAGGAAATTGACAAGGAGGATTCTGATGGTGAGGTGGTTTGTTTAAGTCATGCACCCGGGGAGACACCTGTTGTCTGTGGGACGAATATGGCCATTGACATGCCTGGTCAAAATACAAAAAAAATCAGCTCTTCGGTGTGGAATTATTTCAACACAAATGCGGACAACAGGTGTCAAGCCGTGTGTTGCCTTTGTCAAGCTGTAATAAGTAGGGGTAAGGACGTTAACCACCTCGGAACATCCTCCCTTATACGTCACCTGCAGCGCATTCATCATAAGTCAGTGACAAGTTCAAAAACTTTGGGTGACAGCGGAAGCAGTCCACTGACCACTAAATCCCTTCCTCTTGTAACCAAGCTCCTGCAAACCACACCACCAACTCCCTCAGTGTCAATTTCCTCCTTACCCAGGAAAGCCAATAGTCCTGCAGGCCATGTCACTGGCAAGTCTGACGAGTCCTCTCCTGCCTGGGATTCCTCCGATGCATCCTTGAGTGTAACGCCTACTGCTGCTGGCGCTGCTGTTGTAGCTGCTGGGAGTCGATCGTCATCCCAGAGGGGAAGTCGGAAGACCACTTGTACTACTTCCAGTAAGCAATTGACTGTCCAACAGTCCTTTGCGAGGAAGATGAAATATCACAGCAGTCATCCTGCTGCAAAGCAGATAACTCAGGCCTTGGCAGCCTGGGCGGTGAGAAACGTGGTTCCGGTATCCACCGTTAATTCAGAGGCAACTATAAACTTGATTGAGGTACTGTGTCCCCGGTACCAAATACCATCTAGGTTCCATTTCTCTAGGCAGGCGATACCGAAAATGTACACAGACCTCAGAAAAAGAGTCACCAGTGTACTAAAAAATGCAGTTGTACCCAATGTCCACTTAACCACGGACATGTGGACAAGTGGAGCAGGGCAGACTCAGGACTATATGACTGTGACAGCCCACTGGGCAGATGTATTGCCTCCCGCAGCAAGAACAGCAGCGGCGGCACCAGTAGCAGCATCTCGCAAACGCCAACTCGTTCCTAGGCAGGCTACGCTTTGTATCACCGCTTTCCAGAAGAGGCACACAGCTGACAACCTCTTACGGAAACTGAGGAAGATCATCGCAGAATGGCTTACCCCAATTGGACTCTCCTGGGGATTTGTGACATCGGACAACGCCAGCAATATTGTGCGTGTATTACATCTGGGCAAATTCCAGCACGTCCCATGTTTTGCACATACATTGAATTTGGTGGTACAGAATTATTTAAAAAAACGACAGGGGCGTGCAAGAGATGCTGTCGGTGGCCCGAAGAATTGCGGGCCACTTTCGGCATTCAGCCACCGCGTACAGAAGACTGGAGCAACACCAAACAGTCCTGAACCTGCCCTGCCATCATCTGAAGCAAGAGGTGGTAACGAGGTGGAATTCAACCCTCTATATGCTTCAGAGGATGGAGGAGCAGCAAAAGGCCATTCAAGCCTATACATCTGGCCACGATATAGGCAAAGGAGGGGGAATGCACCTGACTCAAGCGCAGTGGAGAATGATTTCAACGTTGTGCAAGGTTCTGCAACCCTTTGAACTTGCCACACGTAAAGTGAGTTCAGACACTGCCAGCCTGAGTCAGGTCATTCCCATCATCAGGCTTTTGCAGAAGAAGCTGGAGACATTGAAGGAGGAGCTTAAACAGAGCGATTCCGCTAGGCATGTGGGACTTGTGGATGGAGCCCTTAATTCGCTTAACCAGGATTCACGGGTGGTCAATCTGTTGAAATCAGAGCACTACATTTTGGCCACCGTGCTTGATCCTAGATTTAAAACCTACGTTGTATCTCTCTTTCCGGCAGACACAAGTCTGCAGAGGTTCAAAGACCTGCTGGTGAGAAAATTGTCAAGTCAAGCGGAACGTGACCCGTCAACATCTCCTCCTTCACATTCTCCCGCAACTGGGGGTGCGAGGAAAAGGCTAAGAATTCCGAGCCCACCCGCTGGCGGTGATGCAGGGCAGTCTGGAGCGAGTGCTGACATCTGGTCCGGACTGAAGGACCTGCCGATTACTGACATGTCGTCTACTGTCACTTCATATGATTCTCTCACCATTGAAAGAATGGTGGAGGATTATATGAGTGACCGCATCCAAGTAGGCACGTCAGACAGTCCGTACGTATACTGGCAGGAAAAAGAGGCAATTTGGAGGTCCTTGCACAAACTGGCTTTATTCTACCTAAGTTGCCCTCCCTCCAGTGTGTACTCCGAAAGAGTGTTTAGTGCAGCCGCTCACCTTGTCAGCAATCGGCGTACGAGGTTACTTCCAGAAAATGTAGAGAAGATGATGTTCATCAAAATGAATTATAATCAATTCCTCCGTGGAGACATTCACCAGCAGCAATTGCCTCCACAAAGTACACAGGAACCTGAGATGGTGGATTCCAGTGGGGACGAATTAATAATCTGTGAGGAGGGGATGCACACAGTGAAAGGGGTGAGGAATCGGAGGATGATGATGAGGTGGACATCTTGCCTCTGTAGAGCCAGTTTGTGCAAGGAGAGATTGATTGCTTCTTTTTTTAGTGGGGGCCCAAACCGAACAGTCATTTTAGTCACAGTCGTGTGGCAGACCCTGTCGCTGAAATGATGTGTTCGTTAAAGTGTGCATGTCCTGTTTATACAACATAAGGGTGGGTGGAAGGGCCCAAGGACAATTCCATCTTGCACCTTTTTTCTTTCATTTTTCTTTGCATCATGTGCTGTTTGGGGACAATTTTTTTGAAGTGCTATCCTGCCTGACACTGCAGTGCCACTCCTAGATGGGCCAGGTGTTTGTGTCGGCCACTTGTGTCGCTTAGCTTAGTCACACAGCGACCTTGGTGCGCCTCTTTTTTTCTTTGCATAATGTGCTGTTTGGGGACAATTTTTTTGAAGTGCCATCCTGCCTGACACTGCAGTGCCACTCCTAGATGGGCCAGGTGTTTGTGTCGGCCACTTGTGTCGCTTAGCTTAGTCACACAGCGACCTTGGTGCGCCTCTTTTTTTCTTTGCATCATGTGCTGTTTGGGGACTATTTTTTTGAAGTGCCATCCTGCCTGACACTGCAGTGCCACTCCTAGATGGGCCAGGTGTTTGTGTCGGCCACTTGTGTCGCTTAGCTTAGCCATCCAACGACCTTGGTGCAAATTTTAGGACTAAAAATAATATTGTGAGGTGTGAGGTGTTCAGAATAGACTGGAAATGAGTGGAAATTATGGTTATTGAGGTTAATAATACTATGGGATCAAAATGACCCCCAAATTCTATGATTTAAGCTATTTTTTAGGGTTTTTTGTAAAAAAAAACACCCGAATCCAAAACACACCCGAATCCGACAAAAAAATTTTGGTGAGGTTTTGCCAAAACGCGTCCGAATCCAAAACACGGCCGCGGAACCGAATCCAAAACCAAAACACAAAACCCGAAAAATGTCCGGTGCACATCACTACTTTCCAGTAAAGTATCTGTCGTTGGAGATTTTCCTGAGAGAGACCAGCAAAAACTTCCTATGCACTTTTTATACACAGATCACGCTTGCGTATGCTGTATACAGCGCTAATGATACCGCGATTTTACGCAAAAAGCTCTTAAAATATCAAGTTGCGCTATATATCGCACCCACAAACGCGCGGTCCAATCGCACAGCGTATAGGTACTTGTTACTTATCTGCCGTACGACCACTGGAATCGAATCACAAGCTGCGAAACCTCAGCCGGAGCATATCAAAAAACTATATGGGTCACAATTCACAATTCCCTACCATGCTCCTGTGTAAGTCTCCTCACGACTTACGTATTTCAAATCCTATACTAACGTGAGTCAGCTGCCTCACGCCACCAAGCCTCCACTCACTTGGTGTACCGAACGACGGGATCCCGAATTCCGGGGTTCGAATCTAGTCACTCCTACGTTCGCTCACTCAAATACACTTTGTTTTTTTTTCTGTACAGAAAATTTTAATTCATTCAGATTGGCAGCTTTACCCCAGGAGGCAATATAGTTTAAACAAAAGTTTTATACTAATCTGCTTTAGAAACCGGGTCGTTTTGTGCTATTGTAGCATGGCTACTGTCCCACCTTTGAACTAAATTACACTATTGTGTAATTTGTACTTAGCGCCCGCACTCTTATGCACTTTGTGTAAACACGCGACCGTGCGTGTCTTTTACGCTGCGTGAGCAGTCCTGTACTGCGTCCGAGACACGTGTACAAAACCCTGCGTCCGCAATAAAACAAATCACACAGCTCTATAAATGTGAACAATACTAATTACTATTGCCCACTAGACACAACTTGTTCTGTATAAACTTTTATGCAGACCTGCGTTTGTGTCTTTTACACTTACTTCCTTAAAAAAAAGTGTTATTTTAATTTTAACTATATAGCAACAAATGTATCCGGTTCACACAGATCTAAATGAATCTAGCAATAATCAATAATTTAAATGATATGATTCAGATTGGATAGCTATCCTGCAGAACATACACTGATATAAATATACACATAATTATAATAATATTATATATATGTACCATTCACTGGTCTCCTATGAGACACCTTAACCTCTTATTTGCATATCAAAGCTATTTGTTTTTCACTGCTAAAAAAAAAGCAGTTACACAGGTTAATTTGCATTTCAATGGCTATCCTCCCTAGTAAGCAGATTCTACAAGTCTTGGAAGGAAAAAACAAAACCAACTCTTTCTTTGCTTTTTCTATCTGTGTGCAACCCCCCACTTGATGTAAAGTAATTACGCACAGACAAAAAGGACAGAAAAAAAAAACTTATCTCACCATTTACTCTCACTAGGCCCAACTGAAACTATTTGTAATTGACAATGGCATGGATTAAATAAATGCATTGGTAACTCATAAATGGTGCTTGATGTGACAAGGGAAACTGATTGTTCTGAGCAGACTGAAAATCAGCTATTTATAAAATGACCTTCCTAAAATAGCCACTGCTTCTCCCCCTTCTACATCCATGAGGTTTACACAAGATGGTGGACAGGCCATGTGGTTATTCCAAAATGGAGGACAGACCATGCGGCTTCCTTTGTCACAAAAAAATCACACATTATACAAGCACCAGAAGTTATTTTAGGCCTGAGTTTAAAAAAAAAACTTTATCAAGGCTATGCAGCAACTTTTAAATGTACTTTTAAATCTACTTAACAGATAAACAATCCAATCTGAATCAAACACAATATGACTTATTTGAACTTTGTTTTGCAACAATGTGAGAGGGTATGCAAAGTATCGGTGCACTTTGTGTACGCTTTTTTTCGCCAAAAAAATTCACAGATTTTTAAATAGCTTTTTTCCTGTGTTTTACAGGTTCTACCAGCACCTCTGCAGACCATACAGGGCAGACGTCATCTAATCAGCACACAAGTAGGGTTTTCAGTGTATCCATCGACCAAGAAAAGGTTACATAGGATACCTTCTTTCTGCCCTTTGCTGATAGATTAAGTCTGCTGTGACCTGTCAGGCTGTGAGTATGTGGAAATCGGATGATGCCCCCAATTGTGAATGCTGATTTACATACAGGACTAAAAGCAACACTTTAAAAAGACATTTCATACACTTTAAATGGAGCCGCTGCGGCCGCTATACTTAATCCTCAACCTACGTACTTATTACACCATTAGCGTACAGAGTCCCGTACCGTGTACGGACTTTGCGTACAAACGCCGCGCTGGCTGTACAAAGTACACTCAACACGTACACACCCAAATATACACCGTGAACCCTTAGCAGTTATGCATGCGATAGTAATACACTTTTAACCTTAGCAGGGAAAGGAAAACACGACACCAGATTGTATTTAAAATACCGGGTTCCGACACCACAACATATTATTACTGAAAGGGGGTTACAATAACAAAGCAATTCAATACAAAGAATAATGGCTACAGTCAATGGTACATACTTGTTTGGTAATCGCCGCGCTACCCAGTCTGGTCCTCGGTCATCTAGATAGATAACTTTTAGAGTCTTGTGAGACCAGGCCTGCAGCTGGCTCCTTTTATACAATCTTCCAAAACTTAACACAATGGATACTGTAATCTCTTTGTCCATTGGACACAGGGATGGTCATTTACAGTACAGGAGAGGTCATAGGTTGGTTTGAATAGGTGGGCGATGTCTGTTCAAGATGCACTTGTGGGTGGTCTCCTCTGGGTTCCCGCCGCATACTTAATGTACAGTAAATACAGTTTATATCTATATTCTGCTCCTGCACATAACTATTCGCAGGAACGTGCGATCATCTGCAAACCAACACCGGAATATTACCCTTAAAATACCCTACAGCTGGATACCAAACACCACCTTATAACTTTGTTCTATCCCCTCCTATCCTGTAAAGGTGAATCCCTTTGTTCTGATACCATTTAAACTGTTGTAACTTGCTGGTGTGGTGCAGGGAGACTATGTGTACATTGTGCACTATTTGGATTAATTATGTAATGTGTTTTGATAGCTTTTCCATGCGTCCACAAACTCTACCGTAAATACTCATACCACGCGCTAATGCACAGGACCGCGGGAGCAACCATACGCAAACTGCGAATATGCGCACGCACGGCAGAACAAGTACACACACGGAGGCCATCTGTGTGTAGTTTGTACGTGATGTGTGTACTGCAATATTTTTCGACTTTGACATGTGTAAAAAGGGGGACGGTGTCTGCCGTAATGTGTAATAAGGGGGGCGCTGTCTGCCGTAATGTGTATATGGGGACACTGTCTGCCATAATGTGTAATAAGGGGACGCTGTCTGCCGTAATGTGTAATAAGGGGGGCGCTGTCTGCCGTAATGTGTATATGTGGACGCAGTCTGCCATAATGTGTAATAAGGGGACGCTGTCTGCCGTAATGTGTAATAAGGGGGACACAGTCTGCCGTAATGTGTAATATGGGGACGCTCTCTGCCGTAATGCGTAATAAGGGGGACACTGTCTGCCGAAATGTGTAAAAACGGTGACGCTGTCTGCCGTAATGTGTAATATGGGGACGCTCTCTGCAGTAATGTGTAAAACAGGTGACGCTGTCTGCCGTAATGTGTAATAAGGGGGACACTGTCTGCCGTAATGTGTAAAAAGGGGGACGCTGTCTGCAGTAATGTGTAATAATGGGGACACAGTCTGCCTTAATGTGTAATATGGGGACGCTGTCTGCCGTAATGCGTAATAAGGGGGACATGTCTGCCAAAATGTGTAATAAGGGGACGTTGTCTGCTGTAATGTGTAATAAGGGTACGCCGTCTGCCGTAATGAGTAATAAGGGGACGCTGTCTACCATAATGTGTAATAAGGGGACGCTGTCTGCCGTAATGTGTAAAAAGGGGGGCGCTGTGTGCCGTAATGTGTAAAAAGGGGGCGATGTCTGCCGTAGTGTGTAAAAAGGGGACGCTATCTGCCGTAATGTGTAATATAGGGATGCTGTCTGCCGTAATGTGTAAAACAGGGGACGCTGTCTGCCGTAATGTGTAATAAGGGGATGCTGTCTGCCGTAATGTGTAAAAAGGGGGACGCTGTCTGCCGTAATGTGTAATAAGGGGGGCGCTGTCTGCCGTAATGTGTAATATGGGGACACAGTCTGCCGTAATGTGTAATAAGGGGGCGCTGTCTGCCGTAATGTGTAAAAAGGGGACTCTGCCTGTCGTAATGTGTAAAAAGGGGACACTGTCTGCCATAATGTGTTAAAAGGTGAATCTGTCTGCCATAATGTGTAAAAGGGGCACTACCTGGTGTAGTGGCGCTACTGTGCAGTGTAATTTTAATAATAGAGACTACTGTGCACAGTAATATGAATTGTCATTATTTTGTGGCCACACCCCTTCCCCATAAAGCCACGCCCATAAATGATTTTTATGTGCGCCTACGGCGCGCATTACCCCTGTATCTGCCGTAATGTGTAATATGGGGATGCTGTTTTCCGTAATGTGTAAAACAGGGGACGCTGTCTGCCGTAATGTGTAATAAGGGGGACACTGTCTGCCGTAATGTGTAAAAAGGGGGATGCTGTCTGCCGTAATGTGTAATAAGGGGGGCGCTGTCTGCCGTAATGTGTAATATGGGGACGCAGTCTGCCGTAATGTGTAATAAGGGGATGCTGTCTGCCGTAATGTGTAATAAGGGGGACACAGTCTGCCGTAATGTGTAATATGGGGACGCTGTCTGCCGTAATGCGTAATAAGGGGGACACTGTCTGCCGAAATGTGTAAAAACGGTGACGCTGTCTTCCGTAATGTGTAATAAGGGGACGCTGTCTGCTGTAATGTGTAATAAGGGTACGCCGTCTACCGTAATGTGTAATAAGGGGACGCTGTCTGCCGTAATGTGTAAAAAGGGGGGCGCTGTGTGCCGTAATGTGTAAAAATGGGGGCGCTGTCTGCCGTAATGTGTAAAAAGGGGACGCTATCTGCCGTAATGTGTAATATAGGGACGCTGTCTGCCATAATGTGTAAAACAGGGGACGCTGTCTGCCGTAATGTGTAATAAGGGGATGCTGTCTGCCGTAATGTGTAAAAAGGGGGACGCTGTCTGCCTTAATGTGTAATAAGGGGGGCGCTGTCTGCCGTAATGTGTAATATGGGGACACAGTCTGCCGTAATGTGTAATAAGGGGACGCTGTCTGCCGTAATGTGTCTAAAGGGCCTCTGCCTGTCGTAATGTGTAAAAAGGGGACACTGTCTGCCGTAATGTGTTAAAAGGTGAATCTGTCTGCCATAATGTGTAAAAGGGGCACTACCTGGTGTAGTGGCGCTACTGTGCGGTGTAATTTGAATAATAGAGACTACTATGCACAGTAATATGAATTGTCATTATTTTGTGGCCACACCCCTTCCCCATGAAGCCACGCCCCTATATATTTTTTTAACGCCTACGGCGCGCATTGCCCCTGTTGTTCAGTAGAGGGTAGGGGGGCACCGAGGCCGTTTCTTGCACACAGCGCTAAAATGTCTAGTTACGACACTGACCTGAATGTATTAAAGGGCATTTGGAGCAGTTTTCATGAAAAACTGCTCCAAACCCTTTTTTCACTTTTTTTTAGTAGCCCACATCGCATTCCCCATACTTATAATGAGAAATGTGATGAGGCCAAAGTTACTAAAAAAAATGTGAAAAAATACCACAGTGTGCCCTGTCATAATCTCGCCAGCTCAGGCTGGCGAGTTCACAGGGCAGCACTGTGATGTGCACCCTTTTGCCCCAGGGGCAGAGAATGCTGAGCGGGGACCCGGCAGAGTGATCAGCTATGAGTAATGGTTACCATGGATACTGTATATTGTTCTTGGGCTAGGGTGCCTGTCTCCGTACAGTATGTATTTATTGTGGTAGGCTTACTTTAATAAGATTTTAAACCTACCGATAAATCTTTTTCTCGTAGTCCGTAGAGGATGCTGGGGACTCCGTAAGGACCATGGGGATAGACGGGCTCCGCAGGAGACATGGGGACTTTAAGAAAGAACTTTAGGTATGGGTGTGCACTGGCTCCTCCCTCTATGCCCCTCCTCCAGACCTCAATTAGAGAAACTGTGCCCAGAGGAGACGGACAGTACGAGGAAAGGATTTTCGTTAATACAAGGGCGAGATTCATACCAGCCCACACCATTCACACCGTATAACTTGTGATATACTAACCATTTAACAGTATGAAAACAACACAGCATCAGTCTGATACCGATGAAAACTATAACATAACCCTTATGTAAGCAAAACTATATACAAGTCTTGCAGAAGTAGTCCGCACTTGGGACGGGCGCCCAGCATCCTCTACGGACTAGAGAAAAAATTTACCGGTAGGTTTAAAATCTTATTTTCTCTTACGTCCTAGAGGATGCTGGGGACTCCGTAAGGACCATGGGGATTATACCAAAGCTCCCAAACGGGCGGGAGAGTGTGGATGACTCTGCAGCACCGATTGAGCAAACAGGAGGTCCTCCTCAGCCAGGGTATCAAACTTATTGAACTTTGCAAAGGTGTTTGACCCCGACCAAGTAGCAGCTCGACACAGTTGTAATGCAGAGACACCTCGGGCAGCCGCCCAAGAAGAGCCCACCTTCCTAGTGGAATGGGCCTTAACCGATTTTGGTAATGGCAATCCTGCCGTAGAATAAGCCTGCTGAATCGTGTTACAGATCCAGCGAGCAATAGTCTGTTTTGAAGCAGGAGCACCAACCTTGTTGGCTGCATACAGGACAAACAGTGCTTCTGTTTTTCTGACCCTAGCCGTTCTGGCCACGTAAATTTTCAAAGCCCTGACCACATCAAGGGACTCGGAATCCTCCAAGCAGAGGCGTATCTAGCACGGGGCGAGCAGGGCACGTGCCCTGGGCGCCATGGCAGCCCCAACAGAGGGGGGCGCCACCGGCACCTGCACGGCCCACTCGCCCCATGCTTCAGGGATTCCGCCGGCGCTACCCGCGGCGCTTTCCCTGTCTCCCCGGCTGCTGTGCCTGTCACAATAGACAGGCAGCGGCAGCCAGGAGCCTCCCCCTACTCCCCCCTGCAAAGTGACTGTGTACGCGATCGCGTGCGCGATCGCGATCGCGGAGGTGCGCACATGCGCGTGCGCGACCTCGGGGGGGGGGGGGGGGCGTGCGGCCCCTGAACAGCAGTGAGTGCAGGTGAGCGGGAAGGGGGTGCGGGACATTTTGTATGTGTGTGTGTGTTAAGTGTGTGTGTTAATTGTGTGTGTGTCGGACAGTGTGCGTGTGTGTTGTGTGTGGGACAGTGCGTGTGTGTTAATTGTGTGTGTGTGGGACAGTGTGAGTGTGTGTAAATTGTGTGTGTGTGTGTGTGTGTGTGGGACAGTGTGCGTGTGTTAATTGTGTGTGTGGGGGACAGTGTGTGTGTTAATTGTGTGTGTGTGTGACAGTGTGAGTGTGTTAATTGTGTGTGTGGGACAGTGCGTGTTTGTTAATTGTGTGTGTGTGTGTGTGTGTGTGTGTGTGACAGTGTGAGTGTGTTAATTGTGTGTGTGGGACAGTTTTGAGTGCGTGTTAATTGTGTGTGTGTGGGACAGTGTGCGTGTGTGTTAATTGTGTATGTGTGGGACAGTGTGAGTGTGTTAATTGTGTGTGTGTGTGTGTAGGACAGTGTGAGTGTGTTAATTGTGTGTGTGTGGGACAGTTTGAGTGTGTGTTAATTGTGTGTGTGTGGGACAGTGCGTGTGTGTTAATTGTGTGTGTGTGGGACTGTGTGCGTGTGTGTTAATTGTGTGTGTGTGGGACAGTGTGCGTGTGTTAAGTGTGTGTGTGTGTGGGACAGTGTGAGTGTGTTAATTGTGTGTGTGTGTGGGACAGTGCGTGTTTGTTAATTGTGTGTGTGGGACAGTAGGCGTGTGTGTTATTTGTGTGTGTGGGACAGTGTGCGTGTGTGTTATTTGTGTGTGTGGGACAGTGTGCGTGCGTGTGTGTTAATTGTGTGTGGGACAGTGTGCGTGTGTTAATTGTGTGTGTGTGTTAATTGTCCCGGCGGTTATTGGTGTCTGTAGTGTGCGCCCCGTCCTCCTCCGCTGCCGCTGACAGGAGCGGCGGTATGCGGCTCTCCCCCTCCTCCGCCGGCTCCGTCCTCCCGTCGTGGCCCTGCAGTGTGTGCCGGTCTCCCCAGCAGCAGCAGCAGCAGCAGGTTAGTCTCTCCCCCCCCCCCCCCCTCCCTCCCTCTCTCTCTCTCTCTCTCTCTCTCCTCCTGTGGATTGCAGTTTGTAAGTATCATTTTAATTTTTACAGGTACCCCTATTGAATTCTACTGGACAAGTGGACGTGACCGGCGTGGGATGTAGGTAAGTAATCTGTCTCTTATTTTTACAGGTACCCCTATTGGATTCTACTGGACAAGTGGACGTGACCGGCGTGGGATGTAGGTAAGTAATCTGTCTCTCATTTTTACAGGTACCCCTATTGGATTCTACTGGACAAGTGGACGTGACCGGCGTGGGATGTAGGTAAGTAATCTGTCTCTCATTTTTACAGATTCCCCTACTGGATTCTACTGGACAAGTGGACGTGACCAGCGTGGGATGTAGGTAAGTAATCTGTCTCTCATTTTTACAGATTCCCCTACTGGATTCTACTGGACAAGTGGACGTGACCAGCGTGGGATGTAGGTAAGTAATCTGTCTCTCATTTTTACAGGTACCCCTATTGAATTCTACTGGACAAGTGGACGTGACCAGCGTGGGATGTAGGTAAGTAATCTGTCTCTCAGTTTTACAGCTACCCCTATTGGATTCTACTGGACAAGTGGACGTGATCGGCGTGGGATGTAGGTAAGTAATCTGTCTCTCATTTTTACAGGTACCCCTATTGGATTCTACTGGACAAGTGGACGTGATCGGCGTGGGATGTAGGTAAGTAATCTCTCTCTCATTTTCACAGGTACCCCTATTGGATTCTACTGGACAAGTGGACGTGACCGGCGTGGGATGTAGGTAAGTAATCTGTCTCTCATTTTTACAGATTCCCTTACTGGATTCTACTGGACAAGTGGACGTGACCAGCGTAGGATGTAGGTAAGTAATCTGTCTCTCATTTTTACAGGTACCCCTATTGGATTCTACTGGACAAGTGGACGTGATCGGCGTGGGATGTAGGTAAGTAATCTCTCTCATTTTTACAGGTACCCCTATTGGATTCTACTGGACAAGTGGACGTGACCAGCGTGGGATGTAGGTAAGTAATCTGTCTCTCATTTTTACAGGTACCCCTACTGGATTCTACTGGACAAGTGGACGTGACCGGCGTGGGATGTAGGTAAGTAATCTGTCTCTCATTTTTACAGGTACCCCTATTGAATTCTACTGGACAAGTGGACGTGACCAGCGTGGGATGTAGGTAAGTAATCTGTCTCTCATTTTTACAGGTACCCCTATTGGATTCTACTGGACAAGTGGACGTGACCGGCGTGGGATGTAGGTAAGTAATCTGTCTCTCATTTTTACAGATTCCCCTACTGGATTCTACTGGACAAGTGGACGTGACCAGCGTGGGATGTAGGTAAGTAATCTGTCTCTCATTTTTACAGCTACCCCTATTGGATTCTACTGGACAAGTGGACGTGACCGGCGTGGGATATAGGTAAGTATGTGTGAGTGTGTCAGTGTGCTTTAATAAATTTTTACTGTCACGGTGTGTGAGTTGTGTTTTTATTTGGGTATTTTTTCTGTTGTAGAACTACAGGTACCGGCGGGCCCGTTATTTCCCTGCATGTTGATACTTGAGGTTCTCCAAGTACCAGCAAGCGGGGGAGGCTTTCTGGGCCTTGTAGTTCCACAACAAAAAACAATATTCTCTTTTTACTTACATGGCTATCAGCCTCCCATCCACAGCCCACGGATGGGGGGGACAGCCTCGGGCTTCACCCCTGGCCCTTGGGTGCCTGGAGGGGGGGTGACCCCTTGATTTAAGGGGTCCCCACTCCTCCAGGGAACCCCGGCCAGTGGTGACTAGTTGGGGGGGTAATGCCACGGCCGCAGGGACCTACATAAATGTGTCCCCCGGCCGTGGCATTATGTCCCTGGCTAGTGGAGCCCGGTGCTGGTTTTAAAAATACGGGGGGACCCCTACATCTTTTGTCCCCCGTATTTTTGGAACCAGGACCGGACTAAGAGCCCGATGCTGGTTGTCTAAATACGGGGAACCCCTGTCCAATTTTTTCCCAGTATTTAAACAACCAGGACCGGCTCAAAGAGCCCGAGGCTGGTTATACTTAGGAGGGGGGACCTCACGCAGTTTTCTCTAACGTCCTAGTGGATGCTGGGAACTCCGTAAGGACCATGGGGAATAGCGGGCTCCGAAGGAGGCTGGGCACTCTAGAAAGATCTTAGACTACCTGGTGTGCACTGGCTCCTCCCACTATGACCCTCCTCCAAGCCTCAGTTAGATTTCGTGCCCGGCCGAGGTTGGATGCACACTAGGGGCTCTCCTGAGCTCTTAGAAAGTTATAGTCTTAGATTTTGTTATTTTCAGTGAGACCTGCTGGCAACAGGCTCACTGCAGCGAGGGACTAAGGGGAGAAGAAGCGAACTCGCCTGCTTGCAGCCGGATTGGGCTTCTTAGGCTACTGGACACCATTAGCTCCAGAGGGATCGACCGCAGGCCCAGCCTTGATGTTCGGTCCCGGAGCCGCGCCGCCGTCCCCCTTACAGAGCCAGAAGCAAGAAGATGGTCCGGAAAATCGGCGGCATGAAGACTCTGTCTTCACCAAGGTAGCGCACAGCACTGCAGCTGTGCGCCATTGCTCCTCTCACACACTTCACACTCCGGTCACTGAGGGTGCAGGGCGCTGGGGGGGGCGCCCTGAGGCAGCAATAAAAACACCTTCGCTGGCTAAAATACCTCAATATATGGCCCCAGGGGCTATATATGAGGTAAATACCCCTGCCAGAATTCCATAAAAAAACGGGAGAATAGGCCGCGAAAAAGGGGCGGAGCCTATCTCCTCAACACACTGGCGCCATTTTTCCCTCACAGCTCGGCTGGAAGGAAGCTCCCTGGCTCTTCCCTGCAATTACTACAGTACAGTAAGAGGGAAAAGAGAGGGGGGGCATTAAAATTGGCACTGTATACAGTATATTATATAAAAAGCAGCTATTAGGGACATAACTCAGTTAGTCCCTGTATATATATAGCGCTCTGGTGTGTGCTGGCATACTCTTACTCTGTCCCCCCAAAGGGCTTTTGTGGGTCCTGTCCTCGTTTAGAGCATTCCCTGTGTGTCTGCGGTGTGTCGGTACGGCTGTGTCGACATGTTGAATGAGGAGGCTTATATGGTGACAGAACAGAGGCCGATATATGTGATGTCGCCCCCTGTGGGGCCGACACCAGAGTGGATGGATAGGTGAAAGGTATTAACCGACAGTGTCAACTCCTTACATAAAAGGGTGGATGACGTAACAGCTGTGGGACAGCCGGCTTCGCAGCCCGCGCCTGCCCAGGCGTCTCAAAGGCCATCAGGGGCTCAAAAACGCCCGCTCTCTCAGATGGCAGACACAGATGTCGACAGACACGGTGTCTGACTCCAGTGTCGACAAGGTGGAGACATATACACAATCCACTAGGAACATCCGTGACGTGATCCCGGCAATAAAAAATGTGTTATACATTTCTGACTTTAACCCAAGCACCTCTAAAAATGGGTTTTAGGTTTGGGGAGAAAAAACAGGCAGTGTTTTGTTCCCCCATCAGATGAATAAATGAAGTGTGTGAAAGCGTGGGTTCCCCCGATAAGAAACTGGTAATTTATAAAAAGTTACTGATAGCGTACCCTTTCCCGCAAGGTGGATAAGTTACGCTGGGAGATATCCCCTAGGGTGGATAAGGCGCTCACACGTTTGTCAAAAAAGGTGGCACTGCCGTCTTTGGATACGGCCACTTTAATAGGTGCCTGTTGATAAAAAACAGGAGGCTATCCTGAAGTCTGTATTTACACACTCAGGTACTAGACTAAGACCTGCAGATAGTGCTGCTGCAGCGTGGTCGGTGACCCTGTCAAACAGGGATACTAGTTGGCAAACATAAAAACATATTAAAGACGTCGTCTTATATATGGGGGATGCACAGAGGGATATTTTGCCGGCTGGCATCCAAAATAAATGTAATGTCCATTCTGTCAGGAGGGTATTAGAGACCTGTCACTGGACAGGTGATGCTGACTTAAAAAGCGCATAGAGAGCCTTATAAGGGTGAGGAATTATTTGGGGATGGTCTCTGGGACCTCGTATCCACAGCAACTGCTGGGAAGAAATAATTTTACCTCAGGTTTCCTCACAGACAAAGGTACAGTCCTTTCGGCTTCAGAAAAGCAAGCGGGTCAAATGGCGCTTCCTTTCTGTACAGAGACAAGGGGAAAAAAGCTGCACCAGTCAGCCTGTTCCCTGAATCAAGATTCTTCCCCCGCCTCCTGTGAGGCCACACCATGACGCGGGTGCTCCACAGGTGTAGCCAGGTACGGTGGGGGGCCGTCTAAAAAATTTCAGCAATTAGTGGGCTCGCTCACAGGTGGATCCCTGTTTCTTTCAAGTAGTATTTCAGGGGTACAAGCTGGAATTCGAGATGTCTCCCCCCAGCCGTTTCCTAAAATATGCCTTGCTGACAACTCCCTCAGGCAGGGAGGCTGTGCTAGAGGCAATTAATAAGCGGTATTCCCAGCAGGTAATACTCAAGGTGCCCCTACTTCAACAAGGACGGGGTTACTATTCCACACGGGTTGGGGTACCGAAACCGCATGGTTCGGTGTGACCCATTTTATATTTAAAATCCTTGAACACAAAAATTCAAGTTCAAGATGGAATCGCTCAGGGCGGTTATTCCAAGCCTGGACGAGGGGGATTACATGGTATCCTGGGACATCAAGGATGCTTACCTGCATGTCCCCATTTACCATCCTCGCCAGGAGTACCTCAGATTTGTGGTACAGGATTACCATTACCAAGTCCAGACACTGCCGTTTGGACTGTACATGGCACCGAGGGTGTTTTATCAAGGTAATGGCCGAGATGTTGATACTCCTTCAAAAAAAGGGAGTTGTAATTATCCCGTACTTGGACAATCTCGTTATAAGGGCGAGGTCCAAGGAGCAGTTGGTAGTCGGGGTAGCACTATTTTGGAAAGTGCTACAACAGCATGGTTGGATTCTAAACAGTCCAAAGTCACAGCTGGTTCCTATGACACGTCTACTGTTCCTGGGGATGGTTCTGGACATAAACCAGAAATAGTGTTTCTCCCGGAGGAGAAAGCCAAGGAGTTGTCATCTCTAGTCAGAGACCTCCTGAAGCCAAAATAGGTAGCAGTGCATCATTGCACGCGAGTCCTGGGAAAAATGGTAGCTTCCTACGAAGCAATCCCATTAGGCAGGTTCCATACAAGAACTTTTCAGAGGGACCTGTTGGACAAGTGGTCCGGATCGCATCTTCCGATGCATAGGCTGATAACCCTGTCTCCAAGGACCAGGGTATCTCTACTGTGGTGGCTGCAGAGTGCCCATCTTCAAGAGGGCCGCAGTTTCGGCATACAGGACTAGGTCCTAGTGACCATGGATTCCAGCCTTTGAGGCTGGGAGGCAGTCACACAGGGAAGAAATTTCCAGGGACTTTGGTCAAGTCAGGTTATTTCCCTACACATAAATATTCTGGACCTGAGGGCCATTTACAATGCCCTGAGGCCGGCAAGGCCTCTGCTTCAAAAACAGCCGGTACTGATCCAATCAGACAACATCACGGCAGTCGCCCATGTAAACCAACAGGGCGGCACAAGAAGCAGGATGGCGATGGCAGAAGCCACAAGGATTCTCCGATAGGCGGAAAATCATGTGTTAGCACTGTCAGCAGTGTTCATTCCCGGAGTGGACAACTGGGAAGCAGATCTTCTCAACAGACACGACCTCCACCCGGGAGAATGGGGACTTCCTCCAGAAGTCTTCCAATAGGATTGTACACCATTGGGAAAGGCCACAGGTGGACATGATGGCGTCCCGCCTCAACAAAAAGCTATAAAAGATATTGCACCGGGTCAAGGGACCCTCAGGCGATAGCTATGGACGCTCTGGTAACACCGTGGGTGTACCAGTCGGTTTATGTGTTCTCCCCTCTGCCTCTCATACCAAAGGTACTGAGAATAATAAGAAGGCGAGGAGTAAGAACGATACTCGTGGATGGCCAAGAAGAGCTTGGTACCCAGAACTTCAAGAATTTATATCAGAGGACCCATGGCCTCTGCCACTCAGACAGGACCTGCGGCAGCAGGGGCCCTGTCTGTTCCAAGACTTACCGCGGCTGCGTTTGTCGGCATGGCGGTTGAGCGCCGGATCCTGAAGGAAAATGGCATTCCGGAGGAAGTCATTCCTACGCTTACTAAAGCCAGGAAAGAGGTTACAGCAACTCATTATCACCGCATATGGCGAAAATATGTTGCATAGTGTGAGGCCGAAAGGGCCCCAACAGAGGAATTTCAACTAGGTCGATTTCTGCATTTCCTGCAAGCAGGAGTGACTATGGGCCTTAAATTGGGTTCCATTAAGGTACAGATCTCGGCTCTGTAGATTTTCTTTCAAAAAGAACTAGCTTCAGTACCTGAAGTTCAGACATTTATAAAAGGAGTGCTGCAGAGTCAGCCCCCGTTTGTGCCTCCTGTGGCACCTTGGGATCTCAACGTGGTGTTGAGTTTCTTAAAATCACATTGGTTTGAACCACTAAAAACCGTGGATCTGAAATATCTCACGTGGAAGGTGGTTATGTTATTGGCCTTGGCTTCTGCCAGGCGAGTATCAAAGTTGGCGGCTTTGTCTTGTAAAAGCCCTTATTTGATTTTCCATATGGATAGGGCAGAATTGAGGACTCGTCCCCAGTTTCTCCCAAAGGTGGTGTCAGCGTTTCACCTGAACCAGCCTATTGTGGTGCCTAGGCTACTAGGGACTTGGAGGACTCCAAGTTGCTAGACGTTGTCAGGGCACTGAAAATATATGTTTCCAGAACGGCTAGAGTCAGAAAATCTGACTCGCTGTTTATCCTATATGCACCTAATAAGCTGGGTGCTCCTGCTTCTAAGCAGACTATTGCTCGTTGGATTTGTAGTACAATTCAGCTTGCACATACTGTGGCAGGCCTGCCACAGCCAAAATCTGTCAATGCCCATTCCACAAGGAAGGTGGGCTCATCTTGGGCGGCTGCCCGAGGGGTCTCGGCTTTACAACTTTGCCGAGCAGCTACTTGGTCAGGGGCAAACACGTTTGCAAAATTCTACAAATTTGATACCCTGGCTGAGGAGGACCTGGAGTTCTCTCATTCAGTGCTGCAGAGTCATCCGCACTCTCCCGCCCGTTTGGGAGCTTTGGTATAATCCCCATGGTCCTTACGGAGTTCCCAGCATCCACTAGGACGTTAGAGAAAATAAGAATTTACTCACCGGTAATTCTATTTCTCGTAGTCCGTAGTGGATGCTGGGCGCCCATCCCAAGTGCGGTTTATCTGCAATACTTGTACATAGTTATTGTTAACTAAATCGGGTTATTGTTGAGCCATCTGTTGAGAGGCTCTATTGTTTCATACTGTTAACTGTGTTTCATATCACGAGTTGTACGGTGTGATTGGTGTGGCTGGTATGAGTCTTACCCGGGATTCAAAATCCTTCCTTATTGTGTACGCTCGTCCGGGCACAGTACCTAACTGAGGCTTGGAGGAGGGTCATAGTGGGAGGAGCCAGTGCACACCAGGTAGTCTAAGATCTTTCTAGAGTGCCCAGCCTCCTTCGGAGCCCGCTATTCCCCATGGTCCTTACGGAGTTCCCAGCATCCACTACGGACTACGAGAAATAGAATTACCGGTGAGTAAATTCTTATTTTTTTTTACATTTTTAACACATTCAGACCCTTCTCCATTAAGTTAATGGAAACCCTGGACAACAAAATTGCATTCATGTCCTCCTCCCACTCCCTTCCCAGTCCCAAACACTGATTATTATTTTTTTCTATAAAAATGTACAATATATCACAAGTATGATGAGCAGGCATGCAGCGGGCATTGGCGGCTTTGGACTGAGTTGCAAATTAGTGGCGGAGGGCTGGGTCAGTTGATGGTGGGCGAGTTTGTAAGCTATTGGTGGTGGCAGCGGGCATCGGCTCAGAGGCAGTGGCGGGCATTGGCTCGGTGGCGGTAGGGGTCATCGGCAGGATTCGGCAGACATTATGGCTGTAGTGCCTCACCGCACGCCACTGACCTCACCGCACGCCACTGGTGTGTGGGACAGTGTGCGTGTGTGTTAATTGTGTGTGTGGGACAGTGTGAGTGTGTGTTAATTGTGTGTGTGTGGAACAGTGTCAGTGTGTGTAAATTTTTGCAGTCCAGTGTGTGTGTGGGGGAGAGGAAAGTATGAGAATGTGTGTGTGTAGTCTGAGTGGGTGTGTGTGTAGGATTTGGGGGTGGCCAGTCTGTGTGTGTGTAATCAGTGTGTGTGGGATGTACTAATGGCCATTTACCGAAGAGAGATATGTATTAAACCACGGGCACTGAGATGCCCTTCTCACTCACCATCCAGCTGGGTGGGCGAGCCGGGCGGGTGGAAAGCCAGCAGCAGGGGCAGCATGCCGGATATCAGCAGCTGAGGGTGGGGGCTGTAATGCACATGCGGAGCCCAAAGCCGGAGATCAGCAGCATGCTGACCGGCAATAAGCAGCTTCTGCTTCCGCGTTCAACATGCTGCTGATCTCCGGCTTTGGGCTACGCAGGGTTCGGGGGATGGGTGTCCTCTGCCGGTGTACTGCAGCTCCGGGGGTGCGGGCTAAGGAGGCTTTCAGCACTGTTGAATATCCAGCTGCCTCAAGTATGTACAGCCCGCACCCTCTGCTGCTGATATCCGGCATGCTGCTGCTGGCTATCCCCCCGCCCGGCTCGGCCACACAGCTGTATGGTGAGAAGGGCATCTCAGTTCCTGAGGTTTAACACATATGCCTCAGAAAATGGCCTCTGCGGTAAACGATACTAATGCTTACCGTGACAGTAACAGCGGGGAGGAAGGCGCACATCGGGATCCTGCAGCATGAAACAAGAACCCCTTCGGAGCGCAGCAGACCACACTGAAAAGGGTGCATACCCGGTGCGGTGCTCTGCATCCCGGGTGGTGCCGAAGATGTGGAGTGTCGGAGGTGGCAGAAGCGCCGCAGCTTGGGGTGAGAAACCGCTGCAGCCCTTCCGCTGCTAAACTCTGCAATTAGTCTATTAAGGGGGTGGGCTCCCCTCATCATAGTGCCCCACAGGCCATGTTAATTCTGGGTGTAGGATCCCCTAACTCTATAATGGGAATTTTGGCTCATATCATGTGCTGTAACATGAATTTTGGCTAATACCGTGTGCTATAATGTGAATTTCGGCTCATACTATGTGGGGTAATGTGAATTTTGGCTCATTCCGTGTGCTGTAATGTGAATTTCGGCTCATACCGTGTGCTGTAATGTGAATTTCGGCTCATACCATGTGGGGAAATGTGAATTTTGGCTCATACCATGTGGAGTAATGT
This sequence comes from Pseudophryne corroboree, assembly GCF_028390025.1. Taxonomy (NCBI): domain Eukaryota; kingdom Metazoa; phylum Chordata; class Amphibia; order Anura; family Myobatrachidae; genus Pseudophryne; species Pseudophryne corroboree. The sequence goes on from NC_086445.1 coordinate 147,149,103, forward strand.
GAATTTTGGCTCATACCGTGTGCTATAATGTGAATTTCGGCTCATACCATGTGCTATAATGTGAATTTTGGCTCATACCATGTGGGGTAATGTGAATTTCGGCTCATACTGTGTGCTATAATGTGAATTTCGGCTCATGCCGTGTGGGGCAATGTGAATTTCGGCTCATACTGTGTGCTATAATGTGAATTTCGGCTCATACCGTGTGCTATAATGTGAAAGGGGCACCAGTACTAGATAGTATAAGGGGTCCTACTACACTGAAGGACACGCCCCTTTTGAGTGACCGCGCCCCTTTTCCGGAGCGCGCGCGCCTTCGGCGCGTGCATAATTGCTATCTGCACTCTTTCATTCCACCTTCAAAAATTCAACTTCGACCACTGCACCTACATACACATACATACACACCCTGACATCTTTATATGCAGTGACACCGGTGGCATCTGCACATACTTTCCTTTTGTATTTTTTTTTTATTATCATTTTATTAATTTATTATTTTTATTAAGAAAAAATTATTATTATTTTTTTTGGGGGGGGGGGGGGGGGGCGCCATTATTGATCTTGCCCTGGGCTCCAAAAACCCTAGTTACGCCTCTGCCTCCAAGTCTCGCGTAGCCACAGGCACCACAATAGGTTGGTTCATATGAAAAGATGACACCACCTTAGGCAAAATTTGAGGACGGGTCCGCAATTCCGCTCTATCCATATGGAAAACCAGATAGGGGCTTTTATGAGACAAAGCCGCCAATTTCCGACACTCGCCTAGCTGAAGCCAAGGCTAACAACATGACCACCTTCCAAGTGAGATTTTTTAACTCCACTGTTTTAAGTGGTTCAAACCAGTGCGATTTAAGGAAACTCAACACCATGTTAAGGTCCCAAGGCGCCACCGGAGGTACAAAAGGAGGCTGAATATGCAGCACTCCCTTCACAAAAGTCTGTACTTCTGGGAGAGAAGCTAATTCCTTCTGAAAGAAAATGGATAAGGCCGAAATCTGAACCTTAATGGAGCCTAATTTTAGGCCCAAATTCACTCCAGTTTGTAGGAAGTGAAGGAAACGTCTCAGATGGAATTCTTCCGTAGGAGCATTCCTGGCCTCACACCAAGAAACATACTTTCACCATATACGGTGATAATGTTTTGCTGTCACGTCCTACCTAGCCTTTATCAGAGTAGGAATGACCTCATCCGGAATGCCCTTTTCCGCTAGGATCCGGCGTTCAACCGCCATGCCGTCAAACGCAGCCGCGGTAAGTCTTGGAACAGACAGGGTCCCTGTTGCAAAAGGTCCTGTCTTAGAGGAAGAGGCCACGGATCTTCTGTGAGCATCTCCTGCAGATCCGGATACCAGGCCTTTCGCGGCCAATCCGGAACAATGAGAATTGTCTGCACTCCTCTTTTTCTTATTATTCTCAACATCTTTGGGATTAGAGGAAGAGGAGGAAACACATAGACCGACTGGAAAACCCACGGTGTCACTAGGGCGTCCACAGCCACTGCCTGAGGGTCTCTTGACCTGGCGCAATACCTCTGTAGCTTTTTGTTGAGGCGGGACGCCATCATGTCTATCTGTGGCAGTCCCCACTGACTTGCAATCTGTGCGAAGACTTCCTGATGAAGTCCCCACTCTCCTGGATGCAGGTCGTGTCTGCTGAGGAAGTCTGCTTCCCAGTTGTCCACTCCCGGAATGAACACTGCTGACAGTGCGCTTACATGATTTTCCGCCCAGCGAAGAATCCTGGTGGCTTCCGCCATTGCCACTCTGCTCCTTGTGCCGCCTTGGCGGGTTACATAAGCCACTGCGGTGATGTTGTCTGACTGGATCAGAACCGGTAGGTCGCAAAGCAAGGTCTCCGCTTGACAAAGGGCGTTGTATATGGCCCTCAGCTCCAGGACGTTGATGTGAAGACAAGTCTCTTGACTTGACCAAAGACCTTGGAAGTTTCTTCCCTGTGTGACTGCTCCCCAACCTCGGAGGCTTGCGTCCGTGGTTACCAGAATCCAGTCCTGAATGCCGAACCTGCGACCCTCTAGAAGGTGAGCACTCTGTAGCCACCACAGGAGAGATACCCTGGCCCTGGGGGATAGTGTGATCAACTGATGAATCTGTAGATGTGACCCGGACCACTTGTCCAGTATGTCCCATTGGAAAGTCCTCGCATGGAACCTGCCGAAGGAAATGGCCTCGTAAGATGCCACCATCTTCCCCAGGACCCGAGTGCAGTGATGCACTGACACTTGTTTTGGCTTCAATAGGTTCCTGACCAGAGTCATGAGTTCCTGGGCCTTTTCTATCGGAAGATAAACCCTTTTCTGGTCCGTATCCAGAATCATGCCTAAGAAGGTCAGGAACCAACTGCGACTTCGGGATATTGAGAATCCAGCCGTGTTGCTGTAGCACCTTCAGTGAAAGTGACACGCTGTTCAGCAACTGCTCTCGTGATCTCGCTTTTATGAGGAGATCGTCCAAGTACGGGATAATTGTGACACCTTGCTTGCGCAGGAGCACCATCATTTCCGCCATTACCTTGGTGAAAATCCTCGGGGCCGTGGAAAGCCCAAACGGCAACGTCTGAAATTGGTAATGACAATCCTGTACCGCAAATCTCAGGTACGCCTAATGAGGTGGATATATGGGAACATGAAGGTATGCATCCTTTATGTCCAGGGATACCATAAAATCCCCCCCTTCCAGGCTGGCGATGACCGCTCTGAGCGATTCCATCTTGAACTTGAACCTTTTCAAGTATAGGTTCAGGGATTTTAAATTTAAAATGGGTCTGACCGAACCGTCCGGTTTTCGGGACTACAAACAGGGTTGAGTAATATCCCCTCCCTTGTTGAATTAGGGGAACTTTTACCACCACCTGTTGAAGATACAATTTGTGAATTGTATTTAACACTATCTCCCTTTCTGTGGGAGAAGCCGGTAAGGCCGATTTGAAAAACCGGCGAGGAGGCTCCTCTACGAATTCCAGCTTGTAACCCTGAGAAACAATTTCTATTGCCCAGGGATCCACCTGTGAGTGAACCCAGATGTGGCTGAAAAGTCGAAGACGTGCCCCCACTGAGGCGGACTCCCTTAGCCGAGCCCCAGCGTCATGCGGTGGATTCAGTAGAGGCCGGGGAGGACTTCTGTTCCTGGGAACTAGCTGTGTTTTGCAGCTTTTTCCCTCTGCCCTTACCTCTGGCAAGAAAGGACGCACATCGTACTCTCTTGTTTCTCTGTGACCGAAAGGACTGCATTTGATAATGTGGCGCTTTCTTAGGCTGTGAGGGAATATAAGGCAAAAAAATTTGATTTACCTGCCGTAGCTGTGGAGACCAGGTCCGAGAGACCGTCCCCAAACAGTTCCTCACCCCTGTAAGGTAAAACCTCCATATGCCTCTTTGAGTCGGCATCACCTGTCCATTGCCGGGTCCATAGGACTCGTCTAGCAGAAATCGACATAGCGTTGACTCTAGAACCCAGTAGACCAATGTCTCTTTGAGCATCTCTCATGTATAAGACAGCATCTTTAATATGTCCTAGGGTCAATAAAATGGTATCCTTATCCAGGGTATCAATTTCCGTCGATAAGGTATCTGTCCACGCTGCTACAGCGCTACAAACCCAAGCTGACGCTATCGCCGGTCTGAGTAAGGTACCAGAATGTGTGTAAATGGACTTCAAGGTACCCTCCTGCTTGCGATCAGCAGGATCCCTAAGGGTAGCCGTATCTTGGGATGGCAGCGCTACCTTTTTGGATAAGCGTGTCAACGCTTTGTCCACCCTAGGGGAGGATTCCCACCGTATCCTGTCCTTTGCCGGGAAAGTATACGCCATAAGAATCCTTTTGGGAATCTGCAGTTTCTTGTCTGGAGATTCCCACGCTTTTTCACACAACTCGTTCAGCTCATGAGAGGGGGGAAAGGTTACCTCAGCTTTCTTTCCCTTAAACATGTGTACCCTCGTGTCAGGGACAGAGGGGTCATCAGTGATATGCAGGACATCCTTTATTGCAATAATCATATATCGAATACTTTTAGCCAATTTTGGCTGTAATTTTGCATCATCGTAGTCGACACTGGAGTCAGAATCCGTGTCGGTATCAGTGTCTACTATTTGGGATAGTGGGCGCTTTTGAGACCCCGAAGGTCCCTGCGACATAGGGACAGGCAGGGGTTGACTCCCTTCCTGTTCCCTAGCTTCAGCTTTGTCTAGTCTTTTGTGCAATAAATTCACATTAGCACTTAAAACATTCCACATATCCATCCAGTCAGGTGTCGGCGTTGTCGACGGAGACACCACACTCATTTGCTCCACCTCCTCCCTAGGAGAGCCTTCTACCTCAGACTAGTGATGTGCACCGGACATTTTTCGGGTTTTGTGTTTTGGTTTTGGATTCGGTTCCGCGGCCGTGTTTTGGATTCGGACGCGTTTTGGCAAAACCTCACCGAAATTTTTTTGGCGGATTCGGGTGTGTTTTGGATTCGGGTGTTTTTTTCAAAAAACCATAAAAA